>NW_023425354.1:40564445-41103901 GCF_014108415.1 Molossus molossus | reverse complement strand
TTTTGCAGTTCAAGAGGGTCCGCATCTTTGAGCGCTTCTGCCGCTGCAATATGATCTCCAGCTTGTTGACTTCTCCTTTTAGGATGTGGGGATATCGCAGGGAGAAGGTCAATGTCAGGTCATTCTCCTCGTGTCCACTAGGCGGCAGCATGATATTCTGGGACCTGAGGAGGTGCTTGGATCCCTGCATCCTGATGGCTATAACTGCCCATTGCAGCTCATGCCCAAGGTCCCCGCAGACCACCAGCTTCTTCACAGTGAGGCTGCACAACCTGGGCACGCAGGTGGGGCAGGACACGTCCACCTCCCAGTCAGGGAACTGACCCACAGGCACCGTCCTGTTGAGTGCTGCTGGTGCACCGGCCTGGCTTCCGGTTGTTGATAAAGATGTAGATGCCTGCACCATGTTGATTTTCCTTCTATTCAGGGTGAATGATCTCTCTCCCTGGGGTGGGACAGAGGAGGGACATGCCGTCAGAGGCAGCTCATGAAGTGCCAATGGGATGGTCACTGCAGCTAAGACTGAACCCACAAGCAATTAGTGATGATGGCAAGAGGTGGGACACAGGTGACGACAGGAAAGAAAAGGTTCTTAGTGAAATAGACCCAGAGACATCGAAGTAGGGTATAGACTGAAAAAACTCAGAAGAGGGAGTTGGAAGAGGGAAAAGATAAACCACAGAACTTACATGCATATATGGCTAAACAATGGACATAGATACCCATGCTGGGGATGAAGTGTGTAGGGGAATCAATTGAAAATGAAGAAAACACAACAAAAGGTTTATGGCAGGAAATGTAGAATTGAAGTGAGGACAGAGGAAACACTTCAGTATCTCAGGTCACTATTTTGGCAGAGGGTGGACAGCACCCCCCTGTATTAAACTATCACCCTGGGGTGTCTGACTAAACACCCCATTCTATGATGAGAACGCAGAGTTTTTCCTGGGGTGGAGGGTCAGGATATTAGGACTGTGGGATGTTCAGAGCAGCACCACTGAAATGGTAACAGGAGGGAATCACGTCCGGTCTAGTTGCAGTGAAGACGTGGATCGTCATGGTAACCAGTCCTCCTCCTGCTGTGTTTTGCAGCCCGTGGGCCCCCAGCTCCTTACCTGTAGTGCCCAGGATGCAATTCTCAGGGCGTCCAATGGCAAAGCAACAGACTTGGTACCATTGATCCCCCAGCTCCTTACCTGTAGGGGCCAGGATGACATGGTCCTTGGGGCAGCCAACGGCAAAGCAACATACTTGGTACCATGAGCCCCATGTCCTTTGAGGAAAAACATCACTACTAATCATGATGGTGTGTTAGACTGGGACAAGTTGTGCAGGAATTACCAGGCAAACATGGACACCTGGGGATGGGCATTAAAGAGGCAATATCTGCGGACAAACAAGGTCACTACATAATTCTAAAGGAATCGATCCAACAAGAAGCTAGAACTCGGGTAAACACATATGGACCCAGTATAGGAGCACTGAAATGTATTTTTAAAACTCTTGGAGGACATTAAGAAAGAAATTGACAGCAATATAGTCACAGTAGGAGACTTTAACACCACACTGACTTCACTGAATAGATCTTCCAGACAAAAAATTAACAAGGAAACAGTGACCCTAAGTGGCACACTACGTCAAATAAACTTAACAGACTTTTCACCCATAATTGTAGAGGCCACATCCTTCTCACATGTACATGGGAAAGTCTCAAAGAGGGACCCCATGTTAGGACACAAACTGAGTCTCTGCAAAATACAAGAGGGTTAAAATCATATCAAATGTCTGATCACAATGGCATGAAATCAGAAGTCAACTAAATAAAAACACACAAAAGCCTTCAAACATGTGGAGGCTAAAGTGCATGTTATTAAACAATGAATGGGTTACCAATGAGATCAAGGAAGAAATAAAAAATTCCTGAAAAAAAATAAAAATGAGCACAGAGCAACACCAAGTCTCTGCAACACATCAAAACCATTCTGAGAGGGCAAATCATAGCACCACAGGCCAAACTCAGGAAACAAGAACTAGTAGCTAATAAACTGTCTAACCCTACACAGTAAATAATTAGAAAGAGAACAGAAGAAAAGCTCAGAGTAAGTAGAAGAAAAGAAATGATAAAGATCCCAGTGCAAATAAATGACAGAGACTAACCAAAAAAATTATATAGAGATAAAAGATCAATAAAAAGAACCCTGGTTCTTGACAGAGATAAGGAAAGCGGTGATCCTCTAGTGAGACTCTTCAAAACCAGAGAGGACCCATAAATAAAATCAGAAATAAGAACAGGTGAAGTAACAACAGAAATATAACAATTCTAAGAAACTATTCCAAACAACTAGGACAACCTGGGAGAAATGGACAATTTCCTAGAAATAGCAGTCTTCCCAAACTGAATCAGGAAAAATCGCAGAGCCAGAATAGACCAAAGTGATAATAATAATGATGAAATTGAAGTAGTATTCACAAATCTCTCAGATAACTAGTCATGAACCAGACAGCCTCACAGCAGAGTTTGATCAAATATTCAAGAAGAACTAACTCTTCTCCTCCTGAAACTATTCTAAAACATTCAAGAGGAAGGAAGAGTTCCAAGCTCTTTTAAGAGACCATCATTATCTCAATTCCAAAACCAGGTAAAGTCACTACAAAGAAAAAAACCTACAGGCCAATATCCCTGATGAAGATAGAGGCCAAATCCTAAAACAACAACAGCAACAACAACAACAACAACAAACATTAGAAAATTGGATCCAGATATATATTTTAAAAGATTATTCAACATGAACAAGTGGGATTTATCCCAGGGATGCAGGCTTGGTACAATATTGGTAAATCGATACAAGTGATACAGCATATAAACAAAATGAATGATAACAATTATATGATCGTATTAACAGTTGTGGAAAGAACATTCAACAAAACCCAGTTCATATTTGTGATAAAAACTCCCAGCAGAGTGGGAATAGAGGGATTATACCCAATTTAATAAAAGCCATATATAAAAAGCCTACAGCCAACATCATAATCAGTGGCAAAAACTAAAAGTGTTTCGCTTAAAAAAAGGAACAATCAGGGATGTCAGCTTTCACCAGTATTCTTCAACATAGTACTAGAAATTATCGCTACAACAATCAGACAAGAAGAAAAAATAAAAGGCATCCTTAACTAGAAAAGGAAGAAAGTAAAACTGTCATTATTCAAACATGACATGATATTGTACATAGAGACCCCTAAAGACTCCACTAACAAATGACCAGATTTAAAAAATGATTGAACATGAAGCAAAATGGCACCAAAGTCTCATCTGATATTTATAAAAATTTGAGGACAGTGTCTTGGCAGCTGGTCTGAAAGTGGCTGGACAGCGAGAGTGGGTGGGGAGGAGATGGGGATCCAGATTCCCAGACTCTAGAAGGGATCTCAGGGGAGTAGCAGGGCAGCTTCTGGAACTTGGGGGCCACATTAACGGCATGGGGTCCTGGAGTTTGGGTCACCTGGGCACCTACACTCACCCTGAGGCGGCCGTGCTGCACCCCTGTGGGTGGGCGGGGCTCCTGTGCCTCCTGCAGGGGGATGGAGCTGAGGACCCCATCTGTGAGCTCCTGTCCGCTGTCCTGTGTGGAGCTCTGTGAAGACAGTTCCCAGTCACCAGGCAGAAAGCCTCAGAGCCTGTTTGTGCTGCTTCTCAGACCCCTGGGACCCTCCAGTCCAGACACACACACGCCATGATTTGCTCAGACCTCCACTGAGGAGGAAAAGGCACGACAGGCTGAGGGCCGAGGACTCTCCCTGGAACAGATCAGAGGCCCCTGGGGAAGCCCCCCTCCACCTGCCTGCCCTGCCCTGGGCTGTGATCATGGCAGGACCTCATGTTTCCACCGCCCAGCAACTGCTCCTGCCCAGGGGTCTTCCTTCACGTTCCTTCCCCACCACCACCCACGTGAAGAGGAGGGTGTGTGGGCTGCACAGGGATGGCTGCCTGGCCTGGATGGTCCGACCCAGGCCGCCTGTGTTACCTCGGTCCATCTTCTTGAAAATGGCCAAAAATGTCGCAGACGAAGGTTGAACCCACGTCTGGAAGAACTCTCACTGCGGGGTCTCCGGAAACAAGAGCCCCGATGAGTGGGAACACAGCAAGAGAACATCTTGCTCTGTGAACTGTCTCTCACGACTGAGCTGGCTGTTGGGCAGTTGCTAGAAGGTGGGGCCTGGTTACTGGGTTCCAAGTTCTCTTGCAAAGTGACCTCACTTCCTGGGATGGCCTTCCCTGCGTCCCCTCACGTAATGGCAGCTAGACAGACAGTCCTGGGGGCCGCTGACTGCTCACCCCCTTCTCCATGGAACACCATCTCTGCACACAGTGACCCCAACACACCCCTTTCCACAGCCCCCTTGAGGTCGGGTGCAGCCAGGTCCTACATTTGAGGAGACAGATCTGGTTCACACTCGAATTCTCTTTCTTACCTCTTCTTGATCCTGGATAAGTCACTGTGCCTGTAGGGCCTGTCCAGCTCCTGCCTGCACATGGGATTATTCTGGCAGGTGCTTCTTAGGGAAGTTCAGGCACATGTGGGGTCAGAGCTATAAGGCTGGGGAGGCTGTCATGGGAGGTATTGCCTCCAACCTCATTTTCCTTCCTGTTGTCACCTCCCCTGTGTCTGCATTTCTTCCAATCCTACCCATAGTCATTATATTTAGAGAGTATGCCTGACCCATCCCGCAGGTCGAGCAACGAGGACTCTAGAAGGGGAGTGAGGACCAGGAGGGACAAGAGACACGAGAAATGGAGTCAAGACAGGGTTCTGATCAAGTCTTGTTTATTCTGGGGAGACCCACACAATATATAGGGCAAGAAGCAGAAAAACAAGAACATTTGTTGCCAAGCAATAAGTTTGTGGTAACCACCCCAAGCAATTTCAGGTAAATATCACATAAATATCCCGGGAAGAACAAAAGAGAAACAGAGCATAACTGGCTGAGTAAATGGTTACTTAAAGGAATGCAGAAACATTGTATACAGAGATATCCTGCCTTGGGGCAGGAGATGGCAGAGCAGATTGTAACAAAAATGGATGCCATGCAAATAGTCTCCCACATATGCCTGTGAGTGTGTGTGTGTGTGTGTGTGTGTGTGTGTGTGTGTCTCATTCTGGATCCCAGAACAAAACGGCCCTCACCTAGGGAGGAATAGGCAGCTGCTTCCCATATGTCAGGATTTCTTATCCCCAAACCAATTCTGTGGAGGAGGTTGGAGCCTTGGCCTGGAAGGTTTAATCTTTCCTGAACTCTGGACTCTGAATGTCATGTATCTTGGGCAATTTCTGCCTCTGTATGTGCCTCAGTTTCCCAATTATCCAAAAATGGTGTGACTAAGAACTGTGTAAGCATTAGCTCAGCATACAGGGGTCCCTCCATTCTGGGTGGGTTTTGGACAGAGGTGAACGTCCATGGTTCCAGATCTGGGCTACTTGTCAGAGAAATACTGGCCAAATGCTCCTCTAGGTACCAAATCCTCACCATTTCCCCCACGCCATCTCCATGTCTGTCCAGGATTTCACCACACAGCCTCTTCCAGAGCCCCTGAGAAAACCTGGGTGCAGCCAGCACCCCAACTTCGATGACACACACCTGAATTACCTCAGGCTCTGCATTCTGACCAATGTGTGATTCTGGGCAAGGCATGGGTTTCTTGGGTCACTGGCTTCTTTCTTCACTGACTCCCTATGGTCTCCATCTTCCTGGTGGAGTGTGAATGTGTCCCCTCCACTTAAGTGTGGTTGTCATTAGTGACTCCATGAAAGATGTCAAACGATCCAACATCACTTCCATGACTTGGTTATAAAAAGTCAGGGCCTGACCAGGTGCTCACTCTGACCTGTGTTCTCTGTCTGTGTCTCTCTCAGGTCACACTGAGGAATGAGCCTTTGTGCTGGGCGTTGATATCTGGACATCCACATGGCCCAGCACCGAGGGAGACCAACCACTAGGCCTCCAGTCCCAACTGAATCCCAGGGACCTCGAGGGAGCCCAGATCCGGAGGGACACAGTCCCTGCCTCAGCTGAGACCTCAGTGAGAGACACCGGCAGTCGTACCCGCTGAGCCACGCTGGATTCCTCGTCACAGAACCTGTGAGCCGATGAGTGTTTGTTGGTTTAGTCTCCAGGGTGGGGTAACGCGGTCCCACAGCAACAGGTCACTCTTACAGTCGTCCAGCACCAGCCCTGGCCCTGCCCTCCTCCCTCCCTCATCTCCCCCAGCTCCCCCAGCCAGCCCACCTCCTCCTACCCGCCTCTCTGTGCAGACACCCTCTGCTCCACGTGTCTGCACAGCTGTGCCTTCTGCCAGGCTACATGCCCGGAGTGTGTGCAGGGCTGGCTCCTTCTGGTCCTGCCGCTGGGAACATACATGTCAGCTCAGGGCAGCTTCTCAGCCCCTCACCTGGAGCCTCCAGCCCTCCTGTGGCACCTGCTCTGCCCCCGCAGAGCAATGGCTCTTTCCTCTCACGTGCTGTTTGCGTGCTGTGCCCCCTTCCCTGTGCTGGGAGCTCCTGGAGGGCAGGGGCCTTTTTTTGGTTGTTGTTGTTGTTGTTTTTTTATTGGCATGGAGCCAGTTTGAGTGCTCAGGGCACAACTGCTGAGAGAACAGATAAGCAGATCCATCCACCACAGATCAGCCCAGTTGTTACAGCCAAATTGACTTTGGTCATCTTATTTATTTATCATTTTTTTATACACCATTCGGCTCACATTTGTCATATATATATATATATATATATACACACACACACACACACACACACATATACTTACACAAACATAGATCAAATTCTGTATTATTTAAAATTTTTTAAATGACAGTTTACTCTCAATATTATTTTGTAGTAGTTTCAGGCGTTCAGTGTAATCTTAGATAATCATGCACTTTACATAGTGAGTCCCCGATATTCCCGGTACCTGGCAGGCATCACACGCAGCTACTGCAATGTTATTGACTATATTCATCAGGCTGTGCTTCACCTTCCTGTGACTATTTTGTATCTTCCAATCTGTACTTCTCAGTTCCTTCACCTTTACTATCCAGGCCCCCACCTTCTGCTCTCTGGCAACCATCAGTCTGTTCTGTGTATCTATCAGTCTGTTTCTGTTTTGTTTATTCATTTATATTGTTCTTTGATTCCACATATAAGTGAAAACGTGTTGTATTGGTCTTTCTTTGGCTGACAAATTTCACTCAATATGATGCCCTCAAGGTTCATTTATGCTGTTGCAAATGATAGTATTTCATTGTTTTCATGAATCAGTAACATTGAATTGTATGGTGTACCACAGCTTTTTATCCACTCATCTGTGGGTGGGAACTGTGTTGCTTTTACAGCTTGGCCATTGTGCATCAGTAGACAAATGGATAAAAAAGCGGTGGTACATTTACACAATGGAGTACTATGCAGCTGTAAGTAAGAAAGATCTCTTATCCTTTGAGACAACATGGAGGGACCTGGAAAGTATCAACCCAAGTGAAACAAGCCAAGCAGTAAAAGACAAATACCACATGGTCTCACTTATTTGTGGAATATAATGAACATAACAATCTGAGGAATATGGTAGACCCAGAAACATGGAAGTAGGGCACAGACTGACAACCCTCAGAAGAAGGGGTAGTAGGGGGAGGAAAGAGAAAAACCAATAAACTTATATGCATGTACACATAACCAATGGACATGGACAACAAAGCTGGGATGGGGTGGAGGAAATGGGGAGGAGGTTGCCAAGGGGGTAAAAAAGGAGAAACATCTGTAACAAAAATAAAATTAAAAATAAATAAATAAATAAAAATAAAAGAAAATAATGCTACAGTCCTGGCTGGTTTAGCTCAGTGGTTACAGCATCGGCCCGCAGTCCAGAGAGACCTGGGTCTGGTTCCCACTATGGGCACGTACCTTGGTTGCAGTTTGTCCCCGCCCCGGTTGGGGTCATGTGGGTGGTAACCAGTCAATGTGTCTCTCTCACATCGATGCTTCTCTCTTTCCCCCCCTCTCTCTGTCTCTCTGCAAAAGTGTCCTCAGGTGAGGAAAATAAAGAAAGAAAATAATGCTGCAATGAACAAAGCACTGCATATATTCTTTCAACTTAGTGTTTTGGGGGTTTCAGATACGTACCCACAAGAGGAATTGCTGGATCAAAAACTCTACAGAGTTTTTTTTACAGTGGCTGCACCAATGGCTTCAATGAGTATTTCTCTGACAATTAGTGACATTTAGCATCTTTCTATATGTCTATTGTCCATCTGTATGTTCTATTTGGAGAAGTGTCTGTTTAGGTCATTGGTACTATTTTAAATAGATTTCTGGCTTCTTTGCTGTTGAGTTGTATAAGTTCTTTTTTTTATCCTCACCCCAGTGACCCGTCCCACAGGTCGAGCAACACTTGACCCTTCCCGCAGGTCGAGCAACGAGGACTCTAGAGGGGGAGTGAGGATGAGGAGGGACAAGAGACACGAGAAATGGAGACAAGACAGGGTTCTGATCAAGTCTCATTTATTCTGGGGAGATCCACAGTATATATAGGGCAAGAAGCAGAAAAACAAGAACATTTGTTGCCAAGCGATAAGTTTGTGGTAACCACCCCAAAGCAATTTCAAGTAAATATCATGTAAATATCACAGGTGGAACAAAAGATAAACAGAGCATAACTGGCTGAGTAAATGGTTACTTAAAGGAATGCAGAAACATTGTATGCAGAGATGCAGAGGTATCCTGCCTTGGGGCAGGAGATGGCAGAGCAGATTTTAGCAAAATAGATGCCATGCAAACAGTCTCCCACACCCCAGGACATTTTTTTCCATTTTTTGTTCAGATAGAGCAGGAGGGAGAGAGAGGAAGAGAGAGGAGAGAGAAACATCGACCTGAAGGGACACATTGAGTGGCTGCCACCCACACGACCAACCAGGGCCGGGGACAAACTGCAACCGAGATACATGCCCTTAGCGGGAACCGAACCCGGGTCTCTCTCTACCGCAGGCCGACGCTCCAACCGCTGAGCCAAACCGGCCAGGGCGAGTTGTATAAGTTCTTTATATATTTTGGATATTAACCCCTTATAAAAGGTATGTATCATTGTCTAATATGTTCTCCCATTCAGTGTGTTGTCTTTTCATATTGTTGGTGACTTCTTTTGGTGTTCAATAACTTTTCAGTTTGATATAGTCCCATTTTTTTTTTTTTTTAATTTCCCTGGTCAAAGAAGATATTTCAGAACAAAAGTATTACTTAAAAAATGCCCAATATTTTATTACCTGTGATTTCTTTTTTTTCTTCTTTTCTTGTTAAACCTCACCCAAGTATATTATTCCATTTTAGATAGAGGAAAAGGGAGGAATGAAAAAGAGATGAAGAAACATCGATATGAGACAGATATATTGATTGGATTCCTCCCACATGACCCCATAAGGGCTGGGGATGGATCTTCCACCCAAGACATGTCCTTGACCAGGAATCAAACCAGTAACTTTCAGGTGCACAAGCTGATGTTTTAACCACTGTTTAGCCATGCAGGCCAGGGCCTGGCTAAAATCTTATCTAGACCCAACTCTCACAAAGAACAATGCAGAATCTGATGCTTTGTATTAACTTCCACCCTCACTCAAGCAGGTGACAATCAGAGACAAAGCACAATTAGATAAAAAATCTCAGCTACAAACACCAGTACTTACATTAAGGACCATGGGCCATTTCAAAAGCATGAAATCCACAAAAGTGTGACAGGAAACAACAAATAAAAGGGAAGAACTTACCAAGGAAATAGACCTAATAAAGCCCAAGGATAGGATTTTAAGGAAAGTATAATGGTATGTAACAGGGTGGCACATTCATGAAGTAAAGGCAGTGGTGATGTAAAATAATTGATTAGCAATCTTGCAAATAAAAAAAATTTAATTGTTAAAAGACGAATATGGAATAAATGGTGAAAGGATCATGGCGGACCCAGCTGAGGAGTAAAGCAGTGAGGTGGAAGATCAAGCTGACGACTTTTCCTAAGACGTGACACATGGGGACGTGTGACGTATGGAAGGTTTGATGCAGCTCACTTCCAGCTATGACCCTGCCTCAGAGGGTGGAAACTTTCCAGACTTTATTCATGAATGGACAGAGCTTCCTCAGCTCCTGTATGTTTTATAAGCAGGAAGTCCATTTCCAGATCCCTCTGTCTTTATGGGAGTTAAAATGCCATCTCCTAAACTCCCCAGTAATCTGAGAGACAACTGATTCACCTCCATACTGCTAGGGGTTCACTTTCCACTCCTGGCATCTGGTCACTTTTCTTTCTAGGATTTCAAAGTTGACTGCTTTTTAAATTAAATGTATATTATCCAGATTTTCTATGTGCTTAAAAAGAAAACAAGTGTGTTCCCCACATCTGATTGTTTCTCTGATTCAGAAGTCAAACCCAAATGGACACCAAACTTTCACATCATTTAAAACTTTATAAATAAATAAATCCAAACAGGCAAATATATGGTAACATTTTTAGACATAGAGGTGCTCCCTACAAAATGTAAAGGGTATTAATTTGTTACCTTGGTGTCAATACTACTAAAGCATTTTCTAAATTCCTGTCCTCCATTCTGTCCTTTTCCTCAAAGGAACCATTTTCCTGAATCTGATGTGAATCATTTCAAGCATGTTTGTATTTTTGGAAACAGTTCTCAAATTTCTAGCTTCAGAAAACATTTACACTCTGTAAAAATTTTCGAACCCCAAAACTTAAAGAGGTTTTGTTTACTTGAATTATCTATCAATATTGCCACATTAGAAAGACATTTAAATAATTTTTGTATTAATATATTTTAAAAAATCAGAATATCTAACCTCACAACTTAAAGAACTAGAAAGCAAACCAAAAAGAAAACCCCAGAGCACGTAGAAGGAAGGAAATAGTAAAGATCAGAGCAGAAATAAATGACATGGAGACCAAAAAACCAATTCAAAGGATCCATGAAACAAAGAGCTGGTTCTTTGAAAAGCTAAAAGTAGGGTATATAACCGACACCCCAACCCTAATTCTAGGTTAACCCCTTCTTGGCTCAGTCCACCTGCACCCAGGGGTACACAAGAAAGCCATTTTGCTCTACATCAGCCTTGCGTTGTGGAGGTGATCTCCCGCCGGCTCAGACCTTTTATTTGGTGCCCAAACCTGAAAGGTCTATGAGGATCCCATACAGGGGGCAACTGCGGGCCCCCGAAGTCCTCTGGGCTTCCTGTCGGACCGGGATTGAGCACATGCTCAGCCGGATACTAACCTCCATCTTTCCTGCCAATTCAGGATCAACAGCGGTCACTAATTCACTGTTGAGTGTTTTTTACTGCCTACTGGTCTGTATCTTTGGGCTGTCTCGTTATCCCTCATCCGGGAGGTCTCTCAGTCACATCTGTGTGATTGTCCTTCTCAAAATCCAGCACTGATTGGGACACGCTCCTTGGAAACCAGGTTCCCTCAGCTCACCATGTATCTAGGGACGCCTGATATGGGTGAGTTGCATGTCTCTCTGCTCTGGGGGAGAAGCAGGGATGCCTTCTTCTTCCACTAGTGTATCCGTCAGACTGCTGGACCATGACCTCTCACACATACATGGTACAACACCCCTAGGATGTCTCCTAAAACATCTGCAGACCCAGGGCTCGCTCAGGACTTAAGTCTCAAGAGACTCATTTTTTACTGCAACACTGCGTGGCCTGAGTACAAATTAGACAACGGGTCACAATAGCCTGAGAATGGCTCTTTCGACATTCTACCAACCTAGACAATTTCTGTCAAAGGCCAGAAAAATGGTCTGTGGTGCCTTATATCCAGGCCCCTTTGCACTCAGATCACACCCTTCTTTGTGCGACTCTTGCTCCCCCTCCCCAATCAACCAGAGGAATGTTCTTTAGGCCCTTTATTTCTCTCCCCGCTTTTATTGTGTTACCAGTCTACCCCACCCCCTTGTTAGGGTGAGACATCCTATCTAAACTCCATGCTACTTTACCTTTACTTCTTCTCTCCCCACCAACCACTCTCCTTCTTTATTTTGTCTCCTTCCAGGATCTGCTTCCTCTTCTAAAATAAACCCCTGTGCACCTCAGTCCCCTCAAGGGGCAGGGTGGGGTTCAAGGAGCTTGCTGGCCTCCAGTGAAATATCACTACTCTTATCATGTTTTCACTGACCCAGTGAGGTGGGGGCAGGGGGAGCCCTGAGGAACTCTCGATTCCGGTGCCAAGCCATTCCCTGTGCCAGCTGGGCGTGACCTGCTCTGGGGACAGTGCTAGGTGGGGAGTTTGACTGGGGCATTATCCCTGTCAATCAATAATGCAGGTGTCCTAAGGTGAGCTCAGGGAGGACAGAAACCCCCCCTGGAGCAGAAGGGCAAAAGCTCGCTTGATCTTCATTTTCAGTAGGAACACAGACTGTGAAACCGGGCACCATGTATGATCTCTCTCACTATAACCTTACAAGAGGCACCTGCAATCTAACTATTCATTATGTGTCTAAGCCCTGCAATGGGAGTTGATATGTGCAAGCTCAGAGGGACTTGATGCAATACCAAAGGAGTCATACCAGGGAAATCAGTCACTGTCCAGGCTGCAGTTCTGACTTGGCACTAGCCCTCACCTCCCTCTATCATGGTCTCATCATTCGAGCCTCACTGCGGGCCTTCAAATACCTCCCTCGGCCCACATATGACCAGACTGCATTCCTACCAGCAGGAATGATGTTTTTTGGTGAACTAAATATTTCTGACCCCAAGAGAGGAATTGCTATTCAATGCCTAAACCCAGAAAAACAGGGTGATTAATAGCCAGTAGGATATGTCACCCCAGCCAATACTTTAATCCCTTCCTTCACTCCTAATTCAACCTCATCAAGCCCTGATCCCAGAAGCCATCATAGGACAAAACGTGAAGCCAGAGGCCTCGTAGCAGGAGTCATAGCTGCAATCACCACTGCGAGCCTCCTGGGAGGAGCCACGTATAAACCATAACAGCACAAACATAACCGCCACCATGGCAAATATAGGTACTGATAAGGGTAAAAATTTCAACCTTCTTTCAAAATCCCTGAACACTCCTGCCTGCATGGTAATAGATAATGGCATTGACTAGATCATTGACTAGCCAGAGAAGGGAGGTATTCATGACAGCAAATACCTCTTATTGCTTCTACGTTAATTCAACTGGACAGGTCAAGGGGAGGACACAACAAATTCTAGGCAGTGCCCAGTGGTTAAAGGAGTGTAGTCAGTATCACCGAGCTCAATCTGCCTGGTCAAGTCTAAAAGCAGCCTTGCCTAAACACCTGGCTTCCCCTTCATGGGGCCACTTGTATTTGCCTTATTATTGCTTTTCGGACCCTGCCTCTTGTGCCTGATTACTAAGTTTGCACAAAATCAACTGCAAATTTTACTCAACCAGACAGCTAGACAATTTGTTCGAGCACAGGTAAAAGGACCCTATAGTCCCTTTCCCCAAGAAGTTATCTAACAAATTCTTTTCAGGAGCCCATGATGACCCCACACCTGTAGGAAGTAGACAAAGAGAGATTTTGCCCCTTTTCCTTCTTTATCATCCTTATAAGGTGGGAATGTAAAGGTTAGTAATGTTTTGAAGGGTAAAGGTAAAAGTTTGCAAAAGGCAGAAACTGTGGAAATTGTGTTGCTTGCATGACCTTTGCTCAACCTTCTATTGAGTATAAATCAGGTTTATCTGGATTGTCCGCAAGGCAATGGATAACCCAGCAGATGCTGGATGAGATACCAAACCAGCCCTACTGCAAGGTGGACAATGGGCCAGATAAAGTACATTTGCAGGAAGTGCCAGAAGCTAAAATTAGGGTATATAACTGACACCCCAATCCTAATTCTAGGCTGGTCCTTCTTGGCTCAGCCTGCCTGCACCCAGGCATATGCAATAAAGCTGTTTTGCTCTACATTATCCTTGTGTTGTGGGTGTGATCTCCCGCCGGCTCAGACCTTTCAAAGACCACATCCCCATGGGCCCTGCAGATCTAAAGCTGGAACATCCCTGAGATGCACAACATACCAGGAGGGGGACCGGTTACCATGGCGATCCATCTTTCACTATGGCGAGACCTGGATGAGATCCCCTTCTTTTGCCATTTCAACGGTGCTGCCCTGAACACCCCACGTGTCCTAATATCCTGAACACTCCCACCCCAAAAAGAGCCTCTGTGTTCTCATCTTACAATGGGATGTGTAGTCAGAAATCCCAGGGGAGACACTGTTCATACAGGGAGGTGCTGTCCGCCCTCTGCTAAAAAAATGGCCTGAGATAGTAAAGTGATTCCTCAGTCCTCACTCCAATTCTGCTTTTCCTGCCAAGAACCTGTTCCCTCGTCCATCACTCATGTCCACCTCTTGCCACCAGTCACTGAGTGCTCGGGTTTCTGGTCTGAGCTGCAGTGACCATCCACCACCGTTCATGGGATGCCTGTGACGGCATGACCCTCCTCCTCTGTCCCACCCCAGAGGAAAGATCAATGCTGCTGAGTAGAAATGAGACTTATATGGTGCAGGCGTCTGAGGGGTCATCACCGACTGGAAGCCTGGCCGGTGCACCTGCCGCACTCAGCAGGCCAGTGCCCGTGGACCAGTTCCCTGACTGGGGGTGGACGTCTCCTGCCCCACCTGCGTGCCCATGTTGTGCACACTGACCCTGAAGAGGCTGGTGGTCGGCAAGGAACTTGGGCATGAGCTGCGGTCAGGGGTAATTGCCATCAAGATGCAGGGCTCCAAGCGTGTTCTTAGGTCCCACAAAATTATGCTTTTTTCCAGTGGACATGTGGATACTGACCCGATGCTGACATTTTCCCTGCTATACCCCCACTTCCTGAAGGGAGAAGGTAACAACCTCGAAATCATGTTGCCGCGCAGAGAGCACTTTAAGACGGTTGGGCTACAGGATGGTTGCCTGCACAATGCTGGTCACAGGTACCATCAACATGGCCGAGGTGATGCGGCGACCCCTCGAGGGAGGCCAGGTGTTGAGCCTCTGCGGCAGCCTCAAGGACACCAGCCCCAAGGTGGCCGAGATCTGGATCTTCTCCCTGACCAGCCAGCCCACTGAACATGAGGACTGTGCCATGCAGGCTGGCCCCATCGCCAAGGCCACAGATAAGTACGAGGAGGAGAATGAGAGCTTCCACTCTGGGCAGGAGGACAGGAACAATGCCGCACATGGGCTAGACATTGAAGAGGATGACTTTTACTTGGGAAGGTCGAAGAAGCAGTAGCAATCCATAGTCAAAACTCCATCAATGACCAAACAACTAAACTTCACACAGTAAGATGTGCGGCTACCGGGCAGGTTCAGGGTCCGAGGAGGTCCTGTATTCAGAGCGGGACCCTGTGGAGCATCCACAACATGGAGGACCTGAACCTTGTGAATGTCACCCTGGAGGATCCCAGCAACAATGGCCCAGACATAGAGTATGATAACAGCATCCCAAGAAAACCTAAGCTGAGGCCATACTTAGAACACTAGTCACACTCCAGCTTGCAGAGAGATTGGCAGCATCCATAATGTCCAGACCAAGAAGGAGACTTCGAGTCTGACCAATGTGCCTGAGAAGATGTGGTCCCCGGGAGGCAAGCAGTCGAGCGACAGTTTTTCTGACCCAGATTTTCACACGCAGCCACCCTAGACGCCCATGAAGAATGAGGACATCCTGAGCACAAATGAGCTCAAGCTCAGGCAATACTTAAAACAATGGTCACACCCCAGCTTGCAGATGGGGATCGGGAGCATCCACAGTGCCTGGAGCCTCCAAGCCCCACCCACATGCCCGAGAAGGTGTGGGTCCTGGGAGGCAAGCAGCTCAGCGACATTTTCTCTGACTCAGCTGCCCACAGCACGCCCACTCCCAGGGAGCAGCGGGCACAGCCTGAGGACAGCCAGAAGGCAGAAATCTTTACCGAGGACATTTCACAGAAATGCGGCTGGTTAGCAGACTCATCAGCAAGGCCGAGTCTCCCATCAGTCCCTTCATCAAGTCCAAGGGGAAGCAGGCCGACCACGGGGACCAGAGCAGGTCCCTCAAGGTGGAACAGCAGGCATGGCCACAGAACAAGCTGTCCAATAGCCTGAACAATGAGAGCTGCCCAGACCCACAGCGCCAGCTGCAGGTTCCTAGGAAGATTGTGTCTGATCAGTTAAAGGACATTCTGTACCACTATGACCAGCTGCCTGACCACGTCATCTTCATCAACACCTCCGACTGGCAGGGGCAGTTCCTGTGGGATGTCCTGCAGCAGCAAAATCTGCCCGTGGTGGGCACCTGCTCCGAGGCTGACCTCCAGGCGGCCTGCAGCACCATCGTGTCGCAGATGGAGAGATACAGCCAGCGCTATGCTCGGCCCAGGATTCCGGTGAAGATCACGGTGGTGGGGGCACAGCACTACCTGAGCGCCGTGCTGCGGCTCTACGTGGAGCAGCTGTCCCCCAAGATGCCCGAGCTGCAGGCCTACATGTGCTTCCAGGTCATCCCGCTGGGGTCCCACCTCGTGCCCAGGTACCTGTGCTCGTGGATTACCACGACAACAACTTCTTCCCGAACCGGGCTTGGCGGGACCTGTTCACCAAGCTGGAGGCTCAGAGCACCGAGCAGGATGAGCAGGACAAGCATGACATCGCGTCACAGTCACACGGTAACTCGTGGGGGCCAGCTGTGTCCTCCAGCTGCCCATCGCTCAAGCCAAGCTCACCTACAAGCAGAAGAGCCCCGATGAGCAGTCCTCACAGAGGTTCATTCCCTTCCTGGGGCTGGTGAAGGTGGAAACAGTGGAACCGTCCTCGGCCACCTCAGGAGACTCAGGTGACGCGGCCCCCTCGTGCTCCAGTGTGCTTTCGTCCACCCTGCCGTCCACATCTCCAGCCGCCAAGGAGGCCTCTCACAGCCCGTCCTCCTCCCCGTCGTGAGTGGGAATTCCTCCCCCAGCCAGGGCGTCTGCACCCAGCCAATGGAGCTGCAGATATATTACTGGACGAAAGCTCAGCCCACAGACAAGGAGAGAGATGCAGAGGACAAAGACCTGCCTACTGCCACCAACATGCTCAAGGGCACCTTCCAGTCTCTCCAGGTCAGCAGCCTGCCCAGCAGCGGTGAGGCCAAAGCCACGCCTAGCATGTTGGTGTCAATGACTGTGGTCACCAAGAACAAGGATGAAAATGTGATTGTTTTAACCAAGAATACTTAGGAGTAGGATGTGGAGGCCCAAAGCCAGTGCATCGAGGGCATCAGCGCCTGGTCTGCACGGCCCAGCACCAGCAGAACGTGCAGCGCGTCCGTATCGACGGCGTGGAGTGGAAGGACGTGCAGTCCCTCCAGCTGGACGCCCAGTGGTCCTCCCACGTCCAGCACTTCCCCGTCTGCCTCTTCTGAAACCCCACGTCCACCTTCTCGCCCTGCCGTGGCCGAGCCCAGGAGGGCCCAGCTGCTCTTCTGTTAACACTTCAGTTTCCTACAGACACAGACCCTGGAACACAAAGAGAAAACGTCTTTAAGTGCGAATGTGCTCACATCCTGGAAAGTGATGGGGTGACCCCCACTGGGAGCCCCCAACTACTCTGCTCATTAACCAGAACACTTCGGCAAGTGGGAGGTCAGTACACAGTGTTCTGCTGGAGAATTGTAGGAGGTGTGTTTTGGCTTCAGGAACCTCCAACTCTGCCAGCGAGAAGGGTTCTTGCCTTTGGCATCTGTCCTTCCTGGAAGCCAGGACTCAGTTTCCTCCGAGGGCCAGCTTTGGTGTGTGCCCAGTCTCAGAGCTGAGCAGCCAGAGGTCAAGAGCCAGTCTCTCACTGGGGGCGTCCTGAGCAGAACACGGAGGCCACTCAACCCAGCCCAGGGCCCAGCTGCCAACTGGCCAAGAGGCCCCAGCACCATCCGCTTGTGGTTGCCCAGATATTTCAGTCTGACAGGGGGGAGAAAGGGGCCTGAATTATATCATACCATATTTTTGTCATACTATTTAGTTACAATAAAATGTATTTTTTAAAAAATATAATAAAATGCTATGCAAATAAATTCAATTTAAATAAAATCAAATTGAACTGTATTACTTTTCCAAGTGTACGTTCCAGCAGCACTAAGCGCATGCACAACATTTAGCGACTATCAGTCACATCACAACCACTCTCTAGTTCCAGAGCATCATCATCCACACACACCGGGACCTGGTCTCAGTCATTCCTCCTCCTCCCTGCTCAGCCCGACAGTCCCTCCTCTCTGTCTGTCTCCATGGATTTACCTCTGGGGGATTTTTTATGAAACTAAACTCATAGCATATAGAACCTTTTGTTGGGGGGGGGGGTCGATAAAATCTTTGTCATGTATTTATTCAATAAACAACTTAAGTATTTTCTATGTTTGGGCCATGTCGTTGGCATTGAAAATGGAGATAAAACCCAAACACTAGTGAGCTCACAGGGCAGTGGGGGGAGGGGGGACACATTAATTAATGAATTAAAAATATGAAGCAGAGGAAACTCATTCTAGGTTCATGTCCACAGGAAGGAAGTACACGGCTCATGGCATTTCCTGTGAGGAACACATAAGACGATGGTTCTGTGGCTGGTGAATCACCTCCATTTGAATCGTAGGGGGCACGTGATAAAATGCAGGTTCCCAGCATCTTCTGCAAAGGTCATGATTCAGTGCGTGGGATTTGGGACGTGGGAATTTGCATTTAAAGTACTCAAAGTAATTCTACTGCAACTTAAAGTTTGAGAACCTCTGAGGTAACTTTTCCCCGTCACCCGGGATGAAGACTGATGTGCACATCTGAAATGCTGACAGTGCTAGTCTTTCAGGAGAGGAGGGAATAGAGCACAGGAGGGAGCTCACCTCTACTGAGCTCTACTGTGGTCTATACATGTCCATTTAATTCTCACAAAACACCTATGAGGTAGATATGATTATTATGCTCACTTTACAGATGAAAAAAATAAATAACCTCCATGGCCCTGGCTGGTTTGGCTCAGCATTGGGGCATCAGCTTCTGGACCAAAGAGTTACTAGTCCGATTCCAGTTAAGGGCACATACCTCGTTTGCGGTTCCAGAGCCGGCCCTGGTTTGGTCTTGCCAGAGGCAGCAAATCATGTCAATGTTTCTCTCTCTCTCCCCCTACCAACCATCCACTCTCTCTAAAAATATCAATGAAAAAAATTTCACTGGATGTGGCTTAACAACAACAACAAAATAAACCTTGCAGACGATGCTTTGATTAGTCCAATGTAACTGCATAAACCCTTCCTGGGAAGGTTTAGGGCAAAGCTGGAAGAAACAATAAACTGAGCAGCCAGTTCTTACTTCTTTGCCATCATTTTCTCTGGTGGAGGTATTAGGAAAATATAGTATGTCTGGGAACTGGGTTCATTTTGAGGAAATAGCAAATATGCTGGATACTCATGAAAATACCACATGATGTTAAAGACTACTGGGATTTTGCCCTGGCTGGTTTGGCTCAGAGGTTAGAGCATCAGCCTGCAGTCCAGAGAGACCCGGGTTCAGTTCCTGCTAAGGGCACGTACCTCGGTTGCAGTTTGGCCCCGGCCTGGTTGGTCGTGCGGGTTGCAGCCACTCGATGTGTCTTTTTCATGTCGATGTTTCTTTCTCTTTCTTCCTCCCACTTTATCTGAACAAAAAATGGAAAAATGTAGTCGGGTGAAGATAAAATTTTTTGTAAAAGACTGTTGGAATTTAAAACATCCAGAATCAGGTTTCTCAAAAAATTAACTGTTAGTACCAGAGACAACTCCAGGATTTGCATCAGAAAACTGCTCACCCTTCAAAGACATTGTGAGAGGCTGGCAGCTTTCTCAGGTCAGACAGACACTGACTGTCTCTGTTACACACAGACTCAGAGGGACAGCCAGAAAACCCCATTTAAAGAGCTGGGAGACAGGCCCACTTGTGATGAGGAGACACACACACCCTGTGAGCCTGGGTACATCCCACGCACCATTCAGTGAGGACAACCAGTCTCAGGCCGGAGCAGCAAAGGGCTGGGTGTGTTAGAGCAAGAAAGGGGAAGTCATAGTAAAGCAGCTGAGGGCAATAATGGGGGTGGGGCTGGTCCTCAGGTTCAGAAAGCTAATGTGTCACCACCACCCTCTTATGTCACTGAGCTTGGAGCCATCACAGTGACACTACACATCAAATGTCAATTTCCAGGGCTGGAGAGCTCTTTGCACATTTTTGGTGTTTCATGCAAATTACGAAGTTCAAGGATGGGTTTGCATCAAATCACCCACAGCACTGACCCTGTGGACAGACAGCACCCAGCCGAGATTCACTGCTGAGGTAACCAAGGTTGCAAACCAGACTTTATTTTATTGCTCTCTTTCCTCCAACCCAATCTGGGAACACTCACTTTTACCCACTTTTTAAAATAATACTGGCTCATGCCAGGATTTAACCTGGTTTAAAAAAACAGAAACATGCAAATCTGGACTGACCCTCTCCTTACAAGAAAAGTTGATTTCTTTACCCTGCACTGATTTACCTTCCAAATACAACTTTTAAATGTCACAATTAGGAAACCAGGTGGCACACACAACAGTTTGAAAATATTCAGGCCCTGGCCCTGTGTGTCTGAGTGTCCCTGAACCTACTAACACTTCAAACCAGCTACACTACAGGCAACTGTGGTGGCCGGGCATCCAGATGAAGTCTCAGCCCTGATGGCGATATCTCATTGGCCTAGAGTCTTAGCAGGATATCTGGGTTACGTCTTTGGCCAGCCAATGGGTGCCTGGGAAGAGGATGTGAAGCCCACATCTTACAATGCGTGTCTTCAGCTTTTCCTGACATGAGCTTATAAAGATGGGGAACCAATCATTTGGGCGCTGGGCAGTCCACATGGCCAGAATACAAATGCACTTGTACAAGGGTTACACTGTGTCAAATCAAGTCAACTGTCCTCAGATCCTTGGCTGACTCTGGTCATGACCTCCAACACTTAAAATGGAAATCTAAGCATGCTGAGAGTTAAGTATCAGAACATTTGAGTACCCTCCTTTCTGCACCACGCACAGGCCTCCTAGAGAACCAAGGAGAATGAAGCAAAGGAGAGAAGGGAAGGAGAAAGAGAGAGAGAATTCCTACAGGACAAATCTATTTGCATCAGTCCTGAGGAATGGTGACCAAGTCATGTGACACCTTAAGGCACTGTTGGTTCCAGATGCTCAACCACATCTACAAGTGATCCCAGGTCTCTCCTTTGTACCCCCACTTCCCTTTTCCAGACACTCCCATGCAGTTCACCCTCCCTGATGTTTATTTTGGAAAATGTCCCTGGCCCTTCCTGGGCTCCACCAGACACCTCATCTCAGGAACCACATTCTGCGGACGTCCTCACGTGCTGGCTCCTGGGAGATGGATGGAGGTGACTGGAAAAGGACTTTGCTGCCTGAGGACTGATTTGTGCTCCTGGAGGAACTGGATCAGAACCAGTTGACAGGGCACCAGCATGGTGGACCATGGAACCTGGAACCTGAAGACGGGAGAATCATTCTTGGTCCAGTCTTGTGTCTGTCCTGGAGATGGTAACTCTGGTGTTCTTGTCCATGCTGAAGAGAGTTCTCCAAGATCCTCTTGCCCATGTCTTCTCATCACATGGGTGTCATCTGACCCACAAGAGGGGGAGAGGCTGCCTTGACTCTTTGGTGCTCACCAGGACCACCCTGTCTGATGGGCTTTCCTCTGTTTCCTATGATGATGGGACAGACGGTACAAGGACGGCTTTCACTGGTTCCCCTGAACTAGCCCCGAGTCACCTCTGTAGGAGGCTGAGAGCAGATGCTGTGATCTCAGACCTCCTGAGTGCCACCCTCAGGGGGAGGCAGGGGGACCAGACTGAGTCCAGGTCAGGGAGCTCATTCCCATCAACCTCAGACAAACCCAGAGCTCACACGAGCCACCTGCTGTGTGACCTGGGGCAAGTCATGCCCCTGGCTGGGCCTCAGTTTTCTTCTCTGCTATGTGAGGGCTTTGGCTCCAAGTGATGCCCGATTCCAGCTCCAGTCAGCAGACTTACCGGTGGCTCTGAGCACAGCAATCTGGGCAGAAGACACACTCAGCCTTCCTCCAGTGCTGCTTCCCTGGGGGGCACCCACAGACCAGGGCGCTCTCCCGCGTCACTGCCACGCGCCTCCCCCCACGGTCCAGTCTGCCTGGTTTCCTCCAAGTCAGTTAGAGACTTTTAAAAAAATCTACATCAGCACTGGCTGATCTGGTTCAGTGGTTAGAGTGTGACCCACAGAAAAGAGAACCTTGTGTTTGATTCTGGTCAAGGGCACATAACTCAGTTGCAGTTTGGTCCCCAGCCCTGGTCTGGGTCATGCTGGAGGCAATGAGTTGATGTGCCTCTCTCACAACGATGTACCTGTCTCTCCCTCCCATTCTACCTGAATATATATGGAAAAATATTTCTCAGGTGAGGATTTAAAAAACAAAATGAACTTCACATTCCTGGGTGAGCAAACATCTGCACCAGACAGTCTCCGACTACATCCATGTTGTCGCAAAGGGTGTATTTCCATGGTTCTTATGGCTGAGTAGCCTTCCATTATGTACATGAACCACATCATCTTTATCCAGTCACCTTGCAAAGGACACTGGTTGTGTCCATGTCTGGGCCACCATGAATAATATATTTGCAAATAAATGTTATGAATTGTTTCGAGTAGATAGAACAGGGATTGCTGGGTCATTTGGTAACTCTATCCATAATACTTTCAAGAGCCTCCCTACTGTTTTCCATAATAATGTTAGAAGAGAAAGTTAGGAACATATGATTTCACTTACATGTGGGATATAAAACTGAGAACAAGAAATGAACAAAGAAGAGAAACAAACAACAAAAACTCATAGACACAGACAGCAGTGTGGTGGTTTGCAGAGGGAAGGGGGCTGGAGGACAGTAAAGGGCAAAGAGGTCAAATATATGTTGTGAGAAGAAGACGTGACTTTGGGTGGAGGGCACACAATGCAACATGCAGATGATGTAACATAGACTTGTACAGTTGGAGTCTATTAATCAATGTCACCACAAGAATATAATTTAAAAAACACAATATGCATGCCAGAGAGGAGGTGAGATTCACAGACAGAAGGAACCTCTCCACGTCTGACCTGTTTCCTCTTTCCAAACACTGTCTGGGTCCCTTGATCTTCCTTAACATGCAGTGAGCTGCGCCGAGGTGAGTGGCCCTGCCCAGTGGGGAACGGAGTCCAGGGAGTCTGTGCTGCAGAGGGAGGGGCGGCTCTGAGATCAGACCAGGGCCTCTGGTTTGTCCCTGAGGGCCCGTCCCTCAAGGCCCCTGAGCCCTGAGCAGAGAGCCTCTAACCCACCAACCCTGCAGCTCTGAGTGCAGTTTGAGGACACACAGTGTGGAGTGAGGATGTGAACATCTGTGGGTTAGTGTGTCTGTGCTGCATGTCTTCTGGGATGTAAAATATTACAGCCACTTGGGAAAGCAGTTTGGTTGTTTCTTATAAAACCAAACATGCAACTACCATGCAACCCAGCAACGGCACTCTTGAACATTTATGCCTGAGAAATAGAATAGCTATGTTCACTCAGAAACCTGTGCACAGATGATTATAGAAGTTTTATCTCAAAACTAACACACCAGCCCTGGTTGGTTTGGCTCAGTGGTTGGAGCGTCAGCTCACAGACTAATGAGCTGCACCAGTCGATGTTCCTCTCTCTCCCTCCCTCCCTCTCACTCTATCTGAAGATAAATGAAAAATATCCTCAGATTATGATTAAAAAACAACTTACAGCTATCTCTTTAAATATCTGGGTTTAATATCAATAGTTTGCTAGAAACGTTGCTCAAATAAAAACAGGAAAAAAACCTAGAACAACAATAGGTAGAGTACATATGAAGAGAATTTCATAAAGGAAAACCCATATTGTGAGCAAGGTATGAAGAGCTGTTAAATCTCACTTGTAGTCAGAGAAGTAATGAGATGCTCTTTATACTAATCAGAACACCAGACTGGAGACTGAGGACAGAGTGAGGTGAGGATGTGGGAACATGGAACCTCATGGACTGTGGTGAGTGTAACTCGTACAGGCCGTCAGGACGCCACCTATGAGCACGTAGCAAGAGGATCTCCCTAGGTGTCCACATGGCCATGTGAATACTTTATAATTATTATGCTGACTGTTTTTTAGAGGCAGTCAAAGGGCATGAGGAAGACAGGGAAAGAGAGGAGAGACAAACATGGATGTGAGAAAGGCCCATCAGTTTGTTGCCCCCTGCAGGGTCTCCAGCCAGGGCCAGGGATGGAATCTGCAACCCAGGGACATGCCCTTGCCTGGGAATCAATCCCGTGATCCTTTGGTGTGTGGGCCAATACTCCAACCACGGAGTCACACTGGCCAGCCCAAATATATAAAAATGTATTTTTAAAAAGTGTGAATATTACAAATACTATATACTGACTAGTATATAGAATAAAATATAATCACTTATTTTACTATTAAATCTTAAACTGTTGCCATTGCCTGTGTGTGTGTTTAAATGGAACATTAGGTTGACAGTTGAGGCAGTTTGAACTCCTGATTCCATTTCAGTTTTTCCTTCCCCAGAGGTCATTAGTATCATCAACCCTGTGTTTGTTGTTCTTATGGAGGTTTTTACAATTTTATTCAAAATGGTCCAGCCACTTTCAGCGTTGCTTTTTATATTTAAAATATTTATTTCAACAGCATCATCTAATATGTATTCTAAAACTTGCTTTTTCAGTCAAGTCATGTTTTGAGATATGTGCACATTGATACACATACCAACTTCATTATTTTTACCTCAATAACAGGCATAAACTATAATTTGGTTATTCTTCTGTTGAATGTCATTTTGGTTATTTCTAATTTTTCACCCTTTAAAAAAGTGTTAAAATAAACTTTCTTGTACACTGCTTTTGGGCACATGAATGAAGATTCTCTAGCGTATATTGCTAAGTGTGAGTTCTGGGAGGGAGGCCATCACACGGACCTGTGACTAGTGGGTGCTATTTCACTGGCCGGTCAGCACCCACCTCCAGCTGCTATGAACATTGGCTGCCAATGGCTCATACTGACCTTTCCCTGCCCAGAGTAGTTAGGTCCTCCCCCTGCACTGCCCTGGGGTTGAGGGGACACCCAGTGGCCAATAACTGACTGGCATTGGGTAGACAAGACTGGCTCCTTACCTCCAAACAGGACAGACTCAGCGGGTACAGCCGTATCCAGATCCCCTCTCAAGACCAGGCTGAACGTCACGTGCTGAGTCCACGTCTCTGCTCACCTCCATCTTCCTCTGAGGTCGCTCCTCAGTCAACCGCTCTCCCAGTTCCCATGAGTCCCTCTGCCTCCAGGGAACCTGAGCCCAGGTGGCTAATATTGCCTCAGTCTCTCCAAAGTGGTTGTGCCCATTTACCCAGTTGAGGAGAGGCTTGAGGGCTGAGAAGGGAGAGCCATTCCCAGAGTGTGGGTGAAGGGGGTGGGGGTGGAGGAGCCAAAGGCTCTGAGATGAAAGAGCTTTGTGAATTCAGCAAACAGAAAGAAAGCCAGCAGGGCTGAAGTGTTGGGAGCAGAAGAAAGAGAATGATATTGGTTGAAGTTGTAGATACATGTAGGAGCAAGACAAGTAGACCTCATAGGCTGGTTTTCATTTTTTCCTCATTGTAATAAGAAGTTCTTGAAGTGCTTTAAGCAGGAAAGTAGTAGGTAGGGTTCAATTTAGACTTGAAGAAAATTAGTCTGTGTGTAGAGACAATGGGTTGGGAAAAGATAAGAGCAGCAGGGAGTCGAGTATCCACCCAGCAAGGAGAATGGATCACAAAGAACATAGTGTTAATGCAGAAAGTAAGAAACCCAGTGGGATCTACAGCACCACACTCTGTGTGTATGTAAAACACACAGACACACAAAGACCTGAATTCTTCAAGCATACTCGCCTATTTTGAGCTGCTACCTATGAGGAGGGAGAGGAAGGGGACAGAGATTAGAGCTAATAAAAGACAATAAAACCAGGAAGATGTCTTGCAAAGAATGATGGTGATAATGTGTCATGAATAGAGGCATATGGTTTACTTGACTCTTCCCCCCCCCCACCAAGAAAAACAAAACAAAACATCAAAACAGCAACCATCCACCTCCCCAATCATTATTTTCCTTCTCCTTGTGGTGACCCATGTCTGGAACCATCTTGAAGTGCTTCCCTGAGGCCTCTCCCAAAACTGAAAACTGATCAATCAGCCTGATGCTGTCCTGACCCCGCCACTTCCTTCCTGAACCTGAAGCTCAGGCATCAGCGCTCAGGTCCCCCAGCCTCGGGGCACCCAGAGACCTAGGTTCTGTCTCCCTTATTACGGGACCAGAGATCCAGGTACCAGGTCCCCTCATTTACCTTCCCCTGTCCCAGCCCGAGTCCCACAGCCCTCCGCTGGGTCTCCGGGGTCCTGACTGAAGTGTCACTGAGAGCAGGAGGAAGTGGAGGCAGCAGACCCAGTGAGCTCTGAACCCAGCACAGACAGGGGTAAGGGCTGGGGGTCTTGGCTCATTCTCTGTCTCTTCTGCATTTTCTGACTCACATAAACACACTCACAAACTTTGGAGAAGTCATCATATGCTCTAACCCCTCTGTATTTAAGGTAATGACCAAGCCCGCCAGTCTCTATAGTCTCTGCAGGCCATTCTCAAACCTGCTGGAAGGCCTGCTGGGTGAGCTGCGCAGGCACCTGGGGTTGGGGCCCTGCTCAAGGTTGTGCCGCCAGGAGGCAACGGGCTGGGTACTGAAGGCCAGCTGCCCAAGGCCAGTCTGGAGGCCTTTCCATGTGTCCCACACTCTGTCCCCTCTCTATCCAGTCATGCTGCAGAGGGCGGTGTGTCTCAAAGGCCATCAGACCACACATGGGTTCAGAGCACACCGGCTCTTACAGGCTCGGAGCAGTGCTACTCAACCTACAGGATCAGAGTCACCCGGTGATGGCTGACAAGGACTAGGTTCTCAGAACAGAGCTACTGAATCATCTCAAGGAAGAGGACCTGAACATCATTTGTTTTTTTTTTGTTTGTTTGTTTTTGTTAATCTTCACCCAAGGACACTTTTCCTTTGATTATTCAGACAAAGTGGGAAGGAAGGAGAGAGCAAGAGAAGAACATTGATGGGAGAGACACTTAGATTAGTTGCCATCACACACGGCTCCAACCAAGGCTGGGGATCAAACCCACAGCTCAGGTATGTGCCCTTGACCAGAAATTGAATCCCAATGCTTCAGTCCCCAGACTGACACTCTAACTGCTGGGCCAAACTGGCCAGGGCTGGACATCTGTTCTCATGAGTTTTCAGTGACCCTGATGCACACTAAACTGAGAGGGACACTTGCTTTCAGGCCAGAAAAACAATTGGGCTGATGGCCTGAGAGGCCTGGGGCTTTCCCCAGACCTGCTACCTGCCCCTGCCTCTGGCCAACCACAGGAGTAGCAGGGGCCCTGAATCCAGGCACCTGGCTGGGTGGGGGAGGGGCTCAGCCAGCGCTGAGCATTTCTGATGCGTTTCCTTCTTCCTCCTCACAGTCACACCACCGGGCATCAAGGAGTGCAAACTGCAGGTTTTCCGTTTCTTTTGTGTGTGTGAGAGTAAAGTGTGATTGTAATTTAACAATTATTATAAACATTTTTCCATGTATAAATTTTAAACAATCAGTATTATTTTAGGATAGCTTCAGAGTGTTCTATTGATTTAATGGATTACATAATTTTTTAGTTTTATTGAGATGTAATTCAATAACTTAAAATTTACCAATTTAAAGTATACAATTTAATGGTTTCAATATAGTCTAAGAATTGTGCAAATATTATCACAATCTAATTTTAAAACATATTCATCACTGTCAAGGAAACCCCATACCCATTTCCAATTGCACCCCATTTCTCCCTCCCCACAGCTCCTGGCAGCATCTAGTCTACTCTCTCTCTCTATGGATTTGCCCATTCTGCAATTTTTTTATTTTTTTAAAAATCCTCACCTGAGGATATTTTTACATTTATCTTTATATGAAGTGGGAAGGAGGGAGAGGGAGGAGGGAGGAAGAGAGAGGGAGAGAGATTCATCAATGTGAGAGAGGCACATGGATCGATGTGAGAGAGACACATGGATTGGTTGCCTCCCCCACGACCCTGAACAAGGCGAGAAATGAACCACAAACAAGGTACATGCCCTTGACCAGACTTGAACTCGAGACCCTTTGGTCCACGGGCCAACGCTCTAAATGCTGAGCTAAATGATCAGGGCTAAGAGACACATGGATTGGTTGCCTCCCCCACGACCCTGAACAAGGCGAGAAATGAACCACAAACAAGGTACATGCCCTTGACCAGACTTGAACTCGAGACCCTTTGGTCCACGGGCCAACGCTCTAAATGCTGAGCTAAATGACCAGGGCTAGTCTGCAATTTTTAAACAAAATCTTTAATGTTGAATGTTTATGTTGTTTTTACATTATTATTATTAACAAGGCTCTGATAAAAATCATATATATATATTGCATTTTGTTGGATTATGTTCTTAAAATAAATTGCTAGAACTAGAATTTGTTTGATCAAAAGCATGTCTTTTTTTGTTTGTTTTCAAAGTCACAAACTGTCAGTGTTGACTATACATTTTTCTCCTATTTGGTGGTAATAGGGTGGAAAATTACTCAGTAATATGAACACCATATTTTTCAAAAATAACAGTGTATGTGTTTGAAAATTGATTGCGTAGCATACCTCTATACGATTTTCAAAAAATATAAAATTAAATTCACAAAGACTGGAAGACCAAATATAAGCAGTTCAGTGTTTGCTTCCATGTCCAATACCTTCACAAAGATTTCTAGCATAAAAGCAAGAAAGGCCCTGGCTGGTTTTGCTCAGCAGTTAGAGCATCAGCCAGTAGACCTGAGAGTCCCGGGTTCGGTTCCCACTAAGGGCATGTACCTCGTTGCCATTTGTCCCCGGCCCCAGTGGGAGTCATGTGGGTGGCAGCCACTTGATGTGTCTCTCTCATGTCAATGTTTTTCTCTCTCTTCCTCCCTCTCTTTCTCTTGCTCTATTTGAGGATAAATGCAAACATCCTTGGGTGAGGATAAAAAAAAGCAAGAAAGTCCTAGGTCTCAAGTATCTTCAATAATTGTCAGTATAATTTATGATTATTATTCTTGCTTCTTGAAAGGATGCCTTTCTCACTATTTGTGATTTAGCCCTAAAAAGTTTATTTTGTGATTTTCTTAAGGTACTGAGCTAATTTAAAATCTTCTTTGTCTTCAGCTGGCTGTGCAGAGCTGCGTGCTGTGAGCATGGCCCGTGTTGCACAGGTCAGAGGGCAGGGCGGCGTGGACCTGACAGTTCGCACTCATTTGGGGAACATGAGTTGACCCTCTCTTCCCGGAGGACACTCTGCTGTATGTATAAAAGTGAAAAGTGTGAATCTTTGAATATACCTAGAAATATATCCAAAAATATATGTACAAAGATAGTCATTGATTCGTTGTCTATAATAGGAAAAACAGGAAAAAATCCAAATGCTCATCATCACAATATTGATTAAAATGTATATGTACAATCATAAAATGCAATAGCATGCAGCCATTTACAAATGATGAAAATACTGACTTAGAGTATGTTCCCCAGCATATGGAGTGAATAAAAACAATTTAATAAAAAAACACAGTTGGAACAATTTTGACCAAAATATGGAGTCTGGGGTGATTTTAACTTTCTTTACATTTTATACTTAAATGTGTTAAAGAAAACTCAACAAATTCCAAACAGTAGAAATTAAAACTCAGCCAATGCAAGTTCAACATGGAAGTTAACGCAACAGATGTCATAATAAAAAGTAGGCAAAACTGGCACATATAAAAAGAAGCTGTGGACAAACTTATTAATAAGTATAACTGCAAAAGCCTAAATAAAACATTAGCATGTCGACTTCATTAGGTGATACTGGCACACGAGTGTGGTTTCACACTAGGAAAGCTCCTAGAAGTGACGTGCGCTCCCTGTGCTCACTGTAGCATTATGTGCAATAGCCAAGGTGTGGAAGTACCTAGGTGTCCATCAAAGATGAATGGATGAAGAAGATGGGTACATACATACAATGGGATATTAATCAACCATAAAAGAATTAAATATTGCCATTTGCAACAAATGGGTGGATCTAGAGGATATTAAACTCAGTGAAGTAAGTGAGGCAGAGAAAGACAAATACTATATGGTTTCACTTACGTGTGGAATCTAAAGACAATACCAAACAAAACAAAAACAGATTCATAGAAACAGAGACCAAAGAAGTGGTTACCAGAAGGGACGAGCTGGGGACTGGGTAAAAAAGGGGAAGGGAAATATAGTCAATAATATTGTGATAAGTTAGCATGGTGACAGATGATTCTAAGATTAGTGGGATGGTCACATTGTAAGTATAAAATTGTCAAGTCACTATATTGTACACTAATATAACCAATATAACAATGCTTATCAATTATACTTATATAAAAAGTAAGTTAATAAAAAGAAATTTCTACCCATATGGTGTGGTTCAGTGGTTGAGTGTTGACCCATGCACCAAGAGGTCACCCGTTTAATTCCCAGTCAGGGCACATGCCTAGGTTGTGGGCCTGATCCCCAGAGAAGAGTGTGCAGGAGGCGACCAATCGATGTTCTCTCTCATCAATGTTTTTATCTCTGTTTCCCTCTCTCTCTAAAATCAATAAAGAAAAAAAAATTTTTTTTTAAAGTTCTCAGATGCCATAGGTTTTCTAGAAAATTAAACCTAAGAATTAAAATGCTAAAATAAAAAAAACATATTTATAAAAGTTAATAACAAGTGATAGGCACTGAAAAATCATCTAATCAAAAATGCAATAGCCCCCCTGGCCAGTTTGGCTCAGTGGTTGGACCACTGGGTTGGACCACTTGGACCGAAGGGTTATGGGTTTGATCCCTGACCCAGGTGGCCTCATGTAGGAAGCAAGCAATCGCTGTGACTTTCTCCCATCAATGTTTCTCTCTCTCCCCTCCTCCAGTCCACTCTCTCTAATAATCAATGAGGAAATATTTTTGGTTGAAGATTAATATAAAATTTTGGCAGAGGACCTGTCCCAGAGTCAGTGCAGTTGTCATTAAGCAGAAACAGCTGGACAAAGGCAATCAAACAGGAGACAGTCTGAGGTGTGCAAGGACTGTCCCAGCTGAGTGTCACTGTGGCCACACAGCAGCAAACCCTGCAGCTGAAGAGGACGTGCTGGGGTGGCCACCCATGCCTTGTTGGGGAGCTTGGAATATGTTCTGTAGACAATGCGATACCACTGAATTTTTACTGTTTTTAATTTTTATTGTTTTTAAACCAACAATGTGCATTATTGTAGAAATATTAAAGTGAAAATAAGCCAAAAATAATTTCCTGTATTTAAATTTGAAACTTTGATCTCTGTTAAATAATGTATTTTTCAGAATGAATTCTATTGTTTTGGAAATTATTTTTTACATAACATCTATGTTAGTCAATATTCAGCTATATTACTGCTTAATGCCTATGCAGTATTTCAGTGTGCAATTTAATAAATAATCAGAATTCATTGAACACTCTTCCCATTATTCAATATTCACTTGCTTACAGTTTTTTCCCATGGTTTTTAACTGAATAAATGTCTTCCTTCTCTTACCTGATTGTTTTCGTAGGCGAAATTGACAAAGTGGACTTGCTGAGCCAAATGTTATTGTTGGGAGGATTGATACATTTCTCAAAAACCAACTCTCCAAATGCAGCCTGCACTCTCCCCAGGAGGGACAGAAGCTGTTACTTTTGTTTTGTTGGGTCTATTTGCCTGTTTGGATTCAGAAAGGAGAAGAAGCTCTCTGTGTACTAGGAAAGCAAAGCAACCTTGTGCTTCTTTAGCCAATTGCGCTGGTTAACCTTCCACCAGGAAAGGGGTTGCTCTGTCTCTCTTTTAGGTCATCTCGGGAAGAGCCACCTGGACGTTACTTCCCAGTTCCCACAGCACTCCGAGATGTGAGCAGACTTTTGTGAGCTGGCTCCCAGCTGAGAAGAGGCTAACTGCTCTGTCCCTTTCTCTCACTCTCAGGCTGCTATAATGTAATTTAGTCTGTATCAGTATGTGTTTTATATCATATATAAGGCTTATTTGTTTCACTTAGTTTGTCTTCATTCATTAGAATGTGAGTTGCATGAGTGCAAAGACATTTGTCTATTTTGTTCACCAGTGCCTTAGAACAGTGTTTGGAATATAGAAACAATTCAGTAAATATTTATTGTATGAATTAGTGAAATAATTATATAGGGTTTCTTTGCAAGAAAAACACATAACAAAAGTTTTCCAACATCAGTATCTATAATAATTTTTATATCTATAACAGTATCATAACAATTTCTCCAGTTTACTGCCTTCATGGGAAATTATTCTCAACCCAAAAATTGAAGGAGAGAAGAGACTTCATGAACCTTCAGGTCAGCAACCGACTCCCCACAAGGACCTGCCGTGGGGCACTCTGGACATCAGGGTTTCTAAGGCTGTAGATAAGTGGGTTCAGCATGGGGTGGATAACTGTGTTGAAAACCCCCAACCCCTTCGCCCTGGCCGGTTTGGCTCAGCGGTTGCAGCATCGACCTGCGGTACAGAGAGACCCGGGTTCGGTTCCCGCTAAGGGCACGTACCTCGGTAGCAGTTTGTCCCCGGCTCTGGTTGGTCGTGCGGGTGGCAGCCACTCGATGTGTCCCTTCACATTGATGTCTCTCTCTGAGAGACCCGGGTTCGGTTCCCGCTAAGGGCACGTACCTCGGTAGCAGTTTGTCCCCGGCTCTGGTTGGTCGTGCGGGTGGCAGCCACTCGATGTGTCCCTTCACATTGATGTCTCTCTCTCTCTCTCTTCCTCTCTCTCCCTCCCGCTCTATCTGAACAAAAAAACGGAAAAATATTCTCCGGTGAGGATAAAAAAAAAAAAAGAAAAGAAAACCCCAACCCCTTCATTCTGTCTGAAGCCTCCTCTGAACCCAGACGCATGTAGTTGAAGACACCGGTCCCATAGAAGAGGCAGACCACAGTGAGATGGGAGCCGCATGTGGAGAAGGCCTTCTTCCCGCCCTTCGCTGAGCGGATGTGCAGCACTGCAGCGGCCACATGGATGTAGGAGGGGATGATGAGAACCACAGGTGCACCCGCCATTAGGAAACTCATAGCAAAGAGCAGCAGCTCATCGAGTTGGGTGCTGGAGCAAGAGAGCTGGAGGAGCTGGGGGAGCTCACAGTAGAAGTGATCGACCTCATTGGGACCACAGAAGTGGAGTGTAGTTAGGGCAATAGTGTGGGCCAGTGCATTGGTGAGGGAACAGGCCCAGGACACAGCCACCAATATCCACTGGACCATCTGGCTCATGTGGGTGCTACAGGTGAGGGGCCGGCAGATGGCCAGGAACCAGTCATCTGTTAACAGGAAGCAGTCCATTCCACCCAGATGTAGAAGAAGAATAGTTGGTAGAGGCAGGCATCGCAGGAAATTGTACACTTGTGGGACAGCAGATGACCCAGTATTGCAGGGACATTGACAGTGATACATCCAACATCCAGAACTGATAGGTTCCCCAGGAAGAAGTATATCAGGTGTGGTTTGGGCTCCACCTGGATGGCTGCCAGGATGCTGAGGTTGCCCCCGACTGTGACCAGGTAGGCGAACAGGAAGAGCACAAAGACAAGTGGCCACAGCTCTGGTGTCTCCACCAGGCCCAGCAGGACAAACTCAGTGATGATTGTACCATTTGCCCCAGATTTTGGCTGCATTAGTTCCTGCAGGGAAACATCCAAGGGGATAATCACTCCTCCCAATACATTTATTCAAAAAGAAAAAAAAATAGACTTCTTTCTATATGCCCAACCCTTTACTAAGTCCCCTCTGTCCAGGAAAGGACTTTCCCACTCCCAAGGACACACCACACTTGTTAACTCTCACTACATTTACCTCAATAGCATTTTTTATTCTCAGATATAAGGACAGGTGACATGACCATTCTGGACCTCCCTCCCTGTGTTAGCTGAAAGAATCTCTTCGTAGAGATCACCAAGGACAAAACCCTTAGAAAAAATAAACAAGTAGAAAGTGTATACCTGGTTTAACATAGCAGGTAAATCTGGAACGTTCCTTTCTCAAAACTCTTCTCTTCCCTAGACAAACAAAACAAAAATAAATATACAGATTCTACCTTCATAGAAACTAGTAAATATCCAAAACTTTAATGTACAAACTAAATCATAGGACTTCAAGAATAGTGGAGATCAGCCCTGGCTAGTTTGGCTCAGTGGTTAGAGCATCAGCCCGTGGTTCGGAGAGACCCGAGTTTGGTTCCCACTAAGGGCATGTACCTCAGTTGCAGTTTGTCGCCGGCCCTGGTTGGGTCCTGTGGGTGGCGACCACTCAATGTGTCCCTTTCACATCGATGTTTCTCTTTCTCTCTCTCCCTCCCACTCTATCTGAACAAAATATCAAAAAATGTCCTCGGGTGAGGATAAAAAAAAAAAGAATAGTGGAGATCAAAAGGAGAGTGGCAGAAAGATAAAAATCCATGACTTTAGAAAAAGCTGGACAAGTAAAACTCTGCATAGGAAAAAGGTCTTCAGTAGGAAATAAAACAAAAAGCCCTGTTTGCAATAGTGGAGGAGAGTGGGTCATATGGCACCATTACCTTCTGTGATCCTAAGTTGGATTCAAGAAGCAGGGGAAGGACATACAAATGGCCAAGAGACATATGAAGAAATGCTCAACATCATTAATCATCAGAGAGATGCATATTAAAACAACAATGATATATCACCTCACACCTGTCAGAATGGCTGCCATCAACAAATCATCAAACAACAAGTGTTGGCGAGGGCGTGGAGAAAAGGGGACTCTAGTACACTGCTGGTGGGAATGCAGACTGGTGCAGCCACTATGGAAAACAATATGGTGTTACCTCAAACAATTAAAAATTGAACTTCCATTTGACCCAGTGATCCCACTACTAGGAATATACCCTAAGAAGCCTGAAACACCAATCAGGAAGAATATATGTACCCCCATGTTCATAGCAGCACTATTTACAATAGCTAAGATCTGGAAACAGCCCAAATGTCCATCAGTAGATGAATAGATAAAAAAACAGTGGTACATATACACAATGGAGTACTATGCAGCTGTAAGAAAGAAAGATCTCTTATCCTTTGAGACGACATGGAGGGACCTGGAAAGTATTATCCTAAGTGAAACAAGCCAAGAAGAAAAAGACAAATACCACATGATCTCACTTATATATGGAATATAATGAACGTAACAGTCTGAGGAATATGGTAGACCCAGAAACATAGAAGTAGGGTACAGACAACCCTCAGGAGAGGGGGTGGTGGGGGTGGGAAGAGATAAACCACAGAACTTATATGCATGTACGCATAACAAATGAACATGGACATCAAAGCGGGGATGGGGCGGGGGGGGGGGATGGGGAGGAGGGTGCCAAGGTGGTAAAAAAGGAGACACATCTGTAACAAAAATAAAATTATAAAAATAAAATAAAATGTAAGAGAAAAAAAAAGAAGCAGGGGAGAGCAAGATGAAGACTCTCACAGGCAAACTATTTGAAGGCTGTAGAAAAGCATAAAGTTGGGCTGAGAGATAAAAAAAAAATACACCATTAACAGTTCTCATAACCTCTCTTCATTGATTACAGACAAGGAAACACTAGAATAACTCACCCCTAATTCTGAATCCCAAGGGTGCCAGAAGACACAATAGTTTTGCAAATAAGTGCTTCAAATATCTAGTATTGATACTAACAGCAAAAAGTGTAAGATTTCAAGGAGAAACAGGCAGGCGTAGGATAATAGTGGATTTTAGTGACTTTCATAATTGAGTTAATTTGACAAAAAAGTAAGACTATAAAAGACCTCAATATAATAAATTATTAAAGAGGTAGAACTGCCCTGGCCGCTTTGGCTCAGTGGTTAGAGCCTGTGGTCCAGAGAGACCCGGGTTCGGTTCCCGCTAAGGGCACGTACCTCGGTTGCAGTTAGTTCCCAGCCCTGGTTGGTTGTGCGGGTGGCAGCCACTCGATGTGTCCCTTTCACGTTGATGTTTCTCTCTCTCTTCCTCTCTCTCCCTCCCACTCTATCTGAACAAAAAATGGAAAAATGTCCTCGGGTGAGGATAAAAAAAAAAAAGAGGTAGAACTGATACGTACACCTTTTCCAAGTACCCATGAAACATTTACCCCCTCATAGAGAATATATAACCTAGAAATTCAGCAAATTCTAAAAGAATAATATTTATTCTTTCAAAGGAATAATTCTAAATAAATATTATTCAGACAATAATATATAATCACAATCCAGTATTTTATTTATTTTTGTTACAGATGTTTTCCCCCCCAGACAGCCTCCTCCAGATACCACCCCCCCCAAGCATTGTTGTCTATGTACATGGGTTATGCGTATATGCATATAAGTTCTTTTGTTTCTCTCTACCCTCTTCCCCCTCCCTCCTCGAAGGTTGTCAGTCTGTACCTTACTTTTATGTCTCTGGGTCTATTTTGTTCATCAGTTTATTTTGTCATTATATTCCACAAATAAGTGAGATCATGTGTTATTTGTCTTTCTCTGACTGGCTTACTTCACTTAGCATAACATTCTCCAGGTCCCTTCATGTCATCTCAGAGGATAATAGATTGTGGGAGACTGTTTGCATGGCATTTTGCTAAAATCTGCTCTGCCATCTCCTGCCCCAAGGCAGGAAATCTCTGCATCTCTGCATACAATGTTTCTGCATTCCTTTAAGTAACCATTTACTCAGCCAGTTATGCTCTGTTTATCATTTGTTCCACCCGGGATATTTACATAATATTTACCTGAAATTGCTTCAGGGTGGTTACCACAAACTTATCGCTTGGCAACAAATGTTCTTGTTTTTCTGCTTCTTGCCCTTGTTTTTCTGCTTCTTGCCCTATATATACTGTGGATTTCCCCAGAATAAACAGAGACTTGATCAGAACCCTGTCTTGTCTCCATTCCTCGTGTCTCTTGTCCCTCCTCACCCTCACTCCCCCTCTAGAGTCCTCGTTGATCGACCTGCGGGACGGGTCAGGTGGCGCCCAACGTGGGGCTCCAGCACGGGGGATCCAGTGAAGGACGCCGTTCGAGTGGCCGGCAGAAAGGAAAAGAAAAGAGGGAACGACGTGGGAACCTGCTGCGTCTGCACCCCTCGGGTAAGTGAACGGCGATCATGGGTCAAGCATTGAGCCAAGATAAGATGTTCGTTGAAGGACTAGGAAAGGCTATAAAGGCACGAGGAGTAAAGGTGAAAATTAAGCATTTGTGTCAGTATTTTGATTATATTAAAGAACTTTGTCCTTGGTTTGGTACAGAGGGAATTATAGATCAAAAACGATGGAAAATAGTCGGTGATGCTCTTAGAGATTATTATAAGACTTATGGACCCGAGAAGGTCCCGGTAACTGCTTTTTCTTATTGGTATTTAATAGATGAGATTTTATCTCAGAGACATTCTGATCCTCTCGTTGTCAATGTAGTAGAATATGGCGAGGGTATATTACAGAAAGAAAAAAAAGGGAATGAAAATGAAAGTGAAGAATGTGAGGACTTCATGTCATTCGATAGAGATAATGAGGAAGAAGAATCTGAGCCCTCTCGGAATAAAATTATGCCTAAAAGTTCTCATACGGGGAGACAAGAAAAACTAACAGAGAGAGGGTGGAGAATTCAAAAGAACAAAAACTAGTGTTGCCCCAGAGGAAATAATCAAATCCAAGACAAAGACTTATCCCGACCTATCAGAATATTTGGAGACTGTTCCTGATGGAGGGGAGGTTAATTGGGGTGAATTGGCGGATGAAGTTGCCAGATATCGTAACTCTGACTGGCCGCTTGTTTCTCAACGCCCTCCGCCTTATAATAATGATCCCAGTGCTCCCCCGCTGGCCTGTCCAGTCCTTGACCCTAGAAAAGAACTTAGAGATAAAATTGAACACCTCAAAGAACAAATAAAACTGGAAAAAGAGCACCAAGATCTCATAGCCCAATTAGAAGGACTAAAAGTAAGAAAATCTAAAAAGGAGAGTGGAGTAAGATCAGAAGTCCTCGGTAATCAAAAGCCACCCATGAGGGGAGCTGCCCCCAAAATCCCTCCCCGCTTGCAACTTACACCAGAGCTAGATGATATAGAGGCTTTTCCAGTAACAGAAACAGTGGACGTGCAAGGACAGTCTTGGCGTCACCATAGTGGGTTTGATTTTAAATTAATAAAAGAGTTAAAGACCGCTGTAGCACAATACGGAGCTACAGCCCCGTATACTACGGCAATTTTAGAATCAGTAGCCGAGAATTGGCTTACGCCTGGGGATTGGCAGACGTTAGCCCGAGCGACACTTGCTGGAGGAGACTATCTCCTGTGGAAATCAGAATATGTAGAGAACTGCAGGGACATTGCTAAACGCAATGCGCAGGCTGGTAATGGATGGAATTTTGATATGCTAATAGGAGAAGGAAATTATGCTAATAGCGATGCCCAAATGCAATATGATGCAGGTCTTTTTGCACAAGTTCAGGCTGCAGGCACTAGGGCATGGAGGAAACTGCCCACCAAAGGCGACATGAGCTCTTCTCTTACTAACATTAAACAAGGACCTGATGAGCCTTTTGCAGATTTTGTTCACCGCTTAATTACTGCAGCAGGCAGAATTTTTGGTAATGCAGATGCAGGCACGGATTTTGTTAAACAATTGGCTTTTGAAAACGCTAATGCCGCCTGTCAAGCCGCTATCAGACCTTATAAGAAAAAGACTGATTTAACTGGCTATATTTGCCTATGCTCTGATATTGGGGCTGCCTATCAACAGGGCCTTGCCATGGCTGCCGCCTTGCAAGGGTATACAGTTAGACAATTCTTATCCCAACAAAACAAGAGTAAATGTTTTAACTGTGGGGAAACTGGGCATTTCGCAAGGAATTGTAAAGGAAATCCCACTAATAACTCAAAAACTCAGACTCTAGGAGTTTGCCCTAGATGTAAAAAGGGGAAACATTGGGCTAATGAATGTAGGTCTAAAAAGGATGTTCAGGGTAACGAACTACCCCCGATGCGGGGAAACGGGTACAGGGGCCAGCCCCAGGCCCCCAAACCCAAACAAATCTTTGGGGCAGTCAGTTTTGTTCCAGCAAACAACAATCCATTTCAAACCTCCTCAGAGCCACCACAGGAAGCGCAGGATTGGACCTCAGTTCCACCACCTACACAGTATTAACCCCTGAAATGGGAGTTCAGGCCCTTCCTACTGGAATCTTTGGCCCTCTGCCTGAAAACACATTTGGACTAATAATAGGACGTAGCAGTTCAACAATGAATGGACTACACGTCCTTCCAGGAGTTATAGACAATGACTACTCCGGAGAAATTAAGGTTATGGTATCATCCCCCCAAAATATTAGTACTGTCATCACAGGACAAAGATTTGCTCAATTGCTGCTCCTGCCTTTGATGCCACCACAAATAGGGCAGTATCAGGACAAAGAGGTGCTCAAGGCTTTGGGTCATCAGACGTTTACTGGGCAGAGGTCATATCAGCACAAAAACCCATTATGTCTCTCTGGTTAGATGGTAAGAAATTTTCAGGGCTTATAGATACAGGGGCTGATGTCACAATAATTAAAAAAGTAGACTGGCCTACAGCCTGGCCCCTAGACGCAACTTTGACTCACCTTAAAGGAATAGGGCAAAGTCAAAACCCAGAGAGAAGTTCAAAACTATTAACTTGGAAAGATCAGGAAGGTAACCAGGGCACCATACAACCATATGTTATAGCTGGATTGCCTATAAATCTTTGGGGTAGAGACCTCTTATCCCAATTAGGATTAATAATGGGAAGCCCGAATGCTGTTATTACTACCCAAATGTTGAAAACCCGATATCTACCAGGCCAAGGGCTGGGAAAAAATAATATGAGTATAACAGAACCCATAGAGCCCTCCCCAAAAACTGATAGGGCAGGATTAGGCCATTTTCCATAGGGGCCATTGACACTCCTGTGACCCATGCAGAAAAGATCACGTGGCTATCTGAGGAGCCAGTGTGGGTTGATCAATGGCCTCTAACAGCAGAAAAACTGATGGCTGCACAACAGCTGGTACAGGAGCAGCTTGATGCTGGCCACATTGTCCCTAGTAACTCCCCTTGGAATACTCCTATTTTTGTCATTAAAAAGAAATCTGGCAAATGGCGGCTATTGCAAGACTTAAGAGCTGTAAATAAGACTATGGTACTAATGGGAGCCTTACAACCAGGACTTCTCTCCTCTGTTGCCATACCTTTGGGTTATTTCAAAGTCATTGTTGATCTAAAGGATTGTTTTTTCACGATTCCTCTGCATCCAGATGATCAGAGGCGATTTGCATTCAGCTTACCGGCTATAAATTTCAAAGCGCCTATGAAAAGATTCCAATGGCATGTCCTGCCACAGGGAATGGCTAATAGCCCTACCCTATGCCAATCCTTTGTAGCCTCAGCCTTACAATTAGTTAGAGACAATTGGCCAAATATGTACATTATACATTACATGGATGATATCCTCATAGCCGGAGAAGAGGGGAGCGAGGTTTTGAAATGCTATGAGATGATGCGCATTGCCTTAAGAGACAAAGGCCTGGAAATAGCCCCTGACAAGGTCCAACTCGCAGACCCTTATACATATCTTGGATTTCAAATATGAGGGTCCCTAATTTTCTCTCAAAAATTAGAACTAAAATTAGACAAGCTTAAAACCCTAAATGATTTTCAAAAATTGCTAGGGGACATTAATTGGCTTATGCCCTATTTAAAAATCAGTAAAGGAGAACTTAAACCCCTGTATGATATATTGCAGGGAGATGCCAACCCTACTTCTCCCCGTGAACTCACGTTAGAAGGAAAACAGGCTATACGCAAAGTCGAACAGGCTATCCATTCTCAAATAACCACCTTTATGGATTACACTAAACCTTTAAAGTTTATTATTTGTAAGACTGCTCTCTCCCCTACCGCTGTTTTCTGGCAGACAGCACCCTTAATGTGGATTCACTTGCCTGCCACACCTGAAAAGGTCATTGAGCCATATTATCAGGCAGTTTCCAATCTCATTATGATGGGCAGGAAACAAGGGAAATGTTATTTTGGTAAGGAGTCAGATATTATTATACAACCCTATACCGTGGACCAAATTAGATGGCTCATGCAAAATACTGAATTTTGGTCCATTTCCCTAGCCTCTTATGCGGGGATTCTAGACAATCATTATCCACCAGACAAACTTCTTGATTTTGCCAACAAGCATGAGTTTACCTTTCCTATACTCACAGCATCTAAGCCTCTGAGAAATCCTTTACTAGTATTTACTGATGGGTCCTCGACGGGTAGAGCTGCTTACACTTATCTAGACCAAACAGTGTCATTTATGACCAGCAGCACATCTGCTCAACTAACAGAACTGCAAGCCATTGTTGCTGTTTTTTCTGCCTTCCCAGATCAATCTCTCAATATTTACACAGATAGTGCATACATTGCACATTCTATACCTCTATTAGAAACAGCTGGACAGGTAAAAAACATATCCAATGCAGGAAATTTGTTTAGGCAGTTACAGAAACTAATTACAAAAAGAGTCCACCCATTTTACGTAGGCCACTTACGCGCCCATTCTGGGCTGCCAGGACCTCTTGCTGAGGGAAACCAAAAAGCTGACCTAGCTACTCGCCTCCAGGATTCTAATCAAGTGTTTACAGCCATTGATAACAGCTCTGATAAAATCACCCTAGCGCAGAACAGTCATCGATTACATCATCTCAATGCTAAAACGCTTCGCCTCATGCATCAGATTACTAGGGAACAAGCTAGGCAAATTGTTAAAAACTGCCCCTCATGTGCCACTCATTTGCCGGTCCCCCACCTTGGAGTAAATCCAAGGGGACTAATCCCTAATACATTATGGCAGATGGATGTTACTCACATCTCTGAATTTGGAAATCTTAAATATGTACATGTTATCATAGATACCTTTAGTGGATTCATTTATGCTTCCCTCCAAACTGGTGAAGCCACAAAACATGTGATCAGTCACATGGTAACCACATTTACAGTTCTGGGATGCCCACAGCAATTGAAAACCGATAATGGCCCAGGCTATACAAGTTCAGCCTTCTCCGAATTTTGCAAACGCCTCGATATTTAACACATAACAGGTATACCTTACAACCCTCAGGGCCAAGGTATTGTAGAGAGAGCACATCTGTCTTTAAAGATCACCATTAATAAAATAAAAAAGGGAGAAAGGTATCCTACGAGGGGGTCACCCAGAAATATTCTCTCTTATGCCTTATTTATCCTCAATTTTTAAAATTTGGACACTGATGGGCAATCTGCTGCTAATCGCTTTTGGCATACAGAAACTCAAAAACAATTTGCCTCAGTGTTGTGGAAAGATCCGCTAACCAACTCTTGGCATGGCCCAGACCCAGTCCTCATCTGGGGCCGAGGTTCTGTATGCATTTACTCTAAGAAAATGAAATCTGCCAGATGGCTACCAGAGCGTTTGGTTAAACAGATTGATCAAGTTAAAGGAATAACAGATAACCATATAGATAACTCCAGGGACGAAAATTCGCCCTGAGAGGCCTTTTCTGTTTTTTCTTTATTTCAGGAATGGACCGGAAGGCTGAAATCTTACTGCTAGGGATACTACTGCATCTTTGCCAGCTTGTGGAAAGAGGTTTGGGGCCTCCTCCAAACCCTGAGGAGCTCCTGAGGGCCTTATTTGGCCCCCCATGCGACTGCCTTGCAGGAATGCTGCTGCTTAAAAGAACTTTTCGATAACCCCCTTTGGAGCGAGCTAAATGGGGTGCTGCCTTATCTTCTCCCTTTGTTGGGCCCTTTACTTGGCCTTTTACTGATTGTGTCACTAGGACACTTCCTCTTCAATAAGGTGATGGCTTTCATCAAGCAGCAGATAGATGCCATTAAGATGCAGTCTATACAGGTCCACTATCATAGACCTGAAATGGCCGACAGAGAAGCTCACTCTAGCTGTGAGTCAGTAAGCTATGACTATGCCTGAGATGGCAAATAGTGAGTCTCAAAAAACCTCGTCACCTTGGTGCGCTGGACTGGATAGCCAGAGACGGGCAACTGGAACTCACACGCATCGCCAACCACCACCTAAGACAGGAACAAGGCCTCATGCTGCCTTGCTATTCCAATGACGGGTTTGGACAGGTTGGCGCCGTGTGCAAGTTTCCTGACCTAAGACAGGCACAGTCCCCTCAAGGCATTATTTCGGCCTTAAAATTAAAAAAAAAAAAGGGGGACCTGTGGGAGACTGTTTGCATGGCATCCATTTTGCTAAAATCTGCTCTGCCATCTCCTGCCCCAAGGCAGGAAATCTCTGCATCTCTGCATACAATGTTTCTGCATTCCTTTAAGTAACCATTTACTCAGCCAGTTATGCTCTGTTTATCATTTGTTCCACCCGGGATATTTACGTAATATTTACCTGAAATTGCTTCAGGGTGGTTACCACAAACTTATCGCTTGGCAACAAATGTTCTTGTTTTTCTGCTTCTTGCCCTATATATACTGTGGATCTCCCCAGAATAAACGAGACTTGATCAGAGCCCTGTCTTGTCTCCATTTCTCCTGTCTCTTGTCCCTCCTCATCCTCACTCCCCCTCTAGAGTCCTCGTTGCTCGACCTGCGGGACGGGTCAATAGATCTTTCTTTCTTACAGCTGCATAGTATTACATTGTGTACATGTACCACAGCTTTTTTATTCACTTATCTATTGATGGACACTTGGGCTGTTAATAGATCTTAGTCATTGTAAATAGTGCTGCTATAAACATAGGAGTACATATATTCATTCTTATTGGTATTTCAGGTTCTTAGGATATATTCCTAGGGTTAAATGGCAGGTCACTTTTTAATGTTTTTGAGGAAACACCATCTCATTTTCTATAATGGTGGCTCCAGTCTGCATTCCCACCAGCCGTGTACTAGAGTCCCCTTTTCTCCACACCCTTGCCAGCACTTTTGTTTGATGATTTGTTGATGGCAATCAGTCTGACAGGTGTGAAGTGATCTCTCATATTTGTTTTAATTTGCATCTCTCTGATGATTATGATGTTAAGCATTTTTTCATGTCTCTTGGCCATTTGTGTGTCCTGTTTGGAGAGGTGGCTATTAAGATCCTCTGCCCATTTTTAATTGGATTTTGTCTTCCTTTTGTTGAGTTGCATGAGTACTGTATATATTTTGGAAATTAACCCTCTATCTGATGTATTGTTGGCAACTATGCTCTCCTACATAGTGGGTGCCCTTTCCATTTTGATTCTTGTTTCTTTTGCTGTGCAGAAGCTTTTAAGTTTGATGTAGTCCCATGTATTAATTATTCTCCTTTGTTTCTCTTGACTTAGGCACTGTATCAGTGAATATTCTGCCGCGTGTAATGTTTGAAATTTTGTTGCCTACATTTTCTTCTAGAATTTTTATGGATTCACCAGTCACATTTAAGTCTTTTATCCATTTTGAGTTTATTCTTGTGTATGGTGTAAGTTGGTGGTCTTGCTTCATTTTTGTTTTGCATGTAGCTGTCCAATTTGTAAAAAATCCTTAAGAAACAGCTGGACCCAAGAGGAAATCAAAACTACACATAAATAATATCTGGAGGAGGTGTAAAGGGAAGTAATGAAATCAATGTGTATAATATAAAGATTATCACTAAATCAACGTTCAAAAGAAAATCCAAATCCTTGAAAAAATATATTAAAAACCCAAAAAAAGAAAATTGATTTCATGATCAAATCAAGAAATTAGAAAATATAAGAAATGGGGAGAGGTTGGTAAAAGGGTGAAAACTTTTAGCTACAAAAAGTTAAAGGAGCGAGCAACAGGCCCCGCGGCCGCAGGAGCTGGAGGAGCAGCCACTGTCCAGTCAGGTGTTTATTGTGCAGGAGCTTGAGATCGTGACCGGCTCCTCTCCTCCAAAATCAGCAAGTTCCTGTACCTGCACACAAGTGCGTGGTTGCCACGCCACACCCACTCCTACATGCTCACCATCAACTTCTTCAAGGACTGTTTACCAGCCGGGCAGCAGGCGTCAACCCCATGGTCCCGGCATCGACCCCATGGTCCCGGCACAGACCTCCACTGAGCCTCACCCTGAGACTCGAGTCCAGCAGAGCAGCCCCAGGAAGGGCAGCGGGAGGGCACAGAGACAGCTGGCATCCAGGAAGCCTCAGGCGGTGGGCAAGCCTCTCCCTCTGAGCAGCAGCCCATCTACTTCAGGGAGTTTTGATTCACAACCGAGGAGCCCATCTGGATGGATCCCCAGGCAAGCATGTCACCATGGACCAGGTGGGCACTTTCACTGGCCTCTTCATTGGCCAGGCCCAGCTCAACTGCTCTGAGCTGGAGCTAAAGCGGCTGTGTTGCCACGTGGACTCCTGGCCCTGGACAGCTGCTGGGCTCTGCTCTCCATGAGTGGCTGCAGGACATCTGCAAGAGCCCGCTGCCTGTCCTGCTGGGGGAGGGGGCCCCATGCACTCAGTTGTCCAGCTCTTCCAAGTGTTCGGGACCTGCTGTGGCTCCCATTCCATGGTACAGGAAGGATGGGCACCTCATGCAGGGGCTGCAGAGGGGGACGGCTGCCTCCTTTGGCTCATCTACAGCTTCTGCTGCCCTGGAACTCAGCAATCGGCTGGTGCAGGCTATCCAGGCCACAGCCGAGATGGAGTATGACATCCTGTCCCCGGCAGCACCCATAACGCGCTCCCTGCAGGACAGGCACTATGTGGGAAGGCTGCACAAGGGCCAGCAAGCAGCTGACCTCCGAGAGGGCGTGGCCAAGGCTTATGACACCCTGCTAGAGGGCACCCTGGACACAGCTCGGACCCTTTGTGATATGGCATCTCTAGGTCAGGAGCAGAAGGGGTGACTAGTGCTGTGGGGGCGTGATCCGCCAGCTGTCCCCAACAGTGGTGAAGCCTCTCACCCTGGCCACACAGGCCACATCCAGCCTTCTTGCAGGGATGCGCAACCAGGTCCTCCCCGACACACACAAGGACCACACTGTCAGGTGGTGTTCAGAGGAGGCCCGGGACTGAGCACCAGGTGCCCAGGACCCCGGGGCTCTGCCGGCCCACCACGCCCAGCCAACCACTGTGGCACTCGGCTCCCACATCTCCCAAGAGCTGTGGCCCGTGGCCTGGTGGGCCGGGCCCTCTGACAGGAGCAGGAAGGACCCTGCCCCTGTCCCACCTGCTGCCAATCGCTGTGAGAGTGGGGCCTGCCTGCCTGGGGCCTCGGCCCTCTCTGCACTTTACTCTGGGGAGAAAGGACACCGCCCTGCCAACACCTGGGGCCACACTGCTGCCTTGTCCCAGGGTGGAGGCTTTTTGGACCTTGGACCCTGACCCCACTCAGCCAAGTGTCTTTCTGTGTCTCCAGGGGAGGTGGGAGGATGGACACTGTGTGGTTCAGTGTATTATTTTTAGCTCCTGCACATGTGAGTCCGTGTCTGCATGAAGTGAAATGAACTGTGCTCACTGCACCCCCCAAAAAAGAAGTTTAAGGATTGAATGTATATACAACCTGGTGACTACTGTTGACAACACGGTATTATATCACTAAATTTGCCAGAAAAACTTGTTCTCAAAAAAAAAAGGTAAGTATGAGAGGTGATGGATGTGTTAATTAACTCTATTGCAGTAATCTTTTCACAGTGTAAATGTGTGTAGTCATAATTTGTACACTTCAACCTTATTACACTTTGTCAGTTGTACTTCAAAAAATTGAGAAAAAATTAAAATAAAATAACATGTTATAAGCTTTACAAAAATCACAAGTCCAGCAATAGACTTAAGGTAATATAAGAATTTAGTGCATGAGGTAAGTGGCATCATTAATGAATGAAAAATAGATTATTCAATAAATGCTATGAATAGGGGCAATAACATAGCTATCTGAGAAAAACAAGTTGTATACATATCTTATATATATTGCAAAAGTAAATTGTAAATAAACCAAATATTTAAATGCAAAAATTAAAATTATTGAAAAAGAATGGAAACTTTTAATAGTGTAAGGATGACTCAAAACATATTTATTTATTCATTCTAGATATTTTATTGACCTTTTTAGAGAGAGTGGGAGGAGAGAGAGAGATACAAATGTTGATGTGTGAGAGGAACATCCATCAGCTGCCTCCTGCATGCCCGCTGCCAAGGATCAAGCCCACAGGGGGCATGTGGCCTGACTGGGAATCGAACCAGCAACCTTTCAGTGCATGGGGCAACACCCAAACAACTGAGCCACACTGGCCAGGGCATGATGATGCAAAAGATAGAGAAAACTTACAAGGACCCAAAATGGACTAATCTATACATTTTTAAAAATTTTAGCAAATTAGCTGAGCTGGAACTACATTTCCCCAATTCCAGTCTCTGCATGGCCACAAGGGGAATTTGCATGGTGGTAGTAAGGTAGGTTGAAAAGAAAAAAGGAAAAATGGGCAATATTTTTAAAAATCACAAATATGTTTTTCCTTTTACAGTACCTAGAAATTCCAGTGTTTATCCACCAGATATATGGACACATGTACAAAGTGACATCTGTGTGAGGCTATTTGTTGCAGCTCTGTTTGTAATAGCAAATGACTGAAAATAACCTTACTGTTTATTATTAGAAGATTGACTATTCTTTATGGAATATCCTTACAAAGGAATATTGTGCAGCTGTAGAACACAGCTCTCTCTGTGCTAATTTGAAAGATATCAAAGCCATATTATTGAATGTTAAATACACCTTGTAGAATAAATATAGGATGTTTTGTTTTCCATGGGAAAGGAGAAAAAAAATCCTAAATATGCACTATAATATAATATAATATACTTAATTACTATAATGTAATATAATAATAAAAACTTTATTTGTAAATATAAACCCAAAAGAATACTCAACAAACTTTAGGTATTGGTTTTCCCGGGGAAAGAGGATTGCATGAGTGGGAGACAGAGTGATAACATGAAAGAATAAGAGGCCTGAAACACCAATCAGAAAGAATATATGTACCCCCATGTTCATAGCAGCACTATTTACAATAGCTAAGATCTGGAAACAGCCCAAATGTCCATCAGTAGAAGAATGGATGAACAGGCCGTGGTACATATACATAATGGAGTACTATGCAGCTGTAAGAAAGAAAGATCTCTTATCCTTTGAGATAACATGGAAGTGAAACAAGCCAAGCAGAAAAAGACAAATACCACATGATCTCACTTATTTGTGTAATATAATGAATATAACAGTCTGAGGAATGGGGTAGTCTCAGAAACGTGGAAGTGGGGTACAGACTGACAATCTCCAGAAGAGAGTGTGTGGGGAGATAAACCACAGAACTTATATGTAGGTATGCATGAACAATGGACATGAACAACAAAGCTGGGGAGAGTGGGAAAGGTGGTCAGTAGGGGAAAAAGGAGAAATATCTGTAACAAAAATAAAATAATTAAATTAAAAAAATTGTGGCACTTTTATTAGCACATGCAGCTACATGCAAGTCCCTTAGGCAAACATGGATTAGCTGAGCCCAGTTGCCAAGAATACAAGGGGACGTTGAATATACTTTTGGGTTCTAGGTGAGCGGCTGGAGCAAAGTGCTGTTGCACACCGAGACCCCACAGGACCCAACGAGAAGGCTCCTGCTGGGTGTACATCATGTATTGCCTCAATAATGCTGCACTAGAAACACCCCAAACTTAGTGGTTTAAGTCAACAATTATTGTGCTCACAAGTCTATGGATCTGCTACCTGGTGCTGCTGGGTTTCGTTGGGCAGTTTATTCGGTGTTGGCTGGGTTCACTCTGGGGGTTGGCTGGCTGTTGGCTCCTCTAGAATGGTCTCAGCTGGGATTCCTGGCTCTGTTCTGTGTGTTTTATCTTCCACACGATTCCCTGGGCACACTCTCATGGCAGTGGCAGGGGTCTGATACCCAGGCTCGGAACTGACCCACTGTGACATGGATGAGAATTCTGGAAGATTAGTAATCATTTTACCAATGAGAGAAGTGGGGTCAGACAAGCTTACTTGTTTAAATTCACACATGTTAGAGTTTGTCCTGAATGGAGAACTTGTTCCTTTTCTGCCAACCCTGCTGTCTCCCAAGGTCCCTGCCATTATCTCATCTGTATCTATCTATCTATCTATCTATCTATCTATCTATCTATCTATCATCTATCTATCTATCATCTATCTATCTATCATCTACCTACCTACCTATCCATCTATCCATCCATCTATCATCCATTCATCCATCCATCCATCACCTATCATCTATCATCCATCCATCTCTTTTCCCTCTATGATTTGAAAAGCTGTATCGTCTTATCTCTAGGTTTGCTCAGAGGTATAAGATTCTGTAAATGTTGATTCCTCTGCCCATTTCAATCTAATGCGTCTCATTGGCTCTCCCGACTGTGTTCATTCCCCTGCTCTTTATGTAGCCCCGCGGGTTCCCCTCTGACCTCCCTCTCGGGGCCAGTTCTGCCCGTCATTCTTCCCGTTACTCAGAATGGAAAACCTCACCGTGATATTTCACTACCGGTCCCTGCATCCAAGTATCACTTAGTCCTCCGTTCTTCTGTCAACAAGCAAAAGTCACACGAACATCACGAGTGACCTTCCTCTACCCTTACTCAAGAAGGAGGGGAATCTAGAGGTCTGGAGCAATGGGCAGGCCCCTGGGGGACTCACCTTTCTGTGAGCACTCTGGGTGGAGTTCCTGGGTGGGGCTGCTTACAGACAGGGGAGCGAGTGTCTGTGACCCAAGGTGGCCTGTCTCCGAAGGCTTATGAAGGGAGAGAGTCAGTCGGTCCTGACGTTTTCTCCACCTGGGATCTAACAAGCACCTAGAGGCCCTAAAAATCGCCCCTCCCCCAGGGATTGCACAGGAAGCCCAAGGCAGACAGACAACCTCATTCCTTAAGGGTTTCTTTCACCTGTCTGGTGTTTTGTACTCTGTTCAATAAACATTAGATCACGACATCACTCCAGGCTCCTAACGTCTCCCAGAAAGGAGGGAAGATAAAGTCACCGCGTTACAGATGATGAAGATAGGATCCAAAGGGCCTATAGGATTTGCCAAGGCCAGAGAGGGGGTTCATGGTGGAGCTCAGGCTGATCCTGAGAGGGGCTGATTCTGGTAGTTTTTCTCATAATTGTTTCACATTGGGTTTTTTAAGGTATATGTTTATTTTTTCTATTTGTCTTCAGATAGAGAGGGAGGGGGAGAGAGAGAAACATCGATGTGAGAAGGACACATTGACTGGTTGCCTCCTGCATGAGCCCAACCAGGACCAGAGACAAAATGCAACCGAGGTACGTGCCCTTGACTGGAATAGAACCCACGACTCATTGGTCCGCGTGCTGACACTCTAACCGCTGAGCCAAACTGGCCAGGGTGAGGTATATCTTTTCAAAGTTGCACTAAATGAGTTACAGTGTTAATTGTCACATCCTCTTGATTACCTTGTCCAAGACTTTGCCTGAGGCAAGGTCACCAAGATGTTTCTTCTAATTTTACAGACATATTATAGTTTCAGGGAGGGGTTGGGGTGTGGAAAGGCACAGAGAAAACCAGGTTCTAACACTCGAGACCAAGGCTAAGTAGCAATTTCAGGGCCAGAAGTCAGTTTCTGAATAAGAAAGTTCAGGGCTATGTAGAAATGTGAGCAGAGAGACCACAGAGGGCATAAAGACTCTAAAGTTCAATACTGTTATTAATACAAGTTATCTTTACTTTTCACAGCTGGAAAAGAAACTTAGACTTTTCACTGGGACAAATCACAGAGCTTCCAGTGATTAACAAATAAAGGCCATGAAACAGCTTGCTGGTTTCAGTGCGTCAGCAGAAGCTGACATTGTTTTTCTCTCACTTGGAGAGTTCAGACCATGAGATGATGATGATGATTATCATCATCATCATCATCATTATTATTTTATTCTCACTCAAGGACATTTTTAAATTTCTTTTTAGACATATTAAGAGGGAGAGACAGAGAGAGAGAGAGAAACATTGATGCGAAAGACACACATCAACTGGTTGCCTCCCGCATGACCCTGACCAGGGCCAGGGATGAACCGCAACCATGGTACGTGCACTTGGCCAGAATTAAACCCGGGTCTCATTGGTCCTCGGGCAAACCACTGAGCCAAACCAGCCAGGGCCAGACCATGCGATCATTAAACAAGCCAGGCCTAAGGTGATAAGATTCCAGCATTATCCTGTTAGTTGTGGCTGCTTCTCCTTCACAATATGAATTTGAATAGAAATAACTATGAAATAAATAAAAGTCTTCTTTGCTGCCAAGAAGATGTGAGAGTTGAAAAGGCATCCTTTCAAAAAGGGAGGGGGAGATTCCTTTCCTCCTCTTAATATCATTTATTGTAAAACTCCAATTTTTTGTGAATGCTTTACAGCTTTTTTATCCTCACCTAAAGACATGTTTTTATTGATTTTAGAGAGAGATATCGATGGTTGCCTCTTCCATACACCCTGATGGGGTATCGAATCAGCAACCTAGGTGCGTGTGAGCCCTGAAGGGGAATCACACTCATGACCTTCTGGTGTCCAGGATGGCGCTCCAACCAGCTGAGCACCCGGCCAGGGCTCCAGCTCATTTTTATTGGCTCACAGTTTCATGCTGAATGGCACAGTCCAAGACGCTAAGAGGGTCAGGGAAAAAATTGATGACGTCTAGTTTTAACTGTTAGGTGATCAAGTGATGATGTACAAATGAACAGACGTCAGAGGAAGAGCAAGGCTGGTGAGAAGATGAGCTTAGTCATGAATGATATGTTTGTAACACATGTGGAGATGTGCTTTAGACTGCTGCATTTGTACATATAAAGTTTGAACATGAGGAGTCATCAGGGCAAAGAAAATCACTCAAATGAATGAGAGAATCCAGAATGTCTTATTAAATTAGCTAAATTTTACAAACTGTTGAAATCAATTTAATTAAGTAAATTTTTATGACAATGAACACATGTTTTGCCCTTCAGTTCAGAGGAGATATTTCTAAACTGATGAATAAAATAGAACCAGAGGCAAGGAAACCTGGAACAGACTGATGAATCTCATGGAGAAGGGGAGGTGGGGTGGGAATAGATTAATCAAAGAACTGCTATTGATATTTTCCTGTGATTGGTCTTCTCGCCCACCTGACCGCTCCGTCATTCACTGGAATCTGAGGGCAGCTCTCACCTCCCGGATGTAGGATTTCATCTTTGGAACAGCAACCAAATATTCATTTGGAGCCATGTTTGAGAAATTAACTGCGAATCAGTTGCAGTGAAAACCTTTGGAGGAGATCAAAGAAATGATGTTTATTGGGAACCACTAGTCCTCACGTGGTTTCTCCAACGTTGTGGAGTCAACTGCCTGTGTGTCAACAAACAAACAATTGTCACAAAGTCAGAATTCTCATTCTTCCTTTGCAGTGGCCACTGTTCTCCAGTATCAATGGTTCTTTCCTGTTGCTGCTCTAGAATCTGTGTTTGAGATATTTAATTATTTGATGAACTTTTAATACTTTGCATCTGAAATTCTGATTGGGTAGCTGGACCCCCGATTTGTCTTTCTGAATCACAACCAATAAAAAGAACTGAGTTTTGACTATTGACCTTGACTCCCGTTGTGTCTTCAAATGGTAACCAATTCTCCATCTCCATGGACAGTCGGGTGGGTGATGGCTTTGGTGTCCAGGTACCAGCTTGGTGATGATGTAGTTTAGGCTGAGACAAGGAAGGGTCCCTGTCATGTTATATCCTCACCCTTTACTTTCACCCCTAATGTTGAGGCTATGACCAGCCCCTAATAACTTGCTCCCAAAGGGGCTGCGTGAGTCCTGTTTTGAGTCACATTGTCCCTTTTATGTGAAGCCTTTCCCTCCTCTGTCTCCCTGTCTTATCACAGAGGCACGCAGACATCTTCCCCGTGTCTTCATCCTCACAGTTACAGAGACTTCTCCAAATACGCCCCCTGAAAATCAAGTACTGGTGGCAGGTAAACTCTCTCCCCACCCCGGTCAGAGTCGGGGAGACTATCTATGGATTCTCTGCAGGGCAAGGGGGCATCCATTTGAGAAATGAGTGCCAAGCAGTGTGCTCACCTCTGGAAAGAAAGCAGAATCACTCTCTCATAGGGTTTGCATTTCACATTGGGGAGAGGGCCAATGTACCAATACATGCGCAGGATCGATCCAATGTCAGGAGGTGCTGGCTACTCTGCCCTGGAAAGTCACAGGAGGTCCCAACCACGTGACAATGAGTCTGCAGACCGGAGGCAGCAGCCTCGCAGCCCCCTCCAAGCAGCCCAGTGGAAACAGTCAGGGAGATCATTTAATGACAGAATAATACCAAGAGTCCAGCTATGTCACCACTGTGGATACTACGTGCTATTCTCCATTTCTACTTGTCACAGAGAGGTGGCCACGAGAGCAGGCCACAGCCCTGGCTGACAGCGTTCATCTGCTACCTGACCGTGGAGATGAGGTCTCCCAGCCCGAGGGGACTCTCTGCAGGTGGAGCTGTGCTGCTGGCCCCCTGTGGACGGCAGTGGCTGAGCCACATCTGAGGAGCAGCCTCCTGAGTCAGGGCGTCTCTTCTCCAGTCCCTAGTGGAGGGTCCTGTCCTGGGGCTTCTGTGCAGGAGACTGACAGACACGTCTCCTCCCTGTGGCTGGGCCTCCCAAGGACAGAAGTGCCCGGCCAGCCCCGCCCAGCTCCCTGCCTCGCCCTCCCCTGGGCCACTGGCAGCTCCTGCTGTGGCACATGCCCCAGGGCCAGGCCACCAGGCCGTGGTTTCAGCTGATCTTTCCCATCAGCTGCCTGTGGCCCCGTTGAGATGTTGGGGCAGAGGGAGGACAGCTGATCCCAGGGAAGGAGCCATACTGCCCTGGCCACCAAGGCAGGTGACTGCATCACAGGGAGTCTCCCGTGTCCTGCCCTCCGCTGGCCAGTGCGATGAGGGTGCCCAGGGACAAGTCCTGTCCTCATGTGGGCCTCCATTTCCACCTCTGGTACCAAAGCAGAGACTTGCTCCTTTACCTCTCCCCAGAATATCTCCCAGCAAGTGTACTGAGGTGATGCCATGGAGAGAGGCGGTGTGAAGATGTCACCACTGGCCCACGTGAGGACTGTGGGAAAGACTGTGGAGAACAGTCTCAGCTCCCTGTCATTGTGATGAGTGGTAGCCTGGAAATTTCCAGAAAAAAGCCGGGCTGAAGTTGGGCACCCTGTTTCACTCTTTTTCACTGCACAATGGAGGAGAAACCCCAGCATCCGGCCCGGGACCCATCACACAGTGGAAGGTTCCCACCATCGTGCCAGGCACAGCTCCATGTTCCTGGGCATCCATGTGACGGAGGACGAAGGCCAGAGGCCATGGGATAAAACCATTGTCCCAGGATGGAGAGCTGCAGGGACCCTGGGTACTGCTGGTGAGAAGGTACTAAGGACACATACAACCTGGGCTCCAGGTGTCCTATGGCCGTGTATAGACTCCAAGGAAAACTACACACAGATCCATAGGGGAGACTCATCAGACCAATGTTGACCTTCAATTTCTCATTTGTATCATAAAAGTTGTTTGTTTGTTTGTATTTGTCCCACGAGCCTGAAGGCTCCTTGCTCAGCTTTAGTATGAGAGTGTCCTCTCTCCGACCCCAGGGCTGAGAAGGAGGCCAAGAACCAGTCACCTCCTTGGGGAGAAAACTCAGTGGGGAGAAAACAAGAGCAAATGGAGAAGATGACAAGTGGGAGAGATGACTCAATTGGTCCCTGTTACCCTGATCCAAGACACAGCCTCAGGGCTAGAACACAGAACAGAGGGCGGGGGTTTCACCCTCTACTCTAGAAAAACAAATACACAGGTGCTTCCTACTCCCAGCATGTGTCTGGTACCCTCTGGGCGGCCAGCCCGTCTTGGGACAGAGACCACCCTGTAGTTGGTGAGCCTGACCAGCCCACCAGTGTTCTAGGGAGACAGCCGGGAGGAGGTGGGATGCAGCAGAAGCTGGTGGTCCCCTAGGTGTCACCTCTTCCCAATCTCAAGTGCAGCCCTGGAGTTGAGGGAAGAAGCACCTTCCCCTCAGGGAGTGTGAGGATGTCACTGTGAAGGTGCCAGCACCTTCCTCTGTCGGAACTCAGTTTGGATGACTGAGGGGTAGTAAGCATACGCAGACATCAAAAACATGATCCAAAGGAATGGGTTGCCTACATTAGTAAAATTCAGAGACAGAATGTAGAATGCTGATCGCCAGGCTCTGGCAGGAGCAGGTAAATGAGTTATTGTTCAATGGATATAGTTTCAGTTTATAAGATGAGCTTTAGAGACGATGGTGGCGATGGTTGCACAACCACATGGATGCACTTAATACCAAGAACCTTACAGGTTAAAATGGTTAAGATGGTCCATTTTAATTGTGTTTACCATTCTTAAAGAAATGGGGAGAAAACGAGCAAATGCAGAAGGGCTAACCCCAGGCAGAGTGGCCGGCGTGTCTCGGGACCTGCGGTGGTGCAGAAACGAGGGAATGCAAACGTTCTGATACTTACCTCTCAGCAGACTTAGATTTCCATCTTAGGTGTTGGAGGTCATGACCAGAGTCAGCCAAGGACCTTTAGAACGGTTGACTTGACTTTACAGAGTATGTCCCTTGTTACAAGTGCATTTACATTCTGGCCATGAGGATGGCCCAGCACCCAAATGATTGGTTCCCCATCTTTATAAGCTCATGTCAGGAAAAGCTGAGGACCTGCCATAGTGAGATGTGGGCTTTACATCTCTTCCCAGGTGCCCGTTGACTGGCCCAAGACCTAACCCAGATCTTGCTCAGACTCCAGACTGATGAGCTATCACCATCAGGGCTGAGACTTCATCTGGATGCCCGGCCACCACAGTTGCCTGTAGTGAGCTGGTTTGAAGTGTGAGTAGCTTCAGGGACACTAAGGCACACAGGGCCAGAACCTGACTTTTTTCAAACTATAGAGTGTGGCACCTGCTTTTCTAAGTGTGACTTTTAGAAGTTGGATTTGGAGGTTGAATCAGTGCAGTGTAAAGAAAGCAACTTTTCTTGAAGGGAGAGGGTCAGGCCAGATTTGCGTGTGTCTATTTTTCTTAATATCTGAGGCTGAGGATGTTTTTCCATTTATTTTCATATAGAGTGTGAGGGAAAGAGAGGAACATCCATGTGACAGAGACACACTGATTGGCTGCCTCCTGCATGACCCGGACCAGGGCTGGGGACTGAGCCACAACAGAGGTACATGCCCTTGACCAGAATCAAACCCAAGACTCTGGTCCATGGGTATTAACTGCTGAGCCAATCTGGCCAGGACATGTTTTTTTAAACAACTCTAAGCCATGCCAATATTCTATCAAAAGGTGTGTGAAAGCAAGTGTTCCCAGATTGGGTTGGAGAAAAGAGAGCAATAAAATAAAGTCTGGCTTGCAACCTTGGTTTCCTCAGCAGTGAATCTCGGCTGGGTGCTGTCTGTCCGCAGGGTCGGTGCTGAGGGTGATTTGATGCAAACCCATCCTTGGACTTCGTAGTTTGCATGAAAAACCAAAAATGTGCAAGGAGCTCTCCAGCGCTGGAAACTCATATTTGATGTGATGTGTCACTGTGATGGCTCCAAGCTCAGTGACATAAGAGGGGGGTGGTGACACACCAGCTTTCTGAACCTGAGGCCCAGCCCCACCCCCCATTATTGCCCTCAGTTGCCTTTACTATGACTTCCCCTTTCTTGCTCCAACACACCCAGCCCTTTGCTGCTCAGGCCTGAGACTGGTTGTCCACACTGAATGGTGCGTGCGATGTACCATGGTCTCACATGGTATGTGTGTTTGTCTCCTCATCACAAGTGGGACTGTCCCCCAGCCCTTTAAAGGGGGTTTTCTGAGCTGTGTCTATGTGGCTGTCCCTCTGAGTCTGTATAACAGAGACAGTTAGTGTCTGTCTGACCTGAGAAAGCTGCCAGCCCCTCACCATGTCTCTGAAGTTTGAGCAGTTTCCTGATGCAAATCCTGGAGCTGCCTCTGGTCCTGACTGTTTGTTTTTTTGTTTTGTGAAACCTGAGTCTGGGTGTTTTGAATCCCAACAGTCTTTAGCATCATGTGAAGTTGTTTTCTGGGGTATGTAGTATATTGACTATTTCCTCAAGATAAACCCAGTTCCCAGCCATAGTATATTTTCCTAACACCTCCGACTGAGAAAATGATGGGAAGGAAGGAAGAACTGGCTGCTCAATTTATTGTCCCTCCCAGCTTTGCCCTAAATCCCCACTTGCTGAGAAAGGGTTTATGCACTTACATTGGACTAATCAAACAGCATCTGGCTGTTCATTTTGTTGTTTCTGTGGTTGTTAATCCACACCCAAAGATTGTTTTTTCCATTGATTTTTAGAGAGAGAGAAGGGGAGTGTGGAAGAGAGGGGGAAACATTGATGTGATTGCCACCCTGGGGCTGAGATTGACCCACCATCTTGCACGACCCAACCAGGGCCGGGTATGGAATTGCAACTGAGGTGCATGCCCTTAACCCGAATCAAACCTTTGACTCTTTGGTCCATGAGCTGACACTCCAATGCTCAGCCAAACCTGTCAGGGCTATTTAAATTCTTTAATTGAATTTCTTCATCTCTATAATGAGCATAATAATTGTATCTACTTCATAGGTTTGTTGAGAGAATTAAATGAACATGTATAGACCACAGTAGAGCTCCGTAGACGTGAGCTCCCTCCTGTGCTCTACTCCCTCCTCTCCTGAAAGACTAACACTGTCAGCATTTCAGATGTGCACATCAGTCTTCCTCCCAGGGGAAGGAGAAACCTAATCTCACAGGTCCTCTGACATTCAATTGCAGTAGCATTACCTTGAGTACTTTCAAATGCAAATTCCCACATCCCAGATCCCAACCCACTGAATCCTAATGTTTGCAAAGGATGCTGGGAACCTGCATTTTATCACGTGCCCCAGACAATTCAGATGCAGGTAATTCACCGGCCACAGAACCATCGCCTTATGTGTTCTTCACAAAACATGCCCATCAGCTGTGTTTCTCTTTCCTATGAACATGAACCCCGGCATGAATTTCCTCTCCTCTTTACCAGGAAGAGTGGTCCCCTCTGTCTTTTTTTATATTTATACAAACCCAAGGACATTTTTCGATATTTTGTTTAGATAGAGTGTGAGGGAGAGAGAGAGAGAGAGAGAAACATCGACATAAAAGGGACACATTCAGTGGTTGCTACCCACACGACCCAACCAGGGTCGGGGACAAACTACAACGGAGGTACGTGCCCTGAGTGGGAACCGACCCCGGGTCGCTTTGTACCATAGGCCGATGCTCTAACCACTGAGACAAACCCGCCTGGGCTCCTCTGTGCATTTTTCCCCCTACTAGATTGTGACCTCATTAGGGGTTAGGTATTATCTCCATTCCCAGTGCAAAGGAAATGGCCCAAACATAGAAGATGCTTAGTTGCTTGTTGAATAAATAAATGACCAAAAATTTAACCACTCCGCACCTCGCCAAAAGCTCTATATGCTATAAATTTAGTTTCACAAAAACCCCCGGAGGTAAACCCATAGAGACAGACTGAGATCAGGGACTGTCGGGCTGAGCAGCGGGGAGGAGGAATGACTGATACCAGGTCCTGGTGTGTGTGGATGATGATGCTCTGGAACTAGAGAGTGGTTGTGATGTGACTATAGTCGCTAAATGTTGTGAATGCGCTTAGTGCTGCTGGAACGTACACTTGGAAGGATCATACAGTTTCCTTTGATTTTATTTAAATTAAGTTAATTTTATAGCATTTCATTACATTTTACTTAAAATATATTTTATTTTAACTTATAATAATATAAGAAAATTTTTTTTTCCCTGTGAGGCTGGAGTTTCCTGGGAACCACAAGGTGGTTCTGGGGCCTCTTGGCCAGTTGGCAGCTGGGCCCTGGGCTGGGTTGAGTGGCCTCCGTGTTCTGCTCAGAACGCGCCCAGCGGGAGGCTGGCTCTTGGCCTCTGGCCGCTCAGCTCTGAGACTGGGCACACACCAAGGCTGGCCCTCGGGGGAGGTGACTCCTGGCATCCAGGAAGGACAGGGGTCAAAGGCAAGAACTCCTCTCACTGGGGTATCAGGATCCTGAGGACAAAACACACCTTCCAGGAGTCTCCTGCTCAACACTGCCTGCCTGACCTCCCACCCGTGGAAGTGTTCTCGTTAATAACAGAGCAGTTGGGGGCTCCCAGTGGGGGTCACCACATTAGTTTCCAGGTTGTGAGCACATTTGCACTTATGATGGTTTCTCTTTGTGTTTCTAGAGTCTGTCTCTACAGTAAACTAAATTGTTAAGAGAAGAGCAGCTGGGCCCTCCTGGGCTCGGCCACTGCAGGGCGAGAAGGTGGACTTGGGGTTTCAGAAGAGGCAGACGGGGAAGTGCTGGACGTGGGAGGACCACGGGGCGTCCAGCTGGAGGGACTGCACGTCCTTCCACTCCACGCCGTCGATACGGACGCGCTGCACGTTCTGCTGGTGCTGGGCCGTGTAGACCAGGCGGCTGATGCCCTCGATGCAGTGGCTTTGGGCCTCCACATCCTCCTCCTCAGTGTCCTGGTCCTTGGTGATGACAGTCATGGACAAGCTGGGCGTGGCTCTGGCCTCACCCCTGCTGGGCAGCCTGCTGACCTGGAGAGACTGGAAGGTGCCCTTGAGCATGTTGGTGGCGGTACGCTGGTCTCTGTCCTCCGCATCTCTCTCCTTGTCTGTGGGCCGAGCTGCCGTCCAGTAATCCACCTGCAGCTCCATCGGCTCGGTGCAGACGCCCTGGCTGGGGGAGGAATTCCCACTCACGGACGGGGAGGCGGACGGGCTGTGAGAGGCCTCCTTGGCGGCTGGAGATGTGGACGGCAGGGTGGACGAAAGCACACTGGAGCACGAGGGGGCCGCATCACCTGAGTCTCCTGAGGTGGCCAAGGACGGTTCCACTGTTTCCACCTTCACCAGCCCCAGGAAGGGAGTGAACCTCTGTGAGGACTGCTCATCGGGGCTCTTTGGCTTGCAGGTGAGCTTGGCTTGAGCGATGGGCAGCTGGTGGACACAGCTGGCCCCCACGAGGTAGCGGGTGACTGTGAATGCGATGTCCTGCTTGGTCAACTCAGTGCTCTGGGCCTCCAGCTTGGTGAACAGGTCCCGCCAGGCCCGGTCCGGGAAGAAGTTGTTGTCGTGGTAATCCACGGAGCACAGGTATCGGGGCACGGGGTGGGACCCCAGTGGGAGGACCTGGAAGCACATGTAGGCCTGCAGCTTGGGCATCTTGGGGGACAGCTGCTCCACGCAGAGCCGCAGCACGGCGCTCAGGTAGTGCTGTGCCCCCACCACCGCGATCTTCATGGGTATTCGAGGCCGGGCATGGTGTTGGCTGTATCTCTCCATCTGCGACACGGTGGCACTGAAGGCCGCCTGGAGGTCAGCCTCGGAGCAGGTGCCCACCACAGGCAGATTTTGCTGCTGCAGGATGTCCCACAGGAACTGCCCCTGCCAGTCGGAGGTGTTGATGACGATGACATGGTCAGGCAGCTGGTCGTAGGGGTAGAGAATGGCCTTAAGCTGCTCAAGAACACTTTCCCTGGGGACCTGCAGCTGGCTCTGTGGGTCTGGGCAGGTCTTGTTGTGCTGGCTCTGGGACAGCTCCTCCTGCGGCCCCGCCTGCTGCTCCCCCATGAGGGACATGCTCTGGCCTTTGTGGTTGGGCTGCTTCCACTCGGGCTTCGTGGAGGTACTGATGAGAGACTCTGGTTTTCTGAGAAGCCTGCTGGCCAGCATGCTGCGTCTTTGTGAACTCATCCTCCATGGAGGTCTCGGCCTCCGGGCTGTCCTCCGGCTGTGCAGGCTGCTCCTCAGGGGAGGGCGTGCTGTGGGAAACTGAGTCGGCAAAACTGTCATCCAGCTGCTGGCCTCCCGGGGCCCACACCTCTGGAGCGTTGGTGGGACTAAGAGGCTCCATGTGGTTCTGGGCACTTTGGATGCTGTCGGTCTCCGTCTCCAAGGAGGACTGTGACAGGTATTCTATATATGGCTCGAGTTTGGTCTCAGGGGTGCTGGAGATGCTGTCACCATTCCACAAGTCAGGGCCACTAGGGGTGGGCCTGCTGTGTGCAACTGGCTGTGAGATGCTGTCGCTCGGCTGCTGGCCCCCCGAGGACCACATCTTTGCTGGCACACTGGCTGGACTCGGAGGCTCCTTCAGGCTCCAGGCACTTTGGAAGCTCCCGGACTCTGTGTGCAGGCTGGTTTGTGACAGGCTTTCTATGTATTTCTGGACCTGGGACTTGGGGGTGCTCAAGGTGCCATCATCATCCTCCGTTTCGGGGCCACTATCGCTGGAATACTCCAGGGTGATGTTGATCAGGTTCAGGTCTTCCTCCATCCTGGGGCCATGCTCCCCAGTGTCCTGCTCAGAATCCAGGACCCCCTGTGACACTGTGAGCTTGGGCAGCAGCCTCACATCTTTTGGCCAGAAGCTTTGATGTTTCATCATAGATGTAGTCTCTACTGATGACTGCCACTGCTTGTTGGGTTTCCCCGAGTCCATGTCATCCTTTTCCAGGTCTTGCCCATATGAAGTGTTTTTCCTGTCCTCCTGCCCAGAGTGGAAGCTCTCCTTCTCCTCCTCGTACTTATCTGTGGCCTTGGCGATGGGGCCAGCCTGCATGGCACAGTCCTCATGCTCGATGGGCTGGCTGGTCAGGGAGAAGATCCAGATCTCGGCCACCTTGGGGTTGGCATCCTTCAGGCTGCTGCAGAGGCTCAACACCTGGCCTCCCTCGAGGGGTTGCTGCATCACCTCGGCCATGTTGATGGTACCTGTGGCCAGTGTTTTGTACGCATCCATTTTGCAGTTCAAGAGGGTCCGCACCTTTGAGCGCTTTCTGCGCTGCAATATGATCTCCAGCTTGTTGCCTTCTCCCTTTAGGATGTGGGGATATCGCAGGGAGAAGGTCAACGTCAGGTCATTCTCCCTGTGTCCACTTGGGGGCAGCATGATCTTGTGGGACCTGAGGAGGTGCTTGGATCCCTGCATCCTGATGGCTATAACTGCCGATTGCAGCTCATGCCCAAGGTCCCCGCAGACCACCAGCTTCTTCACAGTGAGGCTGCACAACCTGGGCACGCAGGTGGGGCAGGAGACGTCCACCTCCCAGTCAGGGAACTGATCCACAGACACCGTCCTGTTGAGTGCTGCTGGTGCACCGGCCTGGCTTCCGGTTCTGGACGAAGATGCAGACGCCTGCACCATGTTGGTTTTCCTTCTGTTCAGGGTGAATGATCTCTCTCCCTGGGGTGGGACAGAGAGGGACATGCTGTCAGAGGCAGCTCATGAAGTGCCAAGTGGGATGGTCACTGCAGCTAAGACTGAACCCACAAGCCATTAATGATTATGGCAAGAGGTGGGACACAGGTGACGACAGGAAAGAAAAGGTTCTTAGTGAAATAGACCCAGAGACATCGAAGTAGGGTATAGACTGAGAGAACGCAGAAGAGGGAGTTGGGGGAGGGAAAAGATAAACCACAGAACTTACATGTGTATATGGCTAAACAATGGACATAGACACCCATGCTGGGGATGAAGTGTGGGGGGGACTCGGGAGCAGGGAGTCAAGGGGAGAGAAGGAGAAACATCTATAACAAAAATTGATCAATTTGAAAATGAAGAAACAAAACAAAAGGTTTATGGCAGGAAATGTAGAATTGAAGTGAGGACAGAGGAAACACTTCAGTATCTCAGGTGACTATTTTGGCAGAGGATGGACAGCACCCCCTGTATTAAACTGTCACCCTGGGATGTCTGACTAAACACCCCATTCTAAGATGAGAACACAGAGGTTTCCCTGGGGTGGAGGGTCAGGATATTAGGACTATGGGATGTTCAGAGCAGCACCACTGAAATGGTAACTGAAGGGATCACGTCTTGGTCCCGCTGCAGTGAAGATGTGGATCGTCATGGTAACCAGTCCCCCTCCTGCTGTGTTTTGCAGCCCGTGGGCCCCCAGCTCCTTACCTGTAGGGGTCAGGATGATGAGATTCTCCAGGGCAGCCAATGGCAAAGCAATAGACCTGGTACCATGGCACCCCCAGTTCCTTACCTGTAGGGGCCAGGATGACGTGGTCCTTGGGGCAGCCAATGGCAAAGCAACAGACTTGGTACCAGGAGTCCCATGTACTTTGGGGAAAAACATCACTACTAATCATGATGGTGTGTTAGACTGGGACAAGTTGTGCAGGGATTACCAGGCAAACATGGACACCTGGGGATGGGCAGTAAAAAGGGAATGTCTGTAGACAAACAAGGTCACTACATAATTCGAAAGGAATTGATCCAACAAGAAGCTAGAACTCGGGTAAACATATATGCACTCAGTATAGGAGCACTGAAATGTATTTTTAAAAACTCTTGGAGGACATTAAGAGAAATTGACAGCAATATAGTCACAGTAGGGGACTTTAACACCCCACTGACTTCACCTAATAGATCTTCCAGACAAAAAATTAACAAGAAAACAGTGACCCTACGAAGCACACTAGACCAGATAAACCTAATGGACATTTCACCCCATAGCTGGAGCGTACACATCCTTTTCACGTGTACATGGGACAGTCTCAAAAAGGGACCACATGTTAGGACACAAACTAAATCTGTACGAAATACAAGAGGGTTGAAATCATATCAAATGTCTTCTCTGATCACAATAGCATGAAATTGGAAATCAACTAAATAAAAACACTCAAAAGCCTTCAAACACATGGAGGCTAAAGTACATGTTATTAAATAATGAATAGGTTACCAATGAGATCAAGGAAGAAATGAAATATTCCTAGAAAAAAATGAAAATGAACATACAGCAACCGCAAATTTCTGGGATGCATCAAAAGCAGTCCTGAGAGGGAAAACCATAGCACCACAGGCCAAACTGCAGAAACAAGAAAAGTAGCTAATAAACTATTAACCCTACAAATTAAGTAATTAGAAAGAGAACAGAAGAAAAGCCCAGAGTAAGTAGAAGAGAAGAAACAATAAAGATCCAAGTGCAAATAAATGACAGAGACTAACAACAACAAAAATTATATATAGATAAAAAATCAATAAAAATAACTGCTGGTTCTTGGAAGAGATAAGTAAAATGGTGATCTTGTAGTGAGACTCATCAAAAATCAAAGAGAGAGGACCCATAAATAAAATCAGAAATAAAAACAGGTGAAGTAACAACAAAAATATAAACAATTCTAAGAAACTATTAAAAACAACTTGGACAACCTGAGAGAAATGGAAAATTTCCTAGAAATTGTAGTCTTCCAAAACTGAATCAGGAAGAATCACAAAGTCAGAATAGACCAAGATGATGATGATGACGACGACGACAATGACAACAACAACAATGACAAAATTGGAGCAGTAATCAGAAATCTCCCAGAAAACTAAAATCATGGACTGTACAGCTTCACAGTGGAGTTTGATCAAATATTCAAGAAGAACTAACTCTTCTTCTCCTCAAACTAGTCCAAAAAATTCAAGAGGAAGGAAGAGTTCCAAGCTCTTTTTATGAGAACATCATTATCCTAATTCCAAAACCAGATAAAGCCACTGTAAAGAAAAAAACCTACAGGCCAATATCCCTGATAAACATAGATGCCAAAATCCTCAACAAAACATTAGGAAATTGGATCCACATGTATATTAAAAAGGATTATTCACCATGACCAAGTGGGATTCATCCCAGGGATGCAAGGTTGGTACAAAATTTGCAAATCAATAAATGTGTTCATCACATAAAGAAAATGAAAGATAAAAATCATTTGATCACCCTTGCTGGTTTGGCTCAGCAGTTAGAGCATCAACCCACGGACCAGAGAGTCCTGAGTTTGGTTCCTGCTAGGGGCATGTACCTTGATTCCAGTTTGTCCCAACCCCGGTTCGTGTGTGTGACGACCACTTGATATGTCTCTCTCACATCGATGTTTCTCTCTCTCTCTTCCTCCCTCTCTCCTTCCCGCTCTATCTGAAGATAAATGCAAAAATAAGTCCTCAGGTGAGGATAAAAAAAATTTTTGATTGTATTAATAGATGCAGAAAAAACATTCAACAAAACCCAGGGATGCAAGGTTGGTATAAAATTTGCAAATCGATTTCTGATAAAACATCTCAGCACAATGGGAGTAGAGGGATTATATCTAAACTTAATACAGGCCGTATATGAAAAACCTACAGCCAACATCATAATTAATGGGCAAAAACTAAATGGCACCTATATAAAAAAGGAGGAAGTGAAACTGTCATTATTTACACATGACAGGATATTGTACATAGAGAACCCTAAAGACTCCACCAAAAAGCTACTAGATTTAAAAAATAAATTTGGCAAATAGCAGGATATAAAATTAACATCCAGAAATTGATGGCATTTGTATACACCAATAATGAACACACAGAAAAAGAAAACAATCTCATTTACCATTACAACAAAGAATAAACTTAACCAAGGAGGTAAAAGACCTGTTCTCAGAAAACTACAGGACATTGAACAAAGAAATGGAAAAAGATGTGCACAAATGGAAGCATATATCATGTTCATGGATTGGAAGAATTAACATAATTAAAATGCTCATACTACCCAATGCAACCTATAGATTCAATGCCATTGCCATTAAAACACCAGTGACATATTTCTCTGATCTAGAACAAATACTCCAAAAATTTATATAGAAACCAAAAAGAACAAAGCAGAGACCCAATAAATTGACCCAAGCCATTACCCTCAATATTTGACAAAGGAAGCAAGAACCTACAATGGAGTAAAGACAATCTCTGCAATAAATAGGACAGATATATGCAGAAATCATAAAACTGAACTACCAACTGAACCATACACAACAATGAACTCAAAATGGAGCAAGATGGCAGCGTAGGTAAATGCGGTATCAGGTCCTCCCACAACCACATCAAAGTTACAACTAAACTACAGAACAACCATCATTCAAAACTGCCTGAAACCAAGCTGAATGGAAGTCCTGTAACTATGGAATTAAAGAAGCAGCCACATCGAGACTGGTAGGAGGGGCGGAGGTGGAGGGGTTGGTCCCATACACACATGTGGCGGATAAAACTCAGGAGGACACCTCAGCTGGGAAGGTCCTTCCTGAGGACTGAGGGGTCCCCATCCCACACCAGGCACCCCACTCAGGGTTCCAGTGCCAGGAAGAGAAGTCCCCATCACTTCTGGCTGGAAAAACCAGTGGGAACTGAGGCTCAGGGAGGCCGAGGCGGCTGGAGCCCCAGGCAGCTCCTTAAAGGGCCCGCGCACGGACTTATCGGACTCTCTCCCTCTAAGCTTGGAGGGGAGGCAGCTCGAGGGGCGCCAGAGACATACAGGGAAGAACTGAGCTGTTTGGCACTGGAGCGAGGGCTGGAGAGGGGGCTTTCTCCGGGACAAACGTGCTGTAAGAGGCCTTTGTTCCTTTGGTGAGCCCTTCCCTGGGGCAGCAGACAGAAGCCATATCTGGGACTCCAGCAACCTGGCTCACACTGGTAGCCCCGCCCTGCTGACTCCCGGAGGCCCTGCCACACCCAACTCTCAGGCCCACCCAAGCTGTTGCCAGTTGCTTAACCATAGGATTGGCCTGTCTTGGATCCTGCTTCAGGTTTTCCTAAATTCTTTCAAACAAGCAGCATCTGGTCTCAGCTAGCCCCATACCTCTTGTTAAGTAATACACAGAAACAAACACAGGGAGGCAACCAAAATAAGGAGACAAAGAAACAGATCCCAAATGGAATAACAGAACAAAACTCCAGGAAAAGAACTAAGCAAAATGGAGATAAGCAACCTAACAGATGCTGAGTTCAAAACACTGCTTATTAAGGACGCTCAATGAACTTAGTGAGAACCTCAGCGAACTTAGTGAGGGCCTCAAGAGCATAAAAAAGGATCAGTCAGAAATGAAGGAGGCACAGTCAGAAATGAAGGAGGCACAGTCAGAAATGAAGGAGGCACAGTCAGAAATGAAGGAGGCACTAACTGAAATAAAGAATAACTTACACAGATTCAATAGTAGAGTAGGTAAAACCAAGAAGAAAACCACTGATTTGGAATATAAGGAAGCAAAAAACACCTAATCAGAACAGCAAAAAGAAAAAAGAATCCAAAAAAATGAGGATAGTGTAAGGAGCCTCTAGGACAACTTCAAGCGTGCCAACATTCGCATCTTGGGGGTGCCAGAAGGAGAAGAGACAGAAGAAGAAATCAAAAACCTATTTGAAACAATAATGTCAGAAAACTTCCCTAACGGTGAAGGAAACAGACATACAAGTCCAGGAAGCACAGAGAGTCCCAAACAAGATGAACCCCAAGAGGTCCACACCTAGACACATCATCATCAAAATGCACAAGGTTCAAGAAAAAGAGAGAATCTTAAAAGCAGCAAGAGAAAGGCAGCTAGTTACCTACAAGGGAGTTCCCATAAGACTGTCAGTTGATTTCTCAAAAGAAACTTTGCAGGCCAGAAGAGAGTGGCAAGAAATATTCAGAATGATGAAAAGCAAGACCTACACCAACATTACTCTATCCTGCAAAGTTATCATTTAGAATCAATGGACATATAAAGAGTTTCCCAGACAAGAAAAAGCTAAAGGAGTTCACCACCACCAAACCATTATTATATGAAATGTTGAAGGGTCTTCTAGAAGAAAAAGATAAAAAATATGAACAAACAAAATGGCAATGAATACATATCTATCAACAATTGAATCTACAAACACAATGAACAAGCAGAACAGAAACATTCTCATAGATATAGAGAACATTTTGTTGGTTGCCAAATGAGAGGGGGATTTTGGGAATGGGTGAAAAAGGTGAAGGGATTAAGAAGTACAAATTGGTTGCTAGACTGACAAACCTCAAAGGGAAGGGGGGTTGGGGAGTGGGAAGAAATAAACCAAAGAAATTATATGCATAACCAATGGACACAGACAACAGTGTGGGGAAAGGCAGGAGGGGGGCGGGAGTGGGGAAGAGGGGGGTCAATGGGGGAAAAAATGAGGAACATGTGTAATACATTCAACAATAAAGATAAAAAGAGAAATAAAAAAAATTTTTTAAATGGAGAAAAGACTTAAATGTGCATCATGAACGCATAAGAACCCTAGAAGAAACCATAGGCAGCAACATCCCAGACATCTCAGGTAGCATAATTTTCACCAATACATTGCGAAGGGCAAGAGAAAGAAAGGAAAAATAACAAATGGGACTACATCAAAATAAAAAACTTCTACACATCAACAAAAAAATCAATAAAATGAAAAGGAATTCCACTGTATGGGAGAACATATTTGCAAATAGTACCTCTGATATGGGGTTAATTTCTAAAATATATAAAGAACTCATACAACTTAAAAGAGGGGAAACAGCCCTGGCCAGTTTGGCTCAGCGGTTAGAGCGTCGGCCTGCGGTCCAGAGAGACCCAGGTTTGGTTCCCGCTAAGGGCACATAGCTCGGTTGCAGTTTGTCCCTGACCCTGGTTGGTCGTAAGGGTGGCAGCCACTCAATGTGTCCCTTTCATGTCGATGTTTCTCTCCCTCTCTTTCCCTCCCACTCTATCTGAACAAAAATTGGAAAAATGTTCTCCGGTGAGGATAAAAAAATTATTAAAAAAGAGAGAAAACAAACAATTCAATTAAGTAATGGGGAGAGCACCTAAATTGACACTTCTCCAAGGAGGAAATGTGGACGGCCAAGAGACATGAAAAAATGCTCACCATTATTAATCATCAGAGAGATGCAAATTAAAATTAAAATGACAGAAAGTATCATCTCACACCTGTCAGAACATATCAACAAGTGCTGGCAAGGATGTGGAGAAAAGGGAACCCTACTACATGGTGGTGGGAATGCAGATTAGTGCAGCCACTCCGGAAAACAGTAGAGAGTTTCCTCAAAAAATTAAAAATGAAACTGCCATTTGACCCAATGATCCCACTTTTAAGAAAATATCCTAAGAATCCTGAAACACCTATCCGAAAGAATACAGGCACTCCTATATGCATACCAGCACTATTTACAATCGCTGAGATCTGGAAATAGCCCAAGTGTCCATCAGTAGATGAGTGGATAAAAAAGCTATGGCTCATTTACACAATGGAATACTATGCAGCTATAAAAAGGAAGGATCTCTTACACTTTGGGGTAGCATGGAGGGATGTAGAGAATATTATGCTAAGAGAAATGAGCCCATCAGAGAAAAACAAATATAACATGGACTCACTTATTTGTGGAATCTAATTAACAAAATTAACTGACCACGAAATAAGTCCAGAGTCACAGAAGCATGGTCTAGGTGACAAATCTCAGAGGGAAGGAGACCGGATGGGAAGAAATTAATCAAAGAGCTCACAGCATATAAGCGTAACCCATGGACATAGGCAATAGTGCAGTGGAGGCTGGGGCGTGTGGGATGGGAGAGGGGTCGAAATAAGAAAGGGGGGGGCATCTGCGATACTTTCAACAGTAAAGACAAATTTTCATAAAGAATACAGTTTACAGAATCAATAAGTAATTTAAAAAAAGGGAAAGTCTGTAGAAAGAGGCAAAAATACTCTTGATTGAACATGAAGTAAAATGGCACCAAAGTCTCTTCTGATATTCATAAAAATTCAAGGACAGTGTCTCTGCAGCTGGTCTGAAAGAGGCTGGACAGTGGGAATGCACCGGGGAGAAGATGGGGATCCAGATTCCTCTGAAAATTGGTGTCTAGGAGGGATCTCAGGGGAGTATCAGGGCAGTTTCTGGAACTTGGGGGCCACATTAACGGCATGGGGCCCTGGAGTTTGGGTCACCTGGGCCTACACTCACCCTGACCCGAGGGGCCTACACTCACCCTGAGGCGGCCGTGCTGCACCCCTGTGGGTGGGCGGGGCTCCTGTGCCTCCTGCAGGGGGATGGAGCTGAGGACCCCATCTGTGAGCTCCTGTCCGCTGTCCTGTGTGGAGCTCTGTGAAGACAGTTCCCAGTCACCAGGCAGAAAGCCTCAGAGCCTGTTTGTGCTGCTTCTCAGACCCCTGGGACCCTCCAGTCCAGACACACACATGCCATGATTTGCTCAGACCTCCCTGGGGAAGCCCCCCTCCACCTGCCTGCCCTGCCCTGGGCTGTGATCTTGGCAGGGCCTCATGTTTCCACCCCCCAGCAACTGCTCCTGCCCAGGGGTCCTCCTTCACGTTCCTTCCCCCCCACCACCCACATGAAGGGAGGGTGTGTGGGCTGCACAGGGATGGCCGCCTGGCCTGGATGGTCCGACCCAGGCCGTCTGTGTTACCTCGGTCCATCTTGAAAATGGCCAAAAATGTCGCAGACGAAGGTTGAACCCACGTCTGGAAGAACTCTCACTGCGGGATCTCCGGAAACAAGAGCCCCGATGAGTGGGAACACAGCAAGAGAACATCTTGCTCTGTGAACTGTCTCTTACGACTGAGCTGGCTGTTGGGCAGTTGCTAGAAGGTGGGGTCTGGTTACCGGGTTCCAAGTTCTCTTGCAAAGTGACCTTACTTCCTGGGATGGCCTTCCCTGTGTCCCCTCATGTAATGGCAGCTAGACAGACAGTCCTGGGGGCCGCTGACTGCTCACCCCCTCCATGGAACACCATCTCTGCCCACAGTGACCCCAACACACCCCTCTCCACAGCCCCCTTGAGGCCTGGGTGCAGCCACGTCCTACATTTGAGGAGACAGATCTGGTTCACACTCGAATTCTCTTTCTTACCTGTTCTTGATCCTGGATAAGTCACTGTGCCTGTAGGGCCTGTCCAGCTCCTGCCTGCACATGGGATTGTTCTGGCAGGTGCTTCTTAGGGAAGTTCAGGCACATGTGGGGTCAGAACTGTAAGGCTGGGGAGGCTGTCATGGGAGGTAGTGCCTCCAACCTCATTTTCCTTCCTGTTGTCACCTCCCCTGTGTCTGCTTTACTTCAAATCTCACCCGTAGTCATTACATCTACTGTGTGTGTGCGTGAGTGTGTGCGTGTGTGTGAGTGTGAGTATGTGTGTGTGTGAGAGCTCATATGATTTCACTGAAATACACACACACGTATTTGTTTTAAGTTCTGTCATTTATTTCCAGTCTTATCTTTATCATGTTCTTCCTTCTCCTTACTGTGGTTCTTCTTGTTCTCTGCAATTATTTCAGTTTTAGGGTTAGTTGATCAGAGACTTTCCTTGTTACGAGTCTGGCCTGCGGTCTGTGTGCGATGAGAACTTCCCTCTGCATTCTGACCGATGTGCGATCTGGGCAAGGCTGGGCCCCTCGGGTCACTGGCTTCTCTCCTCACTGACCCCCATGGTCTCCACCTTCCTGGTGGAGTGTGACTGTGTCTCCTCCACTTAAGTGTGGTTGTCATTAGGGACTCCATAGAAGATCTAAAATGATCCAACATCACTTCCATGACTTGGTTATAAAAAGTCAGGGCCTGACCCCGTGCTCACTCTGACCTGTGTTCTCTGTCTGTGTCTCTCAGGTCACACTGAGGAATGAGCCTTTGTGCTGGGCGTTGATATCTGGACATCCACATGGCCCAGCACCGAGGGAGACCCACAGACAGAGCACTAGGCCTCCAGTCCCAAATGAATCCCAAGGACCCCGAGGGAGCCCAGATCCGGAGGGACACAGTCCCTGCCTCAGCTGAGACCTCAGTGAGAGACACCGGCAGTCGTACCCGCTGAGCCACGCTGGGTTCCTCGTCACAGAACCTGTGAGCTCATGAGTGTTTGTTGGTTAAGTCTCCAGGGTGGGGTAACGCGGTCCCACAGCAACAGGTCACTCTGACAGTCGTCCAGCACCGGCCCTGGCCCTGCCCTCCTCCCTCCCTCATCTCCCCCAGCTCCCCCAGCCAGCCCACCTCCTCCTACCCGCCTCTCTGTGCAGACACCCTCTGCTCCACGTGTCCGCACAGCTGTGCCTTCTGCCAGGCTACATGCCCGGAGTGTGTGCAGGGCTGGCTCCTTCTGGTCCTGCCGCTGGGAACATACATGTCAGCTCAGGGCAGCTTCTCAGCCCCTCACCTGGAGCCTCCAGCCCTCCTGTGGCACCTGCTCTGTCCCCGCAGAGCAATGGCTCGTTCCTCTCACGTGCTGTTTGCGTGCTGTGCCCCCCTTCCCTGCACGGGGAGCTCCTGGAGGGCGGGGGCCTGTTGGGTTTGTTTTCAGCAGGGACCCAGTTTGAGTGCTCAGGGCACCGTTGCTGAGGGAACAGATAAGCAGGTCCGTCCACCACAGACTAGCTCAGTTAGAGCCCCACCGACTTTGTCAGTTTAGATGGACTAGATGGAGAACTACGTAAGTTCATCTTGTGATTTGAACCTCTCGTGGGTGTACTACCTTATGCTGAGTTACTGAGTCACCTGCCACATTTCCGTAGCTTGTCACTATTATTTTCTCACAAGGTGGTGCTGTGCGGGTGTTCAGATTGGAGATGCACCCTTCACATGGGCATTTGGGAACCCAGAGTTCTTCCATCATGTACCTTCTTCATCCCCAGGACATCACCCCCCATGTGCTTCCACCAGCCTGAGGGGACAGAACACAGAGACATGCACGCTGGGGGGGCTGTCACCAGGTCTGCGGTGGCACTCACCCGTCCCTGTCCTCTTCCACTGGCCACGACAGCTCATAGGGCCACAAGGGTGCTGGGAATGCCATCCAGCTGTGCCCCAAGTCGGGAGAATGAATTTTGATGGACGATGAAAGTCCTCTGACACGTGAGTAACTCATCTAGAATGACTGTGTTGTCCACATCTCTACTGAGCATCTGCCGTGTGCCGAGCACCGTGCTATGTGGGAGACTGAGACTGATTGTGCAGCATCTTGGCCTGGGACAAGCTCCTGATCTAAAGAAGGAGGTGAGACGTGGCATGAAGTACCCTGCATTTTAAGGAAAAAGAATAAGGTGAACGTGCTCTGACAGTTCAATGAATGATTCTACATGTGGAAGCTACCTGGAGCTCACAGCAGTCGAACTTCACTTTCGGAGATGACCAAGATGTGGTTGGGAGAAGATGCCAGCAGGAACTCCAGAAGCAGGTCAGGTAGGTACAACATGTAATAAGAAATACTGTGCAGCCATGAACTCACAGATTTAACATTGTTAAAGGGCAGAGGTCATATCAAATGAAAAGTGAGTATATAGGGTGACCTTATATTTGTAATAACTCCATGTCTAAATGTGGATGAAAGCATATAAATAGGTTGAGGGGGTAGGGTTCCGATCTTACATGTTTATTGTTCAGTGAGAAGGCTTCCATCAATATGCTTTGGTTTCATGTACTATTTCCTTCAACCGAACATAAGGAGGTGTGATTTGGACATGTTATCCCCACACTTCCCTGCCCCACCCCAGGGCCTCTGACCTTTTCTGTCCTGGAACCCAGGGTCTGAACTAGGAGCTCAATACACACTCTCTGAAATGCCAGATTGGGACAAAGCCTGTGTTTTCCTGGTGTGAAATGACAGGACAATCACTTCTACTAGAAGGCACCCCCACATCTTGACTCTCACCTGTTGTAGTTGGTCTAAGCACAAGCCCAGGCAAAGACTCAGTTTGGTGTCTGCTTCTACTGCTGACAGAACCAGGAGCCCCCACACGTGCCATGTCTCACTCGTCCACTGGAGGGCAGTGCATCGCAGCTCCCAACAATGACATTGACCCACTGTCAATTTTTACAAGTTTGTGTTCTTCAGAAGGTGCTTGATAAACTTTGAGGATTTCTTTAAGGAATATTTATTTTATTTTATTCTTCAATTTCATTCGGAAGCTAATGAAAGCTCCCTCCAACTAGCAAAAATAAGGTGATCCACTGCCTAGCAGACGTCACTTGTGACACAGAAGTTCCACCTTCTGCATCCATCTCCATCCCTACCTCTCCCCCTCCATCCATGTATAAAGACCTACCTCGTTAAGTGTCTTCTGCCCTTATGTGTGATGTATTCGAGATATTTGTCAATCATGTTTCCCCTTTTTGGTGATATGGGCCTTTGGGTAGCAAGTAGTCTGCTCGTAAGACCGTCGAACTGTCTCCGGAACCTGGGAGACCTGATTAAGTGACCAGCAGGAGATCTCAGGAGAATCAGTCTGGCTGTCTCTGCACATCTCTAGTTACAGGTGTGTGACTGTTGGAGGTCTGTACCGCCCATCCCCCAGGGTGTCCGCTAAGAAGTAACCCTGCATGTCAATCTTTTCACAGGTGCACCCCCAAGGCCTTGCAGGAGCACAGTAGGCATCTTATTATTTATCAAAGAAAAAGTTATGTTATCCAAGGGGTTCACCTTCAGTCTCATCCACTGTCTGTAACCTGAAGTCTGTGACCGTCACAATCGTCCCGCCCACCCACTCAGTTCAGCATCTGCTCCGTCCACAGAGAAAAAGGGGGGGGGGTGCTCACTCTGCCCTGTCACCACCCTGTCAGACTTGAAATTCTGCTGACTTTCATCCTCCCTGTTTGCCCCTTTCATGACCCCAGAAGAACTTGGCCTGTTTACCCTGTCCCCTTAGTTTTAGATTTGGGGCTTGTCTGTGAAGATTACTTGTCCTATATCTTTAAGGAAAAGGACAGGAGTGGGGATATGTTCAGTGTTCTGAGTTTCTGTCCTTGGTGGGGCCACACCCACGGACCACCACAATCAGAGTCCCGGAGCGGCGCCCTTTCTGGGGAAGCCAGTGAGCCCAGCCCAACGTGTGGCCTCCAGAGACCCCAAGACACAATAACGTGTCTCCTCTCCCCAGTACGGTCTATCTTCTGCTTTCTTTGCCTAGTTATTCTTTCTAAACTGCCACTTCTCGGTGAGTCTAACTGGACTTTCCAGGGGGTGCGTTTACCCGGAATGTTCACTGTGCCCTCCTGTGGCCTCCAGCATAACTGGCACCTCTCTCAGCAGGGCCTTGTGCCCACCTCTGCCCAGCTCCCTAGGGCAGCCAACAGGCCAGGTCCCAGAGGTGAGCAGGACAGAGCCCTCTGCTGGGCCCCAGCCATGCTCTTCCTTCTCAAGCATGGATCAGCACCTGGGGATCTAGGAACTGCAGTGAGTGAGCAGGAGCCGAGGTCTCAACACGGTGCCTCATGCCTACCAGCTCCTGCGTCAGCGTGACCCGAGGACATAGGGGAGAGGGTCCTCCTGAAACAGGGGTTCTGTGGAGGCCATCGGGGACACTCAGCACTGCCCAGAGGACTGGATGCCTTGTCCTGTGTCCTGGCTCCTGGGCTGTGCGCTATCCTGGTGCATCTGTGTGTGTTAGCTTGTGTGAGTGTCCCCGTGGAGGTGAGAGTCACACTGTCCGCTGAGTTGATCCTCATAATGGTTTGTTAAATGCCAAGAGCTGGGTGTCTGGGGAAGCCCACCTGGTGATGCGTGTTCAGGTGAGCGAAGTTCAAGCTCATCCTGGAGTCCAGACAACCTCCGGGCGCCATTGAGGAGACAGGACTGAGGAGGGGCCCAGAGGAGAGGCCACTAAGGATCAGTTCTCTTTGTCTGTCACAGGAGGAACGTGTCATTAGCCTTGGGCTCTTCAAGGTCAGGTAAGGGCTAGGAGCGTAGGGTTTCCGGAAGGAGCAGGATCCAGGGGCCGCCTGCGCAGAGCGCCAGCTCCCCCGCAGATCCCCATCAGCACCCACCTGCACCCCCAGGGCCACGTCTCCACGTGTCACTGCTGCCTTGGGAGCAGCCTCCGTGAGCCTCACGTCATCCGGCTGTGTCACTCCCCACCTCCTGCTCAGTGAGGGCATTGTTCTTCAGGGAGGAATTAGGCAACTGTCCCCGATGCTACCTTCTGTCCCTCCTGCAGGCTAGTCATGGGGAGAGTTATCTGACAAGTGGATGTCTCGTGCACCCTATGCTCTCAGTTCCTTGGCACGTCGGTTCCCAGACCACCAGAAGTCCACTGACCATGGACTCTAGGGTAGACCTGCCCTCCCTTATGGGACATCTTCTCTGACCATAGTCGGCACCTTGTCATCACTTGGGACATGTCTGAGCTTTTCGCCTCCTGCATCTCACTCTCTGGTCACTGTCTGCTCCCTCCCTTTTCCTTTCTCAAAACACCTGCTCGCCAACTCAGGAAGCCCTGCTTCCCTGGAATTTTCACTTCTCCTATAAGTCCCACTTCTCTGTCTCTGTGCAGCCTGCACACCACGGTCCGTCACAGCAACCGCTCTCTACCGACCAGGATCCCTGGTGATGATTTCCTCTGGGACACACTTTCCCTGCGACCCTCCCTCCCCGAACCATCCCCTCCAATTTCTTCTCTCCCCCTGCACCAAGACTGCTGGTCACCGCAAGGAACCATCGCGCCAGGCCTCCCAGAGCTGAAGTCTGACTTCCTCTCTGTCCTGGGCTCCTAGGTCCTGATGGGTCCATCACTTGCAGCCCCCACTCCAGCGTAGCTTCCTGTTTCCTGCCTCTATGCCAGTCTTTCTAATCCCTCCCTCTGCCTGAAATGCCTTTCAATGCCTTTCAATGCCTTGTTGCCCGGTTCATATATATCGTGCCTGAGCACAAATGTCAACTTCTCTTTAGTGGTTCTCTTTGTAAGTGGACGCACAGTACTTCTCCTCAAAGAAGTGTCTCCTTCCTCCTTTGTGCCGCCTCTCACCCTGAGTCCACTTGTGTTATAGCAACCACATCACGACATTGTCCCCATGTGTCTGTACTCCGTCCAGAGTAAGGGGGAAAACACTTTACTTCACTGATCTCTAGTGCCTAGCAGTTCCAGCACATAATACTCACTCTGAAAGCTTTTCCATCAAAATATATTTGTCCAAACTCTAGTCCATCCCATTCAATGTTAACAGCGATCAGAAATCTAAAGCTTCCCGTTTCACGGTCCCTTGTGAGACTTAGGAAAGGGCCCTGGAAAATGGAGCCAAACTAAAAGTGTAATTTGAGATAGGAAACAGCTTCTGTTCAGACCGCAGTCCTGAGCTGCCAAGAGCAGGAGACGGTCCACCGAGGCGGGTGGCTGCCCGTCCAGCTCCCTGCTGGGACTCAGAGGTCCTCTGACGACACGTGGACCCTGGGTGGACCTGTCCTCCCTGTATGTCTCCAGCCTCGCTTTAATCTCACAATGCTCTCAGCTGCCACTGTGGAATCAGGATGAGGTGGGCAGACAAACACGTGTTCATCTTTCTGGTCCGGTTTGGAACCCGCCCTAAGGAGAGCCTCGTGTAATGTTCCCGAGGTGGGCTCTGTTCTCATGCCCACGGAACTCCCGGGCAATGGCAGGACGCGTCACCTCCGTTAGAACTTTCTGTTTCTTTACGGTGTCAACCCAGAGGGCCGATCCCCTTGAGAGCAGGGACGTGTCTGGTCCAAAGTTAATCCCCAGTTGTCCTGAGACGCTGTAGCTCTGCCGTACAAGGGGTGAGTCCATCCCCACCAGGGTGGTGGGAGCCCTGAAGGGATTGCTTTAAGGGAGAAGCCAGGCCCCCTCCACAACCTTGTTCAGCCTCGGGGCGTGAGAAGGAATTGCCGCTGGGCTCTGGGGAGACCGAAGGGCCTCAGGAACAGGCCTGGGCTGAGAGAGGCTGACACCGAGGTGATCTGGAAGCGGAGCCTGCGGAAGAGAAGAGCGCGGACCGGGCCCTGGACCGTGCCCGCTCCACTCTCGTGCTCTGCGTAAACGAGGAGCTGCTCGGTGGAGGTCGGTGCGAGTGGAGCGTGGTGCGCCTGTCCCCCGTGCGGGCTGCAGGGTCAGTGTTCACAACCATTTGCTGTTTGTTGAACCCTACACATTCTGCAAAGTGGAAGCCAAGAGGGGTTTAAGACCATGCTTTGCCCACGTGCTGGTGGGAGATGAAGTCAAATGAAATGTGGTTTCCTAAGGACACTCCTGACATAAAGTGTCCCTGTGCCGATGCCCGTTGGTCAATTCAACCCAGAGTCCCGCTGTCCTGAGTGTCAAGTGTTCACATCCTTAGAGCCAGATGGCCTCTCAGAGACAGGCTGTTCCCAAGCTACACCTGATAGGAACTCGCTGAAGCCCAGAGAAAACAGATGTGCTCAGCACTATGAAGGTCGTTGGTGACAGAGTGGTGACCATAACGTAGGTCCCCTGATTCTCAGCGAACACCCCTGCTGGTTCCAGTCTGTGCAAACTGCTAACCCGTCTTCCATCGAGTTCCTCAACTTTACATGTCTCGTGAATAATCAGCTCATTACATTGGATGGGCCCCTTACACCCGTTATCTCGTGTGACAGAGTTGAGTATCCTCCGGGGAATGATGCTCATTCCTGTTTGACACTCTGGAAACCCGAGACCTGATGAAACAAGCCTCTCCCCTGAGACTCACAGAGAGTTGTTTGTGGTGGAGCTGGACTGGAGCTCAGAACCCCTGACCCTCAGTCTACTTGTTAACTCCTAATCACATTTTTTAAAAAAAATTCTCACCCGAAGATATTTTTCCTTTTATCTTCAGATAGAGTGGGAGGGGGAGAGAGAGAGAAGAGAGAGAGAGAAGAGAGAGAGAGAGAGAGAAACACATCGACTAGTTGCCTCCTGGACAACCACGACCAGGGCTGGGGACCGAACTGCAACCGAGGTACATGCCCTGATGGGAAACAAACCTGTGACTCTCTGGTCTGCAGACCAACGCTCTAAGTACTGAGCCAAGCAGGCCAGGGCTCTAATTCCATTTTTAAATTCATTGATTGATTTTGAGAGAGAGAGATCAATTTGTTGTTCCAGTTATTTATGCATTCATTGGCCGATTCCTACATGTGCCCTGACCGGGAATTGAACCCACAGCCTTGGCGTATGGGGATGATGCTCTAACCAACTGAGCTACCTGGCCAGGGCCTCTAATCACATTTCTTTGTGGTTTATTTTTTCATTCAGCCAGTGAGGACTCAGTGAGAGTCTGTCATGTGCCCGCACTGGGGCCACGATGTCAAGTCCTCAGGTGATTCCTTGTCCAGTTGGTAGAAAACACATAAATATTACCAGAAAATATAGGCGTTAAAACATAGTGATGATAAACTGTTATCAGATTCTGTAAGAAGCCAAAAAAACACTTGGGGGATGCACAGGGCCTAACAGAACAGGTGGGTTTTGAATGGGTCCTGAGAGGTGAGCTCAGTTTTGCAGATGGAAAGAGAGCAAAGGGAACGGTGTGGAGAACAGAACAGCCCAGAGGAGCTGATGTGCTTTATCCACACCAGGTTGCTCCCCACGCCCGGCCCCCATCCGTACATGTCGCCCATGTGTCAGCTGGGTAAGGTCTTTGGTGTTCTGGCCCGGGCAAGGATGGCCGGGTCATAGAGAATACATGTGTGCAACTACGTGCAGACAGTATCTCATGGTCGCTCCAACTTACATTTCACAGGAGTTGTGATCAGTACCATGTAGACTTCACGGCTCTCTTTCCCTTTGTCTCAATATGACTGGATAAAATAATTGCTGCTTTTCATTCGGGGCTTCCTTTTATTTCCCACTTTCCTCAATTTCCTCTTAGCAGAGAGCAGGATGGGGGCCTGTCAGAGTGCCCTGGGAAACAGGCAGGATCCTCCCCACCTCAAGGGAAAAGGAGGCACCCCTTCCCCCACCTGTGGAATGGCTCTGAGCTGGAATTCTGCACCCCTGCAGCTGGGCCTGGCAGCATGAGGGACTCGGACATCTGCCCCTGTGGGAGCCTGGGCAGAAACTCCGCCAAGCAAGAGTTGGCTGTGCTGAAAGATTAGAGAAACAAGCAGAGCTGTGTTTTAAGGTTTTTAAATCTGATTTTATCTCCTCCTGCTTGGGGTGGCAACACAGGGGTGCCAGCGACCCAGGCAGAGCTGAGGTATTGGAAAGAGAGGGTGTTCCTGCCTGTACCTCCTACAAGCTACAGGCACCAGCCCCAATGCAAATCAGTTTAAACCATCTGGAACAGACTGGACACCCCACAAAACCCAGCTCCATGGAGGAAGGGAAAGCAGTTCAGAACAAGTACATTTGAGGGGCAAGACCCGAAGCAGAGCCAGCCTCTGGGCTAGCAAAGCCTCATCCACTGGAATACTTGGGGACTCACCATGTAGGGCTTAAGCCAGGGCCAGGCAGGGAAGGCGAGTCACATTGCCCTGCATCAGAGACCTGCCTGGGAGGCCCAGGATCCACACACCAATAGGCCAGATCCAACGACGTTGGAACAAATCCAGTGAGCTCCACGAATAGCAGATCCAAAGGTTTTTTTGTGTGTTTGTTTGTTTTGGATTTTCTTTCTTTCTTTTTTCCCCATATTCTCTTAATGCTATCTTTCATTTTAGTCAAAATTTTTTCCCTCATTCTTTTTACTTTAAAAAAGTTTTTATTTTTATTCAGTTTTTTCCTTCTTTGATTTTCCTATTTTATATTTTATTTTATTTAGCGTTATTACTTTCTAAAATTATTATTATTTCATTAATTATTTTCTATCCTTTGTTCTCTTATACTTACCCTACATCTGTTCTCTTTCTTCTTTGATTTCATATTCTCTCTCTTTTTTCCTTTCTCTAATTTTTTTGGTCTCATGGCTTCTAGTATTCTTTGTGTGTGTGTGTGCATGTGTGTGCATTTGTTTGTGTATTTGTTTTTTAGTCTTTTGGTTGATGCCGTTGCTTTTATTTTATTGTTGTTGTTGTTTTTTTTATATTGTTCTTGGTTTGGTCTAGTTCTATCTTGTTTTCTTTTTTCTGTCAGCACCTGTATAACAGTTGGTACTATGTGGTCAGGGTTGAGACTCACAGTCAACAACCCTGAGGGCTGAGCCCACCCACAAATGGACAACAGCAATCAAGACCCAAATTCAACTGGAGAGCCCACATTACCCATATATAGATGTGAAAGAGACACACTGACTGGTTGCCTCCTGAATGACCCCGACCAGGGCCAGGGACAAACCACAACCAAGGTACATGCACTTGACTGGAAATGAAACTGCGACTCATTAGTTTGGGGGCTAATGCTCTAACTGCTGAGCCAAACTGGCCAGGACTAAGCATAGCAGTCTTATCTGATACACAGAAACAAACACAAAGAACAGCAAAAATGAGGAAACAAAGTAACAGGACCCACATGAAAGAACAGGAGGAATCTCCAGAAAAAGAGCTAAAGGAAATGGAGGCAAACAATTGATCAGATATAGAATTCAAAGTAATGGTTTTAAGGATGCTCAAACAACTTAGTGAGAGCTATAAACAACTTAATGATAACTGCAACGAACTTAGTGGAAACTACAGCAGTATGAAAACAGAATTAAAAACCATGAATAAGAACCAATCAGAAATGAAGAATGACATAGCTGAAATAAAGAATTCCCTGTGCCCTGGCCGGTTTTGCTCAGTGGTTAGAGCGTCGACCTGCGGTCCTGAGAGACCCAGGTTCGGTTCCCGCTAAGGGTTGCAGTTTGTCCCCAGCCCTGGTTGGTCGTGCGGTGGCAGCCACTCGATGTGTCCCTTTCACATCGATTTTTCTCTCTCTCTATCTCTTCCTCTCTCTCCCTCCCACTCTATCTGTACAAAAAATGGAAAAATGTCCTTGGGTGAAGATAAAACAACAACAAAAAAGAATATCCTGAAAGGAATCAACAATATATTAGAAGAAGCTGAGGTCTGAATCAGGGAATTAGAAATCAAGGTAGAAAAAAAAAGCACTCAATTAGAGCAGTAAAAAGAAAAAAAATACTTAAGAAAACATGAGGACAGTGTAAGAGAACTGTGGGGTAACATGAAATAGATCAATATCCACATCATAGGGGTACCAGAGGAAGAAGAAACTGAGCAAGGGACAGAGAACCTGGTTGGAGAAATATTGATAGAAAACTTCCCTAACCTGGTAAAGAAAAAAGGCACACAAGTTTAGGAAGCACAGATTCCCAATCAAAATGAACACAAAGAGACACATGGCAAGACAAATCATAATTAAAATGGCAAACGTTAAAGACAAAGAAAGAATTTTAAGGACAGCAAGAGAGAGAGATAATCAGTTACCTACAAGGGAGTGCCCATAGAGCTGTCAGATGATTACTCAACAGAAACATTACAGCCCAGAAGGGAACAGCACGAAGTATTCAAAGTAATGAAAACCAAGGATCTGAAACCAAAACTATTCTTTCCAGCAAGGCTATCATTCAAAATGGAAGGGAAAGTAAAGAACTTCCCAGACCAAAAAAAAAAGGCTAAAAGATTTTATTATCATCAAACTAGCACTGCAAAAGATACTAAAGGGACAGTTGGAAGAAGAAGAAGAAGAAGAAGAAGAAGAAGAAGAAGAAGAAGAAGAAGAAGAAGAAGAAGAAGAAGAAGAAAGAGAGAGGGAGAGAGGGAGAGGGAGAGAGAGAGAGAGAGAGAGAGAGAGAGAGAGAGAACGAGCACATAGGCATAAAGAATAAAAATGACAATAAGTACCTATTAATAATAACCTTAAATGTTCCAATCAAAAGCTGAATGGATGAGAAAACAAGATATATATATATATATATATATATATATATATATATACAGTGATACCTCGGTTCTCGAACGCCTTGACTTTCGACCAAATCGGTATTCGACCAGGAGATTCGAGAAACTTTTGTCTTGGAATCCGAACAAATATTTGGAACTCGAAGTTCCGAGATGAGCCGAGTTGAGCCGAATGGCGTTCATTCGGCCCAGCGCGCCTTGCTTGCGCCATCAGTGTGAGTGCAGAGAGAGAGTCACGCTTTGTGGAGAGAGTCACGCTTTACACTGAATTTAACCCTTAGACATACTGTACACTTTTATTTCTTGTTGAGACTTATGTTTTTCTACATATTATATACAAATTAGGCCAGTAAATAGGCATTTTCTGGGGCTTGGAACGAATTAATCCAGTTTCCATGATTTCCTATTGGGTTTCATTGCTTCGGTTCTCGAACAATTTGGTTCTCGACCGTCCTCCTGGAACGAATTATGTTCGAGAACCGAGGTATCACTATATATATATATATATATATATATATATATATATATATATATATATATATATGCTGTCTACAAGAGATCCACCTCAGAAAAAGAGACTCACACAGCATGAAAGTGACGGGATAGAAAAAAGTTTCCATGCAAATGGAAATGAAAAACAACAACAACAAAACAGGATAACAATACTCATATCTGAAAAAATAGACTTCAAAATGAAGGCAATAACATAAGACAATGAAGGTCACAACATAGTTCTAAAAGGATTGATACAACAAGAGGATATAACCCTAGTAAACATATATGCACCCAATATATATAGAGCCTAAATATATAAAAAACCCTTGGAAGACTTGAAGGGAGAGATCAACAATGATACAATCATAGTAGGGGAATTTAACACCCCACTGACTTCATTGGATAGGTCTTCTAGACAAAAAATCAACAAGAAAACAATTACCCTAAACAACATACTAGATCAGATGGATTTAATTGACATTTACAGAACATTTCACAGATACACCACAAGATAGGCCACAAAATAAGTCTCTAAGTTTAAGATTGCAAACATATTAAGCATCTTCTCTGGTCACAATGACATGAAACTAGAAATCAACCACAATAAAAACATTCAAAAATATTTAAACACATGGAGACTAAAATAGCATGTTATTAAACAATGAATAGGTTATCGATGAGATCAAGGAAGAAATTAAAAAATTCCTGGAAACAAATGAAAATAAACATAAAACAACCCCAAATCTATTGGACACAGCAAAACAGTCCTGGGTGGGAAGTTCATAGCACTATAGACCTATCTCAAGAAACAAGAAAAATCTCTAATAAGCTATCTAACCCTACAACTAAAAGAATTAGAAAGGGAACAACCAGAAAAGCCTAGAGTAAGTAGATGGAAGGAAATAATAAACATCTAGCAGAAATAAATGACATAGAGACAAAAAAAAAATTACAAAAGATCAACGAAACTAAGAGCTGGCTCTTTGAGAAGATAAACAAGATTGATGAACCTCTAGCCAGACTCATCAAGAAACAAAGAGAGAAGACCCAAATAATAAAATCAGAAACTGAAGAGGTCAAGTAACAACCGACAACACAGAAATACAAAGGATTGTAAGAAAATATCACAAACAACTACATGCTAACAAATTGCACAACCTGGGAGAAATAGACAAATTCCTAGAAAAATGCAATCTTCCAAAACTTAATCAGGAAGAATCAGAAAATCTGAATAGACCAACAACAACTAATGAAATTGAAGCAGTAAAAACAAATAAACAAAGAAAAACTCCCAGCAAACAAAAATCCTGGACCGGACAGCTTCACAGGAGAGTTTTACCAAACATTCAAAGAAGAACCAACACCTATGTTGCTCAAACTATTTCAAAAAATTCAAGAGGAAGGAAGTCTTTCAAGCTCTTTTTATAAGGCCAGCATTATCCTAATTCCAAAACCAGATAAAGACACTACAAAAAAAGAGAATTACAGACCAATGTCTCTGATGAACATAGATGCCAAAATCTTCAACAAAATATTAGCAAATAAGATCCAACAATATATTAAAAAGATCATACACTATGAGTGAGTGGGCCTTCTGGGTATGCAAGTCTGGTACAATATTTGCAAATCAATAAATGTGATACATCACATAAACAAATAAAAATCACATGATCATATCAATAGATGCAGAGAAAGCATTTGACAAAATCCAGCACCCACTTCTAATAAAAACTCTTAGTAAAGTGGAATAGAGGGATCATACCTCAACATAATAAAGGCCATATATGACAAATCTACAGCCAACATCATACTCAATGGGCAAAAGCTAAAAGCATTTCCCCTAAGAACAGGAACAAGACAGGGATGTCCGCTTTCATTACTCTTATTCAGCACAGTACTGGAAGTCCTAGCCACAGCGATCAGACAAGAAGAAAAAATAAAAGGCATCCAAATTGAAAGGGCGGAAATAAAACTGTCATTATTTGCTTAGGACATGATATTGTACATAGACAATATTAGGTACAGATTTGACCTTTGCTCAGCCTTCTATTGAGTACGGATTATCAGATTATCCACAAAACAATGAATCAACCACCAGATGCAGGATGTGATACCAGACCAGTCCAACTGCAAAGTGGACAATGGGCTGGGCAGAATATATCAGCAGGAACTGTGGAAGCTAGAAGTAGAGTATATAATCTACACTCCGACTGTTATTCGAGGCTGACCCCTTTTCCGGCTCAGCCTGCCTGTACCCAGGCACATGCAATAAAATCGGTTTGCTCTGCATTGGCCTTGCATTGTGGATGTGATCTCCTGCCAGCTCAGACCTTTTATTTGGTGCCAAAATCTGGGAGATCTGGGAGGATTCTGCATAGGGGGCAACCGTGGGTCCCCAGAGTCCTCTAGGACTCCTTTCGGACCGGGATCGATCCAGATACCAGACCTCCAACATTTCCTGCAGATTGAGCATCAACACCAAACACTAATTCACTGGTGAGTGTTTTTGCCTACTGGTCTGATTCTCTAGGCCTGTCCTGTTATCCCCCATTCAGGACATAAGAGAGCCAGGTCTCTCAGTCATGTCTGTGTGATTGTCCCTCCTGAAATCCAGCGCTGGTCGGGACAGGGTCCTCAGGAACCAGGTTCCCTCAGCTTGCCATATATCTAGGGACGCCTGATATAGGTGAGTTGCATGTCTCTCTACTCTAGGGGAGAAGGGACACCTTTTTCTTCCATTAGTGTATCTGTCAGACCTCTAGGCCTCAACATCTCACACTGCAATATGGGAAATGCTCAATCTTCCATCCCTCGTGCAACACCCCTAGGATGCCTCCTAAAAAAATCTGTAGACTCTAGGGCTCATGCAGGACTTATGTCCCAAGAAATTCATTTTTTCACTGAAACACTGCATGGCTTCAATATAAATTAGACAATGGGTCACAATAGCTTGAGAACGGCACTTTCGACATTCTCACTGACCTAGACAATTTCCGTTAAAGGCAAGGAAAATGGTCTGAGGTTCCTTACATCCAGGCCCCTTTGCACTCAGATCACCCCCTCTTTATGCAATTCTTGCTCTTTCTCCCAAATCTTCCTACTCCACTTTACTCTTATTTTTAATCCTCACCTGAGGACTTTTTTTTGCATTTATATTTGGGAGGGAGAGTGGGAGGAAGAGAGAGAAAGAGAGAGAAACATTGATGTGAGAGAGACACATTAACTGGCTGTCATCCACATGACCCCAATCGGGGAGGGGACAAACTGCAACGGAGGTACGTGCCCTTAGTGGGAACTGAACCTGGGACTCTCCAGTCTGCAGGCCAATGCTCTAACTGCTGAGCCAAACCGCCCAGGGCTTGGCTTGCACTTTTAAAGAGCAAGCAGCTGCTCAGCGACAAGTGCCGCATCCTCTTCCAACCATATTGTCTGACAAAGTCCGGATATGGAGAAGAAAGCTTCAAGGAATGCATCTTCTAGGAGGAGGACGTAGCATGGGGGTGGGATTAATTGGTATTATGGGAATTATAATACTGGGAATTATTATTCTACTATATGACTAACCTGGGAATAACAAACAAGGTATCTGAAATCATGCCTCTTCATTTAAATTCTGCAGAAACTCCAGCTTCACCTGAAACAGTCACCACTGCATGTCCAGACTGTGTTAATAATTTACTAATTCAATTAGATAAAAAATTTTCCCCCGAAAGTCCCTAATAAACAATTCATGGTTGAATTGTGACAGGTAGAACTAATGGAGGCACCTTATACTCCTGTGCCTCCTCCACAGATAGAAAGAGTATTTCAAGAGAATAAAAGAAAATTGTATTGACCCCTACCCACTGCTCAAGGGTTTCCTTATATAGCTTATTGGATAAAAGGAAAACTATGGTACCCACCTAGAGGGGCTAGAAGTATACAAAGGATTCCTGACCCTCCCTTGCCCTTTACAGGAGCATATAATGAAGATGGAATAAGAATAGTTAACAAAGACGGACTCCGTGTTCCTTACGCAAGCTTGCCTTCATGGAACGACTAGCACGCCAAAGTGCCCCTTGGTGTTTACGCACATAGGAACAGAAGAAATCTCAATCATTGCAATTGAATAGGTTTTATTTTTTATTTTATTTTTTTTTGTTCAGATAGAGTGTGGGAGGGAGAGAGAGAGAGAGAGCGAGAGAAACATTGACATGAAAGGGACACATTAAGTGGCTGCCACCCGTACAACCAACCAGCAACCAGGGTCAGGGACAAACTGCAACCGAGGTACATGCCCTTAGCGGGAACCGAACCCGGATCTCTCAGGACCGCAGGCCGACGCTCTAACCGCTGAGCCAAACCGGCCAGGGCTGAATAGGTTTTATAAGAAATGTTGTCCTGAGTTAGTTAGGGAGGTGAATCAAAAACTAGCTGATCTAAAAACCCAGAACTAGATTTCAAATAAAGGTCAACTATTAATCTCAGACAAAGGGCCTATAGAAAACTCTGTCTCACCTTCCAGGTTACTCTACTCCCTTCTTTGTATCTATAAACACAAAAAATTATAAATTAATTCTGATAAAAATGAAACTAACATCCTGGTACTATGGAATATAACTCCCTGCTTCTTTAACCTCAAATGTTAAATTTATGCCAAGAAAGAAAATATATAAGCACATAGAAACTTGCAATAAATCGGAACAGTGTCACACTTCCTCTGAGTCGTGTAGTCATCTGTCACACTTCCTCTGAGTCGTGTAGTCATCTGTCTCCCAGCGCAGACGCCTCACCACCTTTGGGGCCCCCTGAATCTTGCTGCAGCTGGACTGCGGCACACAAGGAGGGGAGCGTGTAGAGGTAGCCAGATGTTAGGGGTTTGTCTTGAAAAGTTACAGTTTGTTTGCTTTTCAGGAGACACCCAAGCGGATGCACTGAGGAAAAGTCTTACCAGCATTTTCCCCATGTCTGTAAAACAAACTTAGAACCCAAAGTTACAGAGTCCGAAAGGGAGAGGCCTGTCTGAGGGGGAGAGGGCGAGGAGGAGGGGTTCTTGTGAACCAGCCTGAAGCTGTTAGAACAGCAAGGGGGGCGGGTGCAGCCTTAAGCACAGCCCTCACCTGTCCGGCTGTTTGGATAGAGGCTGCTCCACGTTTAATTACCAGGTGCTTCCCATAAACTGTGGGAAAACCGAAACAAAGAAAAGGAGAGGCCTGTTTTCTGTCCTTACAATTTTCTTTCCTTTTTAAGCATCAGTTCCGTTCCATGTACCTACACTGTGTTCGCCCATGGGTCCGCGGGCGGGCACGCGGGCTGCTTCCATCTCTGGCCGTCGTGAACAGCGCTGTGTGGACGTGGGCGCACAGGCCTCTCCCAGGCCCTGCCTTCGGTTCTCTAGGGCGTGTTCCAGAGCGGAGCTGCCGATCGTGGGGTACTTCCACGCTTAGTTCTGAGGGACTGCCACGCTGTTTTATTGCATAGATCTCAGCCTGTGGGCCAGAACCGGCCCTGGGCACTCACCTGGCCCAGTCCTACCTGTGTGAGCTCCCAGCGCTGTGACTGAACCAGCCTTTGGGGTTTTATTGTCATTGTGATTGCACCTCAGCAGCACTTATCAGGGAACTTTGAAAACACAGGTTTATTACGGACAAGTGGAGGCTACCCAGCATGCCCGGGGCCACACAGCAAGGGTGCAGGAAGAGGGAGAGGGAGAGATCAGGGACCTGGAGTCTGCCTTTATTGGGGTCCGAGGGAGGGGTTGTTAGGTGGGAATTGGGCGCAGGAAGGTAAAAGTGGGGTCACTCATGTGGTCAGTTATCCGGGTTACCCAGGCTTTCTACAAGGGGAACTTAAGAGGTGGGGCTGCCTGGGTGCCCATCAAACTGTTTAGCTAGAAGCTCTTACAGGGCTGCCAATATGTCTATTTGAGATGGATTTCTTTGAAATGGATGTCTTAATATCAGGCACTTACATTACAATAAAAAAAGCTAACATCTGCCCTGGCCAGTTCGGCTCAGCGGTTAGAACGTCGGCCCCGGACCAGAGAGTCCCGGGTTTGGTTCCCGCCAAGGGCACGTACCTGGGTTGCAGTTTGTCTCCGGCCTCAATGTGCGTGGCAACCAGTTGATGTGTCTCTCTCACATCGATGTCTCTCTCTCCCCCTCTCTTTCTCTCCTGCTCTATCTGAAGATAAATGCAAAAAAAAAAAAATGTTCTCGGGTGAGGATTAAAAAAAAAGCTAACAACAGGCGCTTACAACTTCATTTTTCATAGCAGCTCCCTTCCCCGATTTTCCATGCCCACTAACAGTGCACAGGGCTGTCCTCCAAACCTCACCAACACTTGTCCTTTTCTGGTTTGGGATGGCGGCCACCCCGTTGGTGTGAAGTGGCAGACTCACATTCTGAGCAGCTCTTTCGGTCTCCAGGGCAGAGAACAGAGAGCGCGCCTCACCAGGGCCTGGGAATTTGAATAGCAGAGCTCTGAGGAGGAACCTGGCCGGGGGCTGCCCCTTGCCTCCGTAAGACCGGAGCTGGGTGCTGGGAATGGTCGTCGTGGCTGCACGGTGGTGATGCCAAGCTGCTGAGGTCAACCGTGCCCTGGCACTGCCTCTGGAGGATGCCTCCCTGCTGTCTTAAGTAGGCTGAGAAGGCCAGGCCCTGCACAGCAGGAGCAGAGGGCCCCGGGGCTCTCCTTTTTGGGTTGGACTCACTGCGACTCACCTCCAGAGCATCACCAGGTGATGAACAGAACACATGTGGTCCAGCTCTTTGAACCTTACATGAACCGAGCACGATTCCGTCTGGGTGGAGCACAGAGGAGAGAGGAAGGAAGGTCACTGGCGTGGGAGTATCTCCTTTTGAGTCCCTGGGTCCTACCTTCGCCCCTCCCCCCAGCACTCCCCCCACCCCTCAGACCCTATTCCTCTTGCTCCTGGCTCCTCCCCATTGAATAGCTGTCAAATTGTTTTGGTTTCTATTTCTTTGCAAAGTCCTGACCTGTGCAGAGAACTGCCTGGCTGGTGTGAGCAGCAGCGGTGACCACAGGGGTGGTGGAGAGATGGACCTCATCAATGCCCAGATCTCATTCGTGAACCCAGTGAGTTCCCGGCTGCGGGCACGGGTGGTGCCAGCCCAGCTGCCTTCCTCTCCAGGGAAGCAGCTCTGGGTCAGAGGAAACCACACTGGGTGGCAGGGGTGGAGGCGGGCATCCCAAAGGGAACAGGGAAGGGCAGAAATGCCCGAGGGGGCAATCCTCACACAACTCCTGCCCCAGGCGGGTCCCACCCGTGCCTCTCAGGACCGGAGGGGACGACGGTCACCGGGTCGTGCACTGGACAGATGTTGACCGAGCTCCCTCTGGGCGCCTGTCCTGTCCTAGGTGCGGAGGGGAAGAAGGGCGCGCGTCATAGCTAGAAGCGCGGTGGTCTGTTCGAACGAAAGGGGCAGTCAGCAGGGCTTCCGGGCAGGGCAGCGGCCCAGCCTGGGGCACTGACCTAGGAGATGGCCTCCCTGGCTTCACCATTTACTAGCCAGGCCACCTCAGGAGAGCTGCGTTTACCTCTCTGGGCCTCAGTTTCCACCTGTGTAAAATAGGGGTAATCCTTGAGCCGCCTCCCAGGAAAGGGGTACGGATTGAGTGGGGGAGCATATCTAGGATGCATGAACAGTGCCCGGCATGCCATGAGGGCAGCAGGGGAGACCTCCTGAAGAGGTGTCTGCTCCCTGCTGGGGAGGTGACAAGGCAGGAGAGGGCCAGGGCGTCTGTAGAGGGACCCTCTGGGGAGTAGCGAGGAGCGGGCTGTCCCTGCAGTGTGGGGGCCAAGGGCTGCCTTTTGCACCTTCTGCCACGTGTGTGCGGCCCTGTCTGCAAGCGGCTTTGTTTAAACCCTCTGAGCTTTATTATCCCCAAGTCATACAGGGAAAACCTGAGGCTCAGAGACATCGAGGCCACTTGCCAGAAGTCCCCGATGGTGGAGAAGGAGGGTGTCTTGATAAGCCCCCAGAAGAGGACGGTGCCCACAGGGAGAGCAGTAATGGGGGAAGGCAGGTGGCTGTGACCTGGTCCCGGCCCCGTGGGAGGAGCCTCTCCCAGCCTTGGCAAACAGTTTCCTGAGGGGCCAGGAGAGTGAGGGGGCCCCTCCTGAGTGGGGCCTGGGGTAGGCGGGTAGTGGCGGCGGAGTGCCGAGGGGGGAGCTGCCGGGGCTTCACACTCCAGCCCCCCTCGGCAGAGGCCCACCGTGGCCGGCTTCCTCCAGCAGTCGCTGGCCCTCGGCTCACCCTGAGGTCGCTCCGAAGTGGGGCTGCAGAAAGCTGGGCCAGGCCCCGGGGGTGCCTCCAGGGGGCCTCACTGAGGGTCAGAACATGTCACTTTGGGCTCATTGTCTGTTAGATGAGGGATCCCAGAGCTCCCTCCAGGCCCTGACATTTTCTTATCCTGGTGACTGGTTTTTACTTTTCAATCTTTGGATATAAAAGCCAAAATTTTTTTTTTTTTTTAACATCTGTATTTGTGTTCTTTTTTTTTTTCTTCAAATCTTTATTGTTGGATGTAAAATGTATTACAGATGTTCCACATTTTCCCCCCATTGACCCCCTCCTCCCCACTCCTGTCCCCCTCCCACCTTTTCCCACACTATTGTCTGTGTCCATTGGTTATGCATATAAGTTCTTTGGTTTATCTCTTCCCACCCCCCCAACCCCTTTCCTTTTGAGGTTTGTCAGTCTAGCAATGAATTTGTGCTTCTTAATCCCTTCACCTTTTTCACCCATTCCCCCAACCCCCCTCCCAACTGGCAACCAACAAAATGTTCTCTGTATCTATGAGAATGTTTCTGTTCTTCCTGTTCATTTTGTTTGTAGATTCCATTGTTGATAGATATGTATTCATTGCCATTTTGTTTGTTCATACATTTTATCTTTTTCTTCAAAAAGACCCTTCATCATTTCATATAATAACGGTTTGGTGGTGATGAACTCCTTTAACTTTTTCTTGTCTGGGAAAGTCTTTATATGTCCATCAATTCTAAATGACAGCTTTGCAGGATAGAGTAATTTTGGTTGTAGGTTCTTGGTTTTCATCACTCTGAATATTTCTTGCCACTCCCTTCTGGCCTGCAAAGTTTCTTTTTGAGAAATCAGCTGACAGCCTAATGGGTACTCCCTTGTAGGTAACTAGCTGCCTTTCTCTTGCTGCTTTTAATATTCTCTCTTTGTCTTGAACCTTTTGCATTTTGATGATGATGTGTCTTGGTGTGTGCCTCTTGGGGTTCATCTTGTTTGGGACTCTCTGTGCTTCCTGGACTTGTATGTTTGTTTCCTTCACCAAGTTAGGAAAGTTTTCTGCCATTATTGTTTCAAACAGGTTTTCGATTTCTTGTTCTCTCTCTTCTCCTTCCGGCACCCCCAAGATGCGAATGTTGGCATGTTTGAAGTTGTCCCAGAGGCTCCTTACACTATCCTCATTTTTTTGGATTCTTTTTTCTTTTTGCTGTTCTGATTGGGCATTTTTTGCTTCCTTATATTCCAAATCGATGGTTTGCTCCTTGGATTTACATACTCTATTATTGAAGCTGTGTAAATTATTCTTTATTTCAGTTAATGCCTCCTTTAATTCTAACTGTGTATCCATGATTTCTAACTGGTCCTTTTTTATGCTCTTGAGGCCCTCCCTAAGTTCACTGAGGTTCTCACTAAGTTCATTGAGCATCCTTATAAGCAGTATTTTGAACTCAGTATCTGTTAGGTTGCTTATCTCCCTTTCGCTTAATTCTTTTATTGGGGTTTTGTTCTATTCTTTCATTTGGGACCTGTTTCTTTGTCTCCTTATTTTGGCTGCCTCCCTGTGTTTGTTTCTGTGTATTACTTAATGAGAGGTATGGGGCTCGCTGAGACCCGATGCTGCTCATTTGAAAGAATTTAGGAAAAACCTGAAGCAGGATCCAAGACCGGCCAATCCTATGGTTAAGCAAGTGGCAACAGCTTGGGTGGGCTTGAAAGTTGTGTGGGGTGGGGCGGGGCCTCCGGGAGTCAGCAGGGCGGGGCTACCAGTGTGAGCCAGGTTGCTGGAGTCCCAGATATGGCTTCTGTCTGCCGCCCCAGGGAAGGGCTCACCAAAGGAACAAAGGCCTCTTACAGCACGTTTGTCCCCGAGGAAGCCCCCTCTCCAGCCCTCGCTCCAGTGCCAAACAGCTCAGTTCTTCCCTGTATGTCTCTGGTGCCCCTCGAGCTGCCTCCCCTCCGAGCTTAGAGGGAGAGAGTCCGATAAGTCCGTGCGCCGGCCCTTTAGGGAGCTGCCTGGGGCTCCAGCTGCCTCAGCCTCCCTGAGCCTCGGTTCCCACTGGTTTTTCCAGCCAGAAGTTATGGGGACTCTCTTCCTGGCACTGGAACCCTGAGCGGGGCACCTGGTGTGGGACGGGGACCCCTCAGTCCTCAGGAAGGGCCTTCCCAGCCGCGGGAGCCTCCTGATTTTTATCCACCACACGTGGGTGTGGGACCAGCCCGTCTCGCCGCCGCCCCTCCTACCAGTCTGGATGTAGCTGCTGCTTTAATTCCGTAGTTGTAGGACTTCCATTCAGCTTGATTTCAGGCGGTTTTGAATGATGGTTGTTCTGTAGTTTAGTTGTAACTTTGATGTGGTTGTGGGAGGACGCGATACTGCGTTTACCTACCCGCCATCTTGACCCTGTATTTCTAAAAGCCAAAATTTTTAAATCAAAAGGGAAATCCTGCATGGGTGGCAGAGAGTTAAAACAGGGCCTTGGTGCCCTGGTTGGGTGGCTCTGTTGGTTGGCACATCATCCCGAACATCAAAAGGTTGCGAGTTCAATCCTCTTTCGGGGTGCATTCGGGAGGCAACTGATCTCGAACTCTCGCTCTCTCTCCCCCCTTTCCTCTCTCTCTAAAATCCATAAACATATCCTTGGGTGAGGATAAAAACAAACAAACAAATAAAACAGGGCCTGGAGTCCGGACAGAAAAGAGGATGGGTGTAGCCCTGACAGGTGCCAGGCACACCCTCCACCCAACATGGTCACGCTGTCCCAGGTGACCCATGGATTCCAGCAGTCAGGAGTGACCTTCCTCTTCCAAAGTGTGCCAGGAAGATCAAGTGTCCTGGCTGTTCTGCTGATGAGCTGAACACCATGAGGGCCGGCCTGGGGGGCCTCACCCCACATTCCTTGCCCAAGCCCTGCTGGCCTCCAGGCCCAGCCTCCTCAGGGGCCAGGCTGGAAGCTGGAACCGCAAGCAGAACCGGACTAATGGCCAGGGCTGTTGCTGGGATAACGAGGTAACAGACCGGGAAATTGCCCACCAGAAGCACCTCGGAACCCTTGGGCAGCAGCACCCTTTGGCTGAAAGCCTCGCACCACCCCCTGCAGTGAGCCCCCTCTGCCAGCTGGGGCTGGGTGCCTGCGGGTGACCCTGGGCCTCCAGAAGGAGGCTGCCCACCCTCTGGCCTGTAGGGCCTGGCTCTGCCGTCTGATCTTCCCAATGGAAGAGGAGGAAAGAGTCCTCAGCTTCTTGGCCTGGCCAGGAGCCGAGAGCAAGTTCTGACCCAGCAGAGGGACTCATCTATTCTAAGTTAATTAATTCGTCCTGGTTAGAGCGGAGAGGACGCTGTCCCTTTAGAGATGAGAGATGGTATCTACTTCGTCATAGTCCCTACCACTCCCGATCGTCCCCTACCTGGCCACCTCACCCGTGCACATCACCTGCCTGGCTCCTAGAGACATTCCATTTCCGTAGGGAATCGGCTCAAAGGAGACCTCAGAGAAAACATTAACAACTTGAAAACTGTGAAGACCGACTAGGAGCTGGAAGTTATCTCCCAGGTTAATGCAGGTTACAGCCACATTAGATACAAGGCATTCTGGAGTTTAGCTTTAAAAGTCAAGAAGCAACCAACTTGGGAGTTTTGCTCAGAGAGACCAAGAGGGAAGGGTGTGGTAGACACGCGTCTATGGGCCAACGTCTTTCCCAGACTTCTCACTGAAACATCCATCTTGTGCAGAAGGTAAGATTTAGCCCCATTTCACAGATGAGGAAACTGAGGCAAAGAGAGCTAGTTAGATGAGCTTCCTGAGACCACTCAGGTCATGAGCAGCAGATTGGGGTTTGAACCAAGGGGAAGCCTGGTTCTGAAATGACGCAAGCCCCACCCTGACCACTCTCCTTCCAAGTGGCCGGGAAAGAGAACTTGACAAAATGGGTGCCGATGGGGCCTAGGAGGAGTGCAGATACCACGTTAGGGCTTCAGACGTTGCCCAGAGCCTGGGGGAAGGACTGGGGAGCCCAGGGGCAGGAGGAGAGGACGAGGCTGCCCGGGGCTGAGGGAGCATCCGGGAAGAGGTGCTGCCTGAGGTGGCTGGGAGGGTGAAGGTCATGGTCACCACTGTTCTGTGGTGGGGTGGACAGGAGGTGAGGAGGATGCCTTCTGGACTTCTCAGGGGAGCCGGTTTGTCCTGTAGAATAGGTGGGTGACCTCTTTGGTCCCTTGGGTTTCTGAGTCTTCAACCAGGGCCCCAGGGCCTTTGCTTGGAGCTTGGCCTGGGCCCCAGCAGCCCCGCTCACTACCCTGGTCCCTTCCCCTCTCAGGGTCATGCACACGCTTCTGCCTCCTCTCGGAAGCTTCACTTCCTCCTAAGGGAGGTGGTTTCCTCCTCATTCTCAGAAAGTCTGTGTAACTCCCTGGATTCGGGTCCGCTTTCTCATGGGCCGGGAAGAGTCATGAGACTGAGACTCCATATGTCCAGTTCACAGCCGCACCCGGCCCCTGGCATGGTGCCTGGCCCCTGGGCTGGCCGCTAGCAAGGGCCGGAGGGAGCGGACAGAAGGGGGCAGGCCCACTGACTGGCTGCCTTCTTCTCCCTGCAGATCATCATATGTGACATCATCCAAGAGGGCCTCTGGGACGGACTTCAGGTCATTGTCGGCGGGAAGTTTCTTTGGTCCCATGAAAGCAGGTACCTAGAACTGTTGCTCCCCAGCCCTGCCCTGAGCAGACCATGGCACCTGCAGCTCAGGCTGGCTCACCCGACACTCTCCAGGCTGCCCGTGCCTGGCTCAGGGGACGCTGGGGGAGCAGGGCTCGGCCCCTGCCCACACTGCCTGGCACCCCTGCCATCTGCCAATAGCATCTGGACACCATTAACGTAGACTCCCCATAGCCGCAGAGACTGCAGGAGCTCACAGTCTAAGGCCAGCCCGGGAGCAGACCATTCTCGTCTAGGATTGAACTTGGCACACGAAGACCCAGAGATGCAAACTCTTTATTTCCCAAAACTGCCTTCATTTACTTGGAAGCCCTCATTTGGCTGATGTGGAAATACTGAAATTTGCCATAAAATTTAATCTGGTCTTTTTCTGTTTTGAGTTCTTTCCTGGAAAATACTAAGTCAATTTAAAATACAAACATCGTCTCACACCTTATCCCACCCAAGAGGGGATTTGGGGGAACAGGGGAGAGCCTGTACATCTTCTCAGAGGCTGGAGAGCCCTCTAGTGTTCGCGCAGCCTGGCCGAGGTCCGGGCGGTGTGGCGTGTGGGGCTCTTGCCTGATCTGGGTGGCATCTCCGTACACGGTGGCTACCTGCTGATGTCCATGGTGCCCACAGAAGCTGTCTGGATACCTCGCCCTCTCTTGGAAACCTCTCTGTCTCAATCCCAGATGTCTTCTGTCCCCAGTGTCTGTTCATCACCTTGCATGGGGCCTGGGGACCTTCTGGATCCCTCCGTGGCCCAGCCCTACCTCAGCTTGGCATCTGGGCTCTAGATGACTCTCTCCACCATCGCCTTCCCTGCCAGGTGGTTCTAGCCACGCTCATCCCGGGACACCTCTGAGAGCCCCCAGGAGACCCCATGAAAAGTGAGGCACCCAGATCCCCTAAACCCTGCCATCAGGGGAATCTGGGACCTCACCTCTGAACACCCCCTTCTCTCTCCTTCTCCCTCTGCCTACCCTCCTCCCACCACCAGGGGGGCTTTCTACCCCCATCCTGCTGTGCCCTCTCCCTCGGGTGCTCCTGCAGTCTCCGCCCTGGGGCAGGGATTTTCAGGGGACACAGAAATGGGGCTGCAGGACCACAAAGGGAACAGTACATCCAGGGACACAGAAACAATAGTCTCTGTGTGAACAGGACGTGGATTGGCTTTTCTGGTTCCGAGTCACGGAGGCCCCTCTCCTGTCAGTGTCCCAGCAGGAAGGCTGGCTGGCTCTGGGCCACAGCAGCTCCCTGCCGCGAGGGTCCAGAGAGAGCCGGGGTTGAGGTCGGCACCCAGAGCTCGCCCCGGTCCACGGAGGAGTCAGACGGGCTCTGCAGGGACTGGGCAGAATGTCTGTCTGGGGCAACTGTGCTCGGTGCAGTGCCTGGCCCTGCGGGGACCCTTCCCTGAGTGCTGTGCGTTAGCCGGGGACACCAGCGGGACCCCAAGAAGCAGGCTGTGAAACACGTTCACGCCGACTTCAGGGAAGGCTGGAGTAGACAGCGGGGCCTCGGCGGAGACCTCGGATTGGAGCTGGTTTTAGGGCCCGAGTCTGGGAAAAGGCAGAACAAGCATGTCTTGCGCCCTTTTGGGAGGCTGGCTCCCTGGAAGGTTCTCTTGTGTTCATTCCTCACCTTGGAGCCATGGCTCCACCCGAGGAGGTGATGGTGAGGCTTCCTTCCCAGGGAGAGACAGGAACGGAGATTTGCTATCGCGGGGGCTTCCTGAACATCACCTCTAATCATCCCCAAAGGAAGGGAGTCCCCGCCTGGGTGCGGCGACTTGAGGGTAGTGAGGTTCAGGGTCACCTCACAGGACAAACAGTCCAGAGCTGGGGTCTGGGGCCAGGCCTGTGGACTGCGGGGCACCCCCCCCCCATGTGTGGGACACACGCCGACCTCCGGGAGGGGCAGACCCACGCCCCGGGAGAGCTGCGCTGTGCCCCACGCCTGCCCGAGACCCGTCTCCGTGGCACAGTCCATCGCCCACGCGCCTGTCTCTTCCTCCCGACTGCGCAGGCGCGGGCTGTCCTCTGAGCAGCGCGGGGCCGAGGCCCCCGCTTCTGGCCTGGTCCTCCACCTGCATCTGCGACACAAAGCTGTCACCCGTTTCCAAGACCTGTGCTTCCTGTTGCTGGTGTGGACGGTTTTCTCTACCCATTTCCCAAGTATTTTTAGAAAGTCACACTGGAGAGGGCAAAATGCAGTAAGTGCACAGAAACACACGAAGAGCAGATTGGGTGACAGAAAGGAAGGCAGCAACGTGAGGTGGGTGACGAGGTCCCAGACGCCGGCAGAGGCAGGGGCCTCCTCTCCGACCCTGGCAGTGAGCCAGACTCTGGTCTCCCTCGGCCCAGGTTTGCTGTGAACTTCCAGATCGGCCACAGTGACTCGGACATTGCCTTCCACTTCAACCCTCGGTTTGAAGGCGAAGGGTACGTGGTCTGCAACACGAAGCAGAGAGGATACTGGGGGTCGGAGGAGAGAAAGATGGGAAATCCCTTCAAGAGGGGGATTCCCTTTGAGATCCGCTTCCTGGTGCAGAGCTCCCAATTCCAGGTGAGCAGGACCCCCCCCCCCCCCCCCCCCCGCCCCTGCGCCTGCCCCCTTCCCTATCAGGCCTGGTGGAAAGCCTTTAAATAATTACCCAAGCAATGTCATTATGCAGATAACAGGACCTCATACACCTTCACCTGCATCTACAGGGGCACCTGCTGCGACAATGACCAGGAAATAAGAGCTAGATAAATCACCAGAGCCCTTTGGCCTCGGGCTCCAAGTTAATCCCATTCCTCTGCTGTAGCCATTTGTCCTCTCCAGGTCCTTGAAAACATTTGCTTTTGGGTGACAGTGTCACAGCCCTTATCCAGGACCTGGGAATGCTTAGTTGTGCTTGGTGCTGTAATGGCTTTTGCAAACAGAGTGGTGCCGCTGGGCTGGGAGACGGACGGCTGTGTCTGTGCTTCTCTGTGTGAGCGTGGGTGTCCCCTGCCCTCAGTGTGCAGAGGGGACCCGGGGTCCCCTCTCCTCTGTGCCCCACGAGCATTTATGCACACTTAAATGTGCATATTTAAACAACACCCCAGGTGAGCTAAGATTGGAAGGACAAACCTCCTGCAATAAACAAACAACCGTAAGAACTAAGAAGCAACCACTAGACCCAGTGGTGGTTGGGTTTGGATGCACTTTAGATCACATGCGTGTTCTGTAACGGGCGCAGCTCTGAAGGCTGGTGCCCCAACCTGCAGGGGATGGAGGTGAAAACCAGACATGTCTTAATTTCTAGAAGCAGGGGTCCTGGAGGCTCAGGTGCGCTCCCCGCCCTGGTCTTGGATCCCTCTCCTGAAGTACGCACTCCTGTTGACAGGTGATGGTGAATGGAAATTTCTTTACTCAGTACACACACCGCGTGCCCATCCACCGCGTGGACACCATCTCCTTCACTGGTGGTGTGGCGGTGAACCACATCAGCTTCCAGGTCAGACTGTCCACCTGGCGCCTGTCCCAGGGGCTGGGTGCAGGGCCCTGTCTAGCTATGCTGAGGCCCTGCTGGGTGGGTCCAAAGGTACCAGCCAATCTCTCACACAGGCGACCCTGGGGACATACCTCGGGCTCCCCCACCCCGTCCTTCTTGTGTCCCGTCTCTGTCCGGACACCTGCCCAGCCTCCCTGTCTCCTACCACTCTTGTCTGCCTCTCTACTTCCCCCTGGTGAGGAGGCCATGTGGGTCCAGACAGAACCCGGCTTGGGCATCAAGCGACTCGAGCTCAGAATTCAGCTCTGCCATCGTCATCTGCTGTGGGATCTTAGACAAGTGGCTTTGCCTCTCGCAGCCTCAGTTTCCTCATCTGTGGAAGGGGCACAGTCACTGCCTCCCCACGGGTTTTACAGTTTTCGAATGTGTAAAAGGTCACATCTGAAAGGCCAGGAGGTTTTGCATTGCGGTGCTGTGGTGGCGATGACCGCACACCCATGTGCGTACACCTAACGCCACCCGACGGTACACTCAGAGGCGCTGAAGATGGGAGATTGTTTGTGTATTTCACCAAAGTTTTTCAAGGTCTGGTGATATCACAAGGAAATCTGAATTTCTGGCTTTTTGTGAAAACTGGGAGGACGGGGATACGCCGGGCCCACATTCCCGCAGGCCCAGGCGGCTGGCTCGGAGCTGTTGGTGCCATTTCGGTACTTGCGTGCGCGCCCTGATTGGGAAAAGCACACAGTAGGCCCTCAACAAATATGAGCTCCTTTCTCTTTGGTCCTCATCTCTCCCAACTCTGTCCCCTGCTCTGTCCTGCCTGCCTGGCTTCCTCCCTCCAGCAGGGCCGCCTTTCTACTCTTCCTTGGCGCCTTGTAGCTTCTCGTCACCCCAGGGCACCTTTGTTTTAACAGAACACCCGTGGAGTCCCTTTCCAGCCTGCCTCCCCTGCGGCGAAATTTCCTCAGATTACCTGGGGCCCATCCGAGCCCAAGGAGCACAAAACAAAAGTGAGTTCATCGTGGAGAACCTGGGAGGCTGGGGCTCTGAGAGAGGTAGTTCCAGCCAGCAGGCCGGCCAGGACCAAGGCTCCATCATGCCCACCCGAGGCTCCCAATCTGTCCACCAGGCACCCAGCGCCGGGACCTGGGAGATGTCCTTGGTTCTCCCCTCCCTCCCTGACGTCTCTCCAGTGCACCAATACTCTCCTTCCCGAAGCCACTGCCTGGGTCCAGGGCCTGACTCCCTCCTCACACTCACCCACTGACCCCTCCCCAGTCCTGCCCAGCCCCCCTCCCCACCTCGCCCCCCAAGACCCTCACGCAGCCTCCACTGCTCACGCCAGGCCCTTTCCCGCCACCACACTTTTGCATCTGCTGTCCCGGTGCTGAAAGTCCCCTTTGCCACCTCACCCCCGCCAAGCCCTAACTGCCCTTCAATGCTCTGCATAAATGTCGCTCCTCAGGGGCACCCTCCCTGCCTGGCAGACCGCTGGCCGCCCCACCTGCCCCGTCCCCAGGGAACTCTGTGCCATATCCGTCACCGTGTCCTATTGTAACTGTATTTACATGTCTGTCCTCATCACTCCACCCCTCCAGACCCACACCCGGAGCTTGGAACTGTGACTTGTCTCTGTGTCCCCAGCACTTCACACAGTGCCTGGATGCAGTGGGGACTCGACAAACGGATGAGGACTGTGCTTTGCAGCCAGTAGAAGGGGGACCAGTCAGGGCAAGAACAGTCTGCTGCGGGCAGGGTGGGGGTGGGCGTCTCGGACAGGAAAAGGAGCTGGGCCTGGCCCTTCCTCTGGCCATTTGGGCTGTGGGGCCAAGGGCAAGGGGTCTCTCTGCCCAGCCTTCCTGTGGCCCAGTGCGGGCAGGGCACGTGCCACCTGCCACGCTGACCTTAGGACTGGTGTAGCTCCAGGGGCCTTTGCAGGGCAGCCGGACCTTGGCCCTGGTCTGGGGAGGGCAGGGTGCGCAGGATACAACCAGACACAACTGGATACCGTTCTGTGTTTTATCGCTTGCTACCGGGACAGACGGGCAAGTCGCTTAACCTTTCTGAGCCTGGTTGTCTCACTTAGGAAAACAGAAACTGACCCACGTGCAGACATAGGCGGGATTCCTGGCCCTGGGGACTCCGGCTGGAGCATGTTGCTGTCTGGATCCGCTCTTCACCTCCACCTTCCCTGCCCCTGCGCAGCCCCAGCCCCAGCCCCTCCCAGCCCGCCGAGGATCTGGGCTTTTCTGCAGAGACCAGGTCCTCTGGCCCTGCTTCTGGCTGCAGCCATCCTGGAGTGGAGAAGGCGGCTGGCTGGGGCTGCCTGCCTCTGTCTGGCAGCACCTGGGGCTCCAGCCCCCAGTCCTGCCATCCGAGGAGAGGGGTGTTCTGTGCAGGCTGAAACCCCATGTCCAGTCCCCTCGGCAGAAAGGGAGCGTCCTGAGCCTTCCTGAGCTCCCGCCCAGGCCGACCCCTGTCAACCTCTTGACCCCATTCCCACCCTCCATTCAAGTCCACCTCAGGCTCAGGCCACCAGCTGGTCACTCACAGGCGAGGCAGTCCCCCCTGCTCCTCCTTTTCCAACCTTTAACCTTTCCTTGCACCCCGTACCAACCCTTCCCCCACTCCAGGAAAGTGCCCCAGATTGACACCTGCTGGTCTCCACCAATTGCCAGGACTTTTTTCCGCTGGGGGCTTCCCCCTTCCCCGGTGTCCTTCAAATGAAGAGAAAGAACAATCCGAGTGCACGGGGTGGTCGTGGTTTATTCACTGTGTTTGGAGACATATGGTTTCTGAAATTGGGGAGGTCCTGGCCAAGGGGAGAGCATAGGCTCATTTTGATTGGGGGAGGTGGTGTCCTGATGCATTTGTTTTCAGTGGGTACCCCCAAATCCCACAAGGGTGTGGGAGAAAGCAGCTGGCCTCAGGATTTTTGGACAGGAATCTCTGATAGGAAGCTGGGTAAAAGGTGAACCCAGGAAACAGCCCCATGCTTCTGAGATGGGCCGAGGGCTGGGCCAGAGTCTGGAGGACCACGGCAGGGCCAGGCAGCCAGATGGCAGGGCCGGCTCAACAGAACCCGTGTCCCAGTGGGAGGAGGTGCAGCTGAGGACAGAGAAGCTGACTCAGAAGATCGGCTTGTTTGTGTTGTTCTGATGGGCGAAGGGCATGTAGTAGAAATCGGACTCCAGTTGTTTAATGATTATTCACCTCACTGACTATAAATAAGTTTCTTTCATTTTCTTTTTCTTTTTTTTATCCTTACTCGAGGACATTTTTTGATATTTTGTTCAGATAGAGTGGGAGGGAGAGAGAGAGAGAGAGAGAAACATCGACGTGAAAGGGACACATCGAGTGGCTGCCACCCACACAACCAACCAGGGCTGGGGACAAAGTGCAACCGAGGTACGTGCCCTTAGCGGGAACCGAGCCCGGGTCTCTCCGGACCGCAGGCCAACGCTCTAACCGCTGAGCCAAACCGGCCAGGGCGACTATAGATAAGTTTCTTACAGACCCTGGGAAACTGGAAGATGTGCTACAAGAAGACAAACAGGGCTATAAAGATGATAAGATGTCTCAAAGCCTAGATGGGCTCCTTACTCAGAAATAAAATATAGACAAAGGACAGGACACATGCTGACTTGGTTGCTGTGCCTGGACCTTGCCCCTTGCCCAGAGTTTGCTTCAGGAATGCTGACCATTCTCCAGTCCCAGGAACAGGCAGAGCTGTTATAACATCATAGAAAATTAACTAGCTTGTTATCAAACTTCAAGGCCGTGGAGCCTGCAGCCCTTACCCTGCTCCCCTGCCCCCTTGCACACAGCCCCTTTCTTATCTCTATATAATCAGCCAGCTCAGCGGAGAGGTTAGAGCAGAATTTACAGGATGACCTGCTGCTCTCTCCATACTGCCAGCATTATTGGAATAAATGCTCATATATGATTCAACCCTGTCTCTGCTTAATTTGGCTCAAGTAGTGACTACAGCCTCAGACCTGTGTCCAATGTCAGTTCCACAGTGGGTCCCCCCGCGTCAGGGGTTAGGGTGTAGTAGAGAAAGTAGCTCAGAGTGTGGGGTTCTGCCAGCTACTAGGCCAGTGCAGGGGGACCCAGGTTCAGGTCTACATGATGCCAACACACCCTGCTAACTCCATCGAGAATCCAGTGCCTCAGGAACCAGGGTGCAGGCTCAAAGCCTAGTCCTAGAACCAGCAGTACCTACAGCACCGGGTGCTTGTTAGAAATGCAGAATCTCGGGCCCCGCCGCAGACCTGAATCAGAGTCTGCCCTGGAACCAGGTCCCAGGAGCTCTGTGTGCACGGCAGCGCGTGAGAGACACTGGTCCAGGTGACCGTGTTCCTGACCACCGTTGTCCTGATGCACTGCTGGGACGCTGCAGGTCAGCATGGCCCCTGCACCCCCACCACCCCATCTGAGTAGGGGCCAGGGGGCCAGTGAAACAGGCCAAACCCAAGCTGGGAGCCAGATTTTGCCAGACCCCCACTTGGCCCCTAGCTGAGCTCCTTCCTGTTCCCACTGGGAGAAGGAAACACGGTCCAGTCCCTTCAGAAACCTTCCCCGCGGAAGATGTGCGTCCTTCCCTCGGCCAAGTCCTGGACACGGAGCCTGGCCTCACGGGCCTTGTCATCCAGGTGCCAAATCATGCTGGCCAAGCTCTCGTGAGGCAGGAGGCCCAGAGCAACGTACAGTGACTGTGGACAGGGCCTCCCCTGAGGCGGGGCCTCCTGTGCGGCATCGCACCCGCCACCGCCCTGCCTCCTGGGGCGGCTCAGCGGAGGCCTGTGCCCCCTCCGCCCCATCGCGGGTTCTCAGATGTGCACTCCGTGTGCTGCCCTCGTGCCCACTGCAGAGGAGACGCACGGCCAAGCTGGCACAGCCCTCTGTGGGGGATTTTTGTCCAGGCTGTGGCACCCACCAGTCCCCAACTTTATAACTTATGGAACACACGCACACATACAATGTGATTAAAATAAAATGTATTTCATATAAATATCTCCATCAAGGAGTCATACAGGAAAGGCCTACATGGCCCTCAGGGGCTGACTAGGGTTTTTTTTTTTGGCGTGTGTATGTTTTTTATTTTATTTTATTTTATTATTATTTTTTTTTATCCTCACCCGAGGACATTTTTCCATTTTTTGTTCAGATAGAGCGGGAGGGAGAGAGAGAGAGAAACATCGATGTGAAGGGACACATCGAGTGGCTGCCACCCTCATGACCAACCAGGGCCGGGGACAAACTGCAACCGAGGTACGTGCCCTTAGCGGGAACCGAACCCAGGTCTCTCCGGACCGCAGGCCGTGGCTCAACCGCCGGCCAGGGCTGTTTTTTAAATATAAAGGCATAAATAACTGTACACGGAGAAGGGCGGAGCTAAATACAGAGCAGGGCAACATTGCCCCTGGTGGTCCCTCGCGGTGGTGCAGTCAGACAGGGTCCATCCTCCTCACCCACTGGCCAGGCCTCGCATTGCAGATTTACTCTCCAAAAGACTAGGGACACCCCAGTTCTCCATTATCCAGGGGTGGACGGGTGGACTCAAAGGAGACAAGAGGTTCCACCCAGTCCAGGCTGCTACTTGGTAGCAAGTCAAGTAAAGGGGGAAGGAGATAGAGAAATAAGATGTGAGGCTTGGGGATATAATTTCCCACCAGCCCCCCGGGCCCTGTGACCTCCAGTAACGGTGACTTGGCCCCATCCTGAAATTCTGCAGCCGCAGCTTTAACACCTCCTGTGGGCTGCTGGAGCTCTGGGATCACCAGGCGGCCCCGCCGCCCCGTCCTTTCTCACCTTGTAGGGCACTACAGCACTGAAGATATCTTCGTGATAGCGCTTCTGGCTCTTTAAGGGAAGACAGATCAAGGTGTCAGCTCTGCTGGTCCAGCCACCTCTCATTCACCAGGTCCAGGCTGGAAGAAGCTCCTGGGTCCCCGGCTTCCCTCTCACTCGTACACTCGTGAGCCGTCTGTCTTCCCAGCTGTCACGCTTGGATGACCCTGGATCTCACTTAGCCTCTGACTCCCACTGCGGCCTGCTCTGGTGTGGACCGCCAACACCTTTCCAGGCTTTGTGGCGGACAGTACAGCCTGCCTAACGCTCGTCCCACAGGGTGCTCCTGGCAGTGCGGGCTGAGGTAAACACGTCTGGTGCGTGCTACATGCTGTCTCCCAGGTTCAAAGCGTCATGACGCAGAGGCGCACGTTAGAGGCTCTGAAAGTCTCACTGTAAAGCAATGTGTCAGCCTTTCTTCAGCTGAGCAACCAGACCAGGGCGTACAGAGGGCCTCTACCAGCCCAGCCACCTCTAGGGTTGCCTTGACGTCCAGAACTGTTCTGAGTCTGACTCCCCGAGTCCTGACTCCCCTAGTCCTGGCTCCCTGGCCCGTGCCCTTGACCTGCATCCGTAGCCCACACACCAGCTGGCATACCTTAAGCTGGAAGAAATAGTCCTCGACCTGCTCCTCACTCAGGCTCAGCTTGGCAGCCACCAGCTGCTTCAGGGTGTGGGCCACATCCCGGGCCATGTGCACGTCCCCACAGACATAGAGGTGGCCTTGCTCCCTGTGGAGCACGTGGAGCACCTCGCCGGCCAGCTGCTGCTGAAGGATGTCTGGAACCCAGTCCTGAAGCCAGAGGAGACGGTGAGTCCTGGCCTCTGCTACTGGGAATGGGGGGCAGGGAGGAAGCATGCAGTCAGGCCTGCTGAGCTGAGGGAGGTGGGCAGGCAGCATGTTGGGCTGCAGGGTGAGCACCCTCCCTGCCAGGACTTTGCACAGGGACTAGGCTCAGCATAAGGAGGTGCACCCTGCCCTGATCAGGCCTGGGCTGGGGCTGGAGAGACAAATGCTGGCCAGAGCCCTGCCCTTGAGGAGCTGACAGTCCAGTGGGGCTCCCAGATGCACCCTGGATTCACCATGCTTCAAAGAGGCATCAATCAAGCCACTTGCCCTGCCCAGGGCTCTGAGGCCCACCTGCCTCACCCTAGAAAAGGCATTCTCGAAGTGCAGACTGTCTGCCGAGTCCCCACTGTGATGCAGAGCATGGCACAGAGCCCAGAGCTCCCCGGGGACAGAGAAGTCCACAGTCAATTGGGGCTCCCAGTGACCCCATCACTGGGCATGGAGCACTGGCTCTGGGAGGAGCCCTGCTGGGACAGGTTCATAAGGGAGGAGCCAAGAGTCTGTCCCAACTCCCCAGGCTCATGGGGCAAAGTGCCCTGGGGCAGTAGAGCCCGTCAGTGGGCTCGCGGTGGGAGCAGTGGCTGTCCGCCACCCGTGCTGTGGTTGCGCGTAAAGCCGGCCTGGGCCACCTCACCAGACAGTTGTGCATCCGGGGGAGGATCTCCAGCAGGCTGGGCCTGGGGATTAACCCACCATGTGGCCCTGACTTAGTCCTGAACGGCTCAGGGCCCGTCTCTTCTCCTGGAAGAGTGAGCGGAATAGCTTCACAGCATCACTCTGACAGTGTAACTGCCCACATTTTAGATCTGAGGAGATGAGGCTCAGAGATGTGAAGGGCGTGTGGGAGCCAGGTGTCCTGAGTGGCACCTAAACCCAGATCCCTCCCAGAGCCAGTGGCCCCACAACAGACAGCGTGGAGGGGGTGCTTACCTTCGTACAAAACAGGGCACTGGGTCTTGGGGGCTTCAGGCTGCTGAGCCATGTACTGCAGACACCGTGGTGCAGGGGACCCTGGCCATCTGCAAGGGTAGCACAGACCTGACCAACACGGCCCCGCACCGCGAGCGTGAACCACCCCAGTGGCTCCTCCCACACTGATGCGCCTCCGTGAACTCTGTGGGCTTTCACGTGGGAGCTGTTTTCTCTCCGTTCTGAGATCTACCCTCTGTATATCCAGAGCTGGTGAAGCTCAAAGGGACTTAGAGAGGGTGCAGGCCTCTCCTTTGATGCTGCAGAAATTGGTCTCAGAGGGACAGTGACTTGCACGAGGTCACTCAGGTAGGAGTAGAATCAGGCCACGGCCCCGCTTCCCTGACTCCTCCAGCGCTCCTTCTAAGAGTTTCTCCAGGGACCCTCCCAGACCCTACTCGGCTCCAGTGACAGTTGTTCAAAGTGGCCGCTGAGGGTGCCACAGTCACTGCCCCAGAGTGTCTTCACAAATACAGGCCACACTGGAAGGAAGCGGGTGACGGACAACCTCCTGAGCACTCCAGTCTGTTCTGACATCTGTGTGCGGCCCCTCCTGGGCTTGGGGAAACCCCAGCCTTTTCTGGGGCGCATTCCCTTCCCAAGAACCCAGAATTTAAAGGGACCTCCAGCCAGCCTGAGGAGTCCTGTGGTTTTCTCTGGAAGGAATCTCTCTCACAGGACGTGCCTGCCCTCCTGTCCTGGTCTGAGGACCGAGACCGATATTCTCTAGCACAGCCGGTCGTCCCTGCGCAGCCTTTAGAATGTGTGACGGCGCTTCTCAGAGCACAGAGGGCAATGCTCAGTGGCTGAGCGCAAGCAGGGGCACGGTCCAGCCAGTGGAGCAGTCACGCCCAACTGGACAAGGTTTCGGACTTTCCAGTCTGTGCCAGCCCATCCCCCACCCTCTGCCCTCATAGCACCCTGCACATTCCTTCTCAGCACCTACAAAATGACAAGTGTCTATTTCTGTGGGCCTCTCTCCATCGCACCCTCCAGAGGGGAAGCTCCATGAGGACAGAGGCTACAGGTGCTGTGTCCACACTGACCGTGGTGCTGAGTGCAGAGAAGTGTGAGACAAATCCACGCTGCATGCGTGAGTGAAGGAACGACCACTCAAGGCAGAATCATGCCTGAGCTCAGGCTGGACTGTCAGGAAGACTAAGAGTCGTTGGGATCGGGGCTTAGTGCTGTCTACAGGAGCTTTTTTTTTTTTTTTAAACCCTCACCCAAAGATACATTTTAATTGAATTTTAGAGAGAGAGGAAGGGTGGGGTGGGAGAGAGAGAGAGAGAAACATTGATGTGAGAGAGACACAATTGGTTGCCTCCAGTACAACCCCAACTGGGGCTGGGAATTGAACCTGCAACCCAGGCACGTGCTTTTGACCAGGAATTGAACCAGCAACGCTTCAGTCTGCAGGCTGACACTAACTGCTGAGCCAAACTGGTCAAGGCCATGCAGGAGCTTTTAATTTAATTTAATTTTTTAAATGTTTTTATTGATTTTTTAGAGAGAGAGGAAAGGAGAGAAAGATGGAAACATTAATGTGAGAGAGAAACACTGGTTGGCTGCTTCCAGCATGCCTCCTACTGGGGATCAAGCTTGCAACCTGGGCATGTGCCCTGACCAGGAACTGAACCGGGACCTCTCAGTATATGGGACATGCCACAGTGGCTGGGCCATCCAGGAGTTTTTGGTGTTTATTTTTTTGGTACATGCCCCTAGTGGGAACTGAACCCGTGACTCTCTGGTCCACAGGCCGATGCTCCAACCGCTGAGCTAAACCGGCCAGGGAGCCAGGAGCTTTTTAAAAATAAATAATCTAGCCCTGGCCGGTTTGGCTCAGCAGTTGGAGCGTTGGCCTGTGGACCAGACAGACCTGGGCTCGGTTCCCGCTAAGGGCTGGTACCTTGGTTGCAGTTTGTCCCTGGCTCTGGTTGGTTGTGTCCCTTTCACGTCAATATTTTTTTCTCTCTCTCTTCCTCCTGCTCTATCTGAACAAAAAAATGGAAAAAATAGTACTCGGGCGAGGATTAAAAAAAAAAGTAGAGCGTCTCGGTTCGATTTCGGTCAGGGGCACGTACCTTAGTTGCGATTTGGTCCCTGGCCCTGGTCACCAGGGTTGTGCAGGAGGCAACCAATTAACATGTCTCTCTCACACTGATGTTCTCTCTCTCTCTCCCTCACACTCTATCTGAAGATAAATGGGAAAAAATCCTCAGGTGAGGACTAAAAAAAAAAAAAAAAAAAATAGCCAGAGCCTATAAATTACAGATAAATAAATTACAGATAATTTATCAGCCTGGGTCATAGTTAATTTTTTTTTTCATTTTTAAATAAAGTCCCTCAAATAATACTAGTACACAGCCACTATTCTAAAGAAATTGAAAGGATTTCTTGTAGTATAAGGTAATGGGTCCTTTGAAGCCTTTTAATAATGAGTTAGGGGCAGGGATGAAGACGTGGGGACAAAGAGAAAATGTTCCAGCAGCCAGTTTCTGGCCCACGAGAGTTGTCTTTCCTATTTGGTCTTCTCTTTTTAAGACATTGCTGTTGGAGGGTGAAGTGGGTGTTGGTCGATGGCAATAAAAAATTATTTTGAATCATAATCAAAAGCAGGGAGTACCCTCTAAGGGGCACCTTTCTTTTCTTTTCTTTTCTTTTTTTTTTTATCCTCACCCGAGGACATTTTTCCATTTTTTGTTCAGGTAGAGTGGGAGGGAGAAAGAGGAAGAGAGAGAGAGAGAGAAACATCGATGTGAAAGGGACACATCGAGTGGCTGCCACCCGCACGACCAACCAGGGCCGGGGACAAACTGCAACCGAGGTACATGCCCTTAGCGGGAACCGAACCCCGGTCTCTCCGGACCGCAGGCCGACGCTCTAACCACTGAGCCAAACTGGCCAGGGCAGGGGCACCTTTCTTTGTCCCTCCAGCCACACTGCTGTAAGTTCACCACCGGGCACTGCGTTCTGTGCAGAGGCAGCCACAGGGAAGTAGTGGGGACAGGAAGACATCAAAAGGCTGGAAGGGTCTTCATGGAAACCAGCAGTCTCTTACCCGGTCACTCTCCAGACCAGCTGCTTGTTCCACCTGCTCTTCACTTCCTGTTCCTCTGCCCCTTCCTGTGCTCAACTTCCATCAGCTTTCCCTTCACATTGTTATGGTATAGATTGATTTTGTGTTCCGCGCTTAAATCTTTCTTTCTGTGCCTATAGTTTGAAGCTAAGAGTGAGAAGACGACAGTGTGTACTATTGTACTAGATTGTCACCGCCATTACCTGCTGAACAGGAAGTTCACTGGGATCACATTTTCTTCTTTGTGGGTCCCTCTCTTCCATCCCATCATTTACTCAAAGGCTCATCACAATTTTGTCAGCTTCACATTTGGACCATGGTTTTCTTGTGGAGTTTTAGGTTTTTCCTAATGGAACCTGTTTTGTTCTTTTCAGAGTTCTTCTAATTTGAATCAGTGGAATCTTAGGCCTGCTGCAGGGCTGTCATCTGTTTCTTTTCATTTATTCCTGGGTCAGTTGCACAATCTATTTTATCTTGTGTCTTTCCCTTTCTTTATTTGCACTCCAACCCAATGAGAACGAAACATAAAGAAACCACCTCCCAGTGGATGCATAGGAGATAATCTTGGAATCCTTGCATTCCTAAAAAGGTCCTTATTTTGTCCTCACACCAGAAATAGAATTCTGAGTCCACAATCATTTCCCCTCAGGACATAAAGGTTTATTCTGCTCTGTACTACGTGTTCAGTGCATTGCTGAGAAATCTGGTGTCTGTCTAATTCTCAACCGTTCATGGATGCCCTGTTTCATGCTCTCTGGAAACACCTAGATCTTCTCTTTATCCTTGTTTGTGAAATTTCATACAAATATGCCTGAGAATGGGTTTATTACGGTTGACCCTTGAATACCTCGGGGGTCAGGGGCTCCAACCTCCTGCACAGTCAAATCCTGTGTGACTACGTCCGTCTCTGCACACACAGGTCCCAGCCCGAGTTGGCCCTTGAGTGACGTGGGTTTGAACTGCGTGGGTCAATTGAAAAATAAAATTGGTGTCTAACTAGACTCGCAGTTCAAACCTGCTGTGTTCAGGGGTCGACTGTACTTTTCTATCTTTTTTTCAGTGAGTCTCTTTATTGAGCCTTGGCCGCTGAAGATTCCTGTTTCCCTCAAGTTTGACATTTTCTTGTATTATGGCTTTTATTCCTGCCCTGTGTTTCTTTTTCTCTGTGGGAACTTCCACTAGACAGAACTGGGTCCTTCTGGGGAGTTTCCGTGTCTTTTCCTTTCATAGTTCCCACTCCTACCTGAAACTGGGTCCACAACCTGGGGAGTTTCCTGGTCTTATTTTCGCGTCCTTCTACCCAATGTTCCATTTGGGAAGTCACATCATTCATCGCAAGTCCTTTGACACTTCGTCCATTTCTTTTTTCATTGCACCCAGGCCTCGTCCTATGGACAGAGTAGCTTCTTTTACACACACGCGCACGCACTCGTACACACGCGCACGCACGCATATACGCACGCACGTACGGCTCCCTGCAGTCGGGTTTTGGCCCATTGGTCCTGGGTCTGGCTCTCCCAGCAGGGCGGGCTTCCCACGGCGCCGGCCACAGGTGAGGGCAGACCCCGAGCTGCTGAGCTGCGCGCATGTGCACTTCCCGCCGTCACGGGGCACTTCGCCTGGCCGTGTGCAGGCCTGTTTTCTCGGAATCGACAGGCCGAAGGGGGCGTGTGCACGCGTGGATCCCGAGAGTAGGCAGCAGATTGCCGCAGTGAGAAGGGCTCTACTCTGGGGACACTCGGGACGCGTGCTGCCCACTCTGGGCTGCTGCCCTGTTTCCTCCTGGTGGCTCCAGCCTCCCTCCCCCGGGCGCCGAAGCCCCGCCTGCTGCCGCCCGCCCTGCAGTCAGGGCGTCTTGCATTTCTCCTGCCAACACACTGCTCCGCTTTCCGTTCTGAGACCCGCTGACTTCGTTTCCGATGTCTTCTCCACGGCCTGCTGTTAGCTTCGGTGCTGCTCCTCCAGGGAGGTCCGGGAAGGAAGCAGGGCAGAGAGGCCGGTGCGCTTCCTGGTGACCTGGAGCATGAGAGCGTTCAGTTCAGTCACCTCTCCGCTCCCCCAGCAGTGCGGGGTGTCTCCGTGTCAGCAGGATGATCAGCCACCTGCGGGTCCTTGAGAGCACTGCGGGGACCCTGCGCAGGGCTGCAGCTGTGCCCTCCTCCCTCTCAGCCAGCTCCCACCCACTAATGCTGCCTCTGCTCGCAGGAGATCCTGTCGCCTGCTGGGCTTTTGACCTGCAGCAGAGGCCCAGCTTCACCCTGCTGATGGACATGCTGGAGAAGCTGCCCAAGCTGAACCGGCGGCTCTCCCACCCCGGGCACTTCTGGAAGTCTGCTGAGTAAGTACCCCTTCCGTGGCCAAACCTGCCAGCCAGGCCTTGGTGGCCTCATGCGGGTCTCAGAGGTCACCTTCTGCCCTGTGTGCCCAGGACTGCAGGAATACTCAAAGCAGATTAGCCAGGGTGACTTGTCCCTCACCAGTGTTACCAGGACCTCAGTCACCACGTTGATTTCAGAGACTCCTTTTGACAGGCGAATGTCTCTAGGTCTTTTGTGAAAACTTCCATATCACTGTTCTCAGAGAAGTGTGGACCCTGGGCCCAGGCCAGGCCCAGACGAGAAGATTCTGCCTAGGACAGGGCCAGACTGGGCCAGCTGGAAGTCACAGCAACGTGGGTACAGACCATCACCAAAATCATCAGAGTGGCTATGGCTTAAAAATATTGCAGACTCAACAAGGAACTTTCTAGTCCCCAAATCGGCCACCTGTTATGGGGACCACGTGGCCTGGGTTTTTGTGGTACTTTGGTGCTAGCAGCCTGTCCCTGCTTCTGTTTATCACACAATCCTTTGTGCCCGTGGTGCAGGGGTGGCCTCCACTGGGCTCTGGAACCTCTGTCATCGCTTTGGTTCTATCTCATTCCTTCCTCCTCTGTCTGTCTGACCCTCTCTGCCAGAACACTCTATACAGACCTCTGCCCTGGCACGGACTCTGAGGGCCTGGGGAAGTCCGTCCTTGCTCAGGCCTCCGTTTCCAGAGCTTTAACGAGAGGGGTTGTGCAAGAGGGGGGAGGGGGCCCAAATTTGTAAAAGGCCACATGGAAAATATTTTAGGCTTTGCAAGCTAGGTGGGAAATTCGAGTCACAGCTCCTGTCACTGGGATTGTGGTTGCCCAGCAGCTGAGTGGGACAGTGACACCACCGCAGACCATCTCTGTGCCAACCTCAGCACAGCGGTCAGGTGTGGGAGGCGGTCAGGTGTGGGAGGCGGTCAGGTGTGGGAGGCGGTCAGGTGTGGGAGGCGGTCAGGTGTGGGAGCAGGCTGGCATGCTCCAATCACTTCCCTTATGGACACAAGATGTGAATTGCATGGACTTCTTTGCCCTGCCCCTGACCACTCAGAAAGGTAACAACATTCTTAGCTTGTGGGTGGTACAGAAACAGGTGGTGGCCTGTATGTGGCTGGACACCTGGACGAAATAGATGGTGTTGCATTTTTGTAAGGCAAGGGGCACTTTCTGAAAGAGAAATCTGCAGCCCTCATATAGAAACAGAGGAAGTGGAGCTGCTGTGGATGGAGGGGAGAGCCTGGCTGCCCCACACCCACAGTAGCCCGAGGTGCCACTGCCATGCCCGTGGGCGGGGCATCTGCGGTCACATCACTGAGCCCCTGGAGCTGCACCCGATCTCACACCCGCTGCCCTGGTGAGTGGTGGTGGCAGCACCCCTCTTATTCTAGGAAGGGCCGGGGGGTAAATATCTGAGGCTTATGGTCTGTCACGTGGTCTTCGTTTTGTTGTTTTTTATACAACTCTTTAAAGCATTCAAAACCTTTTTGTGGTCCGATTTGGCTCTACATAGCTTGCTAGCCCCTGTCTTGAAAACAAACCAAACCAGCTTCAAGTTGCAGGGGAGGGGCGGCCCAGAATGGGTTGTCCGGCCAGAGGACACCGGTAGCAGAACCTGAAGAAATACGGTCAACTTTGCCAATCAGGCCAGTTGCAGGGATGGCCTGGGGGAAGGACAATTAGGGGATAGGAAATACTGTATTTTATGATGCAAATTAGATTTACTAGCTTGTTCTTAAGATGGGTCAGAGTCCAGTGCAAACAGGGGGTAACAGTGTTACCAGTAGAGCCGTGGGTTTCACCCAGCCATTGCTGAGTACCTGCTGCACACCTGGGGAGGTGAGGCCAAGGCTGGGCCTCGGCCCGCAAGGAGTTTACAGTCTCACTGGGGATAATACAAGCAGACACACACTGTACGTCTGCACAGCAGGACTCTCTTGTCACCTCTGTATTCCCAGCTCCTAGCACAGTCCCAGGAACACAGTAGTTGCTCAGTTAACATTTGCTGGGTGAGTGAGTGAATGGGGGAAGCTTCCCATATGCTGAGCGCTATGAAAACGCACAGCCTTGTGGGAGCTCTCTGCCCACCCAGGGAGCTTGAGGAAGGTCGCCAGCAGAGATGCCCTTGGAGCTGGGTTTGAGCCGGAGCTGTCCCCATAGAGGCCGGGAGCCGGGGTTTCTCCTGGACTTGCAAGAAGTTCAAGGATCTGGCTCGTCAGACCTCGGGCAACTCACTGAACAGCCTGGGCCGGGTTTTCTCATCTACAAAAGAGAAGCTGTGCTAGGTGACGGCTGCATTTGGGAGACGGTCCCAGGTTCCCTCTGGACCACATAGCCCCCCCCCCCCCCCCCCGTCTCATTTCACTGGTGGAAACAAACGGAACCACGGGTGGGGCTGTTTTAGCCTCTTAAAGGAAGGAATGTCAGCTATCTGCATGAGTCTGTCAGAGCTTCCTCTTCAGGGTTTTCTCTTCTGCACACTCAGCCTCTAACTCTCACTTTCTCCTCCATCGCTTTTGTTGCTTTTGTGTTTTTGGGGGGTGGCTGATGCGATGGCCTGTCCTGTCATGTCCCCTCTCCCCATCCTGTTGATTCCTGTGGCTCCTCCTCCACCTGTCCACACGGGGGCCGACTCCATCACCTGCTGGACTTCGCTCCTCGCACACCTGGCAAAATGATCGCGGGCACTCCCAGTCGCTGGCGGAGCCGATACTACGGGAAAGGACGTTAAGGTCACCCTGACTTTAAGAACTCCTGCCCGGTTCTGGAGGAATAGTGTGTCTTCCGTGACTTCCCTCATTCCCTGCCTGTTCGCACTTCCCCCTTGGCACACACCCCGCTTCCTGTTCCCCACCCTGCTGCCGCATCTTGGCGTGTTTTTTTCTCATAAACAATGATGCTTTTGCAGCTGAAATGGCTGTCAGCAAGGGCTCTGCAGGCTTGTATTTCCCTCGCTGGGCTGAGAGGAGACCCATAGCGTGTGTCAGGGCTTTGCCTGGGTGGGAGAGAACTGGGGTCTTCGACCGAGTCCCCAGGATGCCCCTGGCCAGAGCTTAAAGAAGGGAGCACAGTGAGCAGAATAGTGAGCTCCAGGAAGTCCATTTCCATAGTCAAGGCTGGAGGCCAGTGGGCCCCTGGCCAAGCTCTTGGGGGAGCTCGGGGAAGGTTCCCTGTGCCCGGCTCCCTCCATGCTCGCTCTGCTGCCCAGCCTGGAAGGGAACAGGGGCGTCCCTTTCCCCCTGCAGGGGAAGAGGGTCCTGCCCGTGACCTGGCCAGGCCTCGGCCAGGGCCGCCCCCCACCCCTGTGGGGCTCGGTTCTCACACTGCTCTCCCCTCTCCTTCCTCCCATAGGTTGTAGTCCTGGCTGCCTCGCATGTGCCTGGGGCTTTCTTCCTCCTAATCATCACTCGGCTCCTCGACTTCTGCTCAGACGCAAACTGAGATGCGGGCAGTAACCCGGGGGACGCCATCTCTGCCGCTCCAGCCCTCTCTCCCGAGACCTCGTCTTTAATTTTGTTTTTAAAACTGGCCCCTCCCCCTCCACGGCCTGCGTGTGCCTGAACAACGACCTCCACGGAGGGCCCCTAACAAATCCCCCGGAACTGCCTCCTGGACGCGGCTTCCTTCTCTCTGGCTCTTCCTCTGCGGGTGGCACCGTTTTTGTTTGGGTGATCCTGCCTCCTACTAACATCTGTGCCCTCCCCCACCCTGCCAACCCGCACGTTGCACTGGCACGCTGGCCCCAGCGGCTGGGTCCCGAGTGCAGGGGGAGGGTGTGCTTGGCTGTTAACCCGCAGGGATCTCGTCCAGCAAGGAGTGGGCTGGTTTCAGGGCGCAGGGCCAGTCCCCTCGCAGGGCTGGCGGTGGTGGACACCGCACGTTCCGCTGCCCTAAGTCACCAGCTTGGAAGGACTGTGCGCTCGGCAGCTCGCTCAGGAGTGTCGTCCTCAAGCAGGGGTGGAGAGCGTCAGGGCCGCATAAGGCCTGTGAAATCAACACCATTTGACAATCAAAGAGAAGCAGTTTCAGCCGTCACATTAGGAGTGAGTTAGTTAAATGTTTGACCATATAAATATAGCAGGCTAACTTTTAAGCTGATGATTTTGTATGGTCCACGGATAATGTTATAAAAATCCAAATAGCCCTTGGCAGAAAAAAGGTTCCCTTCCCCTGTCCTAAAGCAAGGACGGGGGGTGCTGTCTCCAATTTCACTAATGAACACCACTTTACCCCTTTGACATCTGCCTAGTGCACACAGCAAGTACCAGACCCTGAGTCAGGTTCATCAAGACTGTGGCTAAGCCGGGTGCGGGGTGGGGGGATGGGGAGGAGGGTGGCAATGGGGAAAAAAAGGAGAAACATCTGTAACAAAAATAAATTAAGAAAAAAAAGACTGTGGCTGACAGGGCACCCAGAGTCACTGCACTGGTCACCAAACGGGGATTCCTGCCCCCACCCCAGACCCGAACCCAGGTCTCTGGAGGCAGGCGCCGAGAACCAGCATTTCCGCCTGCTCCCCAGGTGGCCCCGATGCACTCCTGTGTCTGGGGGCCACTCTAAAGGGAGCCCGTGGTGCCATGTCCGTGCTGGGGCGGTGTCTCCTCTCCCAGGTCCACTTGGAGTGAGAGCTTTCCGGGCTCTCAGTGAGCAGGCAGCACGCCGGGCTGGTGCTGGGTGTGAGATAGGGTGGCGGAGGCTTAGCTCCCCCAGCAGGCGTGACCAGGAGCGGCTCTGCCAAGACTACTCGGCTGCTGTCTGAGTACTTCTTGGTGCTCGGCCTCCTGCTCAGCGCTGGGGTCAGAGAGATGACACTCTCGTACTGAAGCTGAGCAAGGAGCCTTCAGGCTGGTGACACAAACAAACAACTTTCATGAAGCAAATAAGAGAGTGAAGGTAGACACAGGCCAGAGGAGTCTCCCCTATGGATCTGTGTGTAGTTTTCCTTGGAGTCTATACACGGCCATAGGACACCTGGAGCCCAGGTTGTATGTGTCCTTAGTACCTTCTCACCAGCAGGACCCAGAGTCCCTGCAGCTCTGCATTCCTGGGGCAATGGTTTTACCCCATGGCCTCTGGCCTTCGTCCTCCGTCACATGGAATGCCCAGGAACATGGAGCTGTGCCTGGCACTATGGTGGGAACCTTCCACTGTGTGATGGGTCCTGGGCCAGACGCTGGCATTTCTCCTGCAATGGGCAGTAGGTAAGAAAAGGGCTTTTGTTCACATGTCTTGGTCTGGAACCTCTTGCCCTACATTGCTTGCTTGATGAACACCAGGTGCAGCATTCATTCAAATACCACCTCTGACATTGCCCCTCTGTCCACCTCTCCTCCCTAGCAAGTTACCCCTCTCTTCTTGGGTTAGACAGTGTGTCAGTGTACATCTTCAGCATCGGCAGTTTCTATTTCTCCTTCTCTGTCTTCACTTCTAAAGGGTAAACATTGAGGGGAGATAAATACTCAAAAGACCCTCAGCTGTATGTTCACCACAAAGCACAGTGATTGAAGCTCAGTGGGTCCTCCTTACACGTTGTAGACTGAACCGAAGGGTCCAGGTCTCAGCTCAGAACTGTCAAAAATATCTGGGATCCAAGGGCCATAGGAGCAACGAATGAGCGGCTCAGGATGCACAGTAAATGCCTGAGAGATGGTTCCAAGTGATGGACCTGGATGGCACCTGGATGTGTAGCCCAAGGTGCCAAAGGACTTCTGCTAAGGGGCTGGAAGATTTCTGTAGCCTTTCTGCTGGTGTGAGTGATAAGGACCATGCTGGGGTGTGACTTGGCTGTTAGTCACAATAGATGCAAACACTGATGCCTTTGACAACAAACAGGACTGAGCTGAAGTTGGTCCTTGGGGTCAGGGCTCTGTGTCCTGAGGCTCATCCCCCTCTCATTCCTGAAACACCCAGGACCTGCATGACCAGGGCCTGCCCTGGGCCCTTCCATACACCTCACCGGACAGTGGGGCTGATCCCCGGGGGACATGAGGGTCCAGGTCTCTGTTCCTGGCCACTGAGCAGGAAACCATCGAAAAGCAACACAAGAAAATGAAGACATGTGGCATCTGGGGCAGAATGACAGGACATCCTGTCACATCCACACGAAGGCACACTGCACAGCAATGGAACACGGTAGAGTCTCTAATACTGGAAAAGCTGATACATTTAACATTGAACAAAAGAAGACACAAGAATATATGACGTTTCTATTCAAGAAAAGCTTAGAAGTCTGGCAAAACTATACTGTTTAAGGATGTGTGCTTAGGTGGTAAAACAAGGAAAACAAAGAGCGAGCCTCATCATAAAGTTCAGGTGGTGCCCATGCTGGTTTGGCTCAGCAGTTAGAGCATCGGCCTGCAGACCAAAGGTCTCAGGTTCGATTCCAGTCAAGGGCATGTACCTGGGTTGCAGGTTCGATCTCCAGCCCCAGTGGGGGTCATGTGGGAGGCAACCAATTGATGTGCCTCTCTCATCAATGTTTCTCTCTCCCTCCCTCCCTTCCACTCTATCTTTAAAAAAAAATCAATGAAAAAATATCCTTGCCCAGCTGGTGTAGCTCTATGGTTGAGCATCGACCCATGCACCAAGAAGCTGCCGGTTTGATTCCTGGTCAGGGCACATGCCCAGGTTGTGGGCCCAATCCCCAATGGGGGGCATGCAGGAGGCAATCAATCAATGTTCTCTCTCGTTGATGTTTCTCTCTCTCTCTATCCCTCTCCTTTCCTCTCTCTCTAAAAATAAAGAAAAAGAAAACTTAAAAAAGTATATCCTCAGGTGAGGATTAACAAAACAAAATAAAACAAAAAATAAAAGTTCAGATGGTGGTTATGAAAAGAGGGGGCAGCAATGACTGGAGGGTGCCAATAATACTCTATTCATTGACCCAGGCCACGGTCACAGGTGTCAGAAACAATTCATGGATAGCACATTGTGCGGCTTTGTATTTTTCTGTATGATTGATCTAAACACAAATAATAAATAGCACCCAGACCTAAATTACTATTTACCTATATAATAATGCATAAAAGCAAACAGAAAACGAAACGGGTTTTGGGTGGGGAATTGAATGGGAATGGAGACATGAGAAAAATAAGAGAATAAATAAAGTAAGAGAGGGACCTTAACATCAACAGATCGGTCATGTTTAGATTCCTGGAGCTGAGGATTAGAAATAGTTCAGACTCCGCCAAGATTGAACAAAGGGAAAACTTAAATATAAAAGTTAATAACTTATTGTAAGTATTTTGACATGGTTCAAAATTCAAAAGCTACACCAGGGCTTATGTGGAAATGAAGTTTCAGTTCCCCTGCAGGAAGGCACCCCCACTCCAGGTGTCCTTCCGAGTGAGCAGAAAGGTCTGATGTTGGTGACAATGCGGACATGACCGGAAGAAAGGCCCGGCTGCACCGTGGAGGCTCAGTGCATTGGGAAGTCCTGACCTGGGCTCCGCAGTGGGCAGGTCCCAGGGGTGCCCAGTTCCTGACCAGTTCCCTCACTCCAGGGGGGACTTCTAAGGGGAGCAGAAAGAAGAAACTGGAACTGCTCAGTGAGTCAGCCAGGCAGTTCCTCAGGGGTCCCCAGGCCTCATCCTGACCTCCAAGCTCCCGTTGCCCACACCTAGACCAGCCTCTCCACAACAGGTTGGGGCACCGCGGACCCCAGGGCATGGCCACTGGCTCCTGAGTGGACTGCTGTGCACAGAGGAAGGAGGACGGTCACTGAAGACTTTATAGGAAGTCAGCATCCTGAGGAGGGGGAGGCAACGTTGCCCCATCCCCACTCCATGGCCATCACCAGCACTGAATCTACACAGCGGGGTCCTTGGGGGCCCAGGAAGCCCCTGGGGCCGCAAAGTGAAGTTCAAGAGTGTGACGCTCACGTCAGGACTCAGAGCTCTGAACCTGTGTCTCCTTCACCAGCAGGTGACATGCTGAGCCCACTGCCTCTCTGTGTTCCCTCAATGTCACTGTGGGTCATGACACCTGTCTCCCTTCCAAGTGAGGACCCAGTGTAAAGATGACAGTGATGTGACCCTGCCTCCCTTCCCTGCACTTTGAGTCACCAGAAAACAGGCCTTGAAGTGACCCCAGACATTTAGAAGAGGGGTCAAGAGTGAAATTATGAATCAGGTTTTTCTGGGATCATAATCCTGAACTTGCTGTCTACTAACCTCATACACGTGGGCAGTTTTCTTAGCCTCTTAACCACTCAATGTCCCCTCCTCAGCGTGAGGATGACAGCACCATCGCACAAGGCCATGAAGGTCAAGGGGGAATGTCAGACGGCAGGGGTCGTGATGCCTGGCACGTTTAGGGCTCCTCCACAGTGGGGGAGCTCCTGGCAGCTGTCAGAGCAAATCTGCAGAAGGACCGAGTGATGAGTAAACGCAGACCATGCTGCCTTCAGAGTCCCATCCTCTCTGTGTCCAGAAACCCAGCTTCTGTACCAAATGTCCTGTCCTGTGATGACACAGCCCACTGGCCCCCAGCCCCATTCAAGTTTAGGACAGCAGAAGGTTGTAGGTGCTGTGTCTTGGGACTTGCATGGGTGTTTACCAGGAAATGCTGAGCACACTCCTAGGTGTGCCCCACCCGCCTGAGTGGGGCCATGGTCCCCGCGGCGCCTTATCAAGGGACCCGTCTTCGCCCAGACGCACAGCACACTCCTCCTCTTCCTTGGTGGTGCCTCCTCAGCCCCGGACTCTGCACCTGACTCCTGGCCTTTTCCGAGAGGGGTTCTCAGGTCGCAGCATGTCCTGCTGTCTGCAGGAGCAGGGGAAGCAGAGATGGGAGAGGATTCGGGAGCCCGGGTCCAGTCTCAGCTCGGCCCCCAAGGGCTGTGTGACTTCGCCCCACTGAGGTCCTCTTCTGCAACAAGATGATGGACCGGACCTTCCCCACTGCTCTGGGGGCTGCCCTGGGACAGCTCTTGTGGAAACAGCTCCAGTTGTAGCTGAGGACATGACCGTCCCTCTCCTCCTTGTCTTCTCTCCTCTCTGGACTCCCCTGTCAGGCCGGGGTTGGTGTAGACCCACTGTGCACCCAGCCTCGAGGTAGAGTGGGTGTCCCTGCCAAATCCTTGAAGATTCTCCTAATCCCAGGCTCCCACTCACCTTGCCCTGGTGACAAGACCTGGCTCTACCTGGGTCAGGGACTGATCAACCAAAGGTCCCTACCCCATTGTCTTAACTATCAGATTTCACCCAATGAACTCTGGAGGGTACTGACCAACAGGGCTCATGAAGAGGTTGTTGCCCGGAGAAGCTGCTGGCCCCTGGGTACTACTGGCTGCCGTCACTGCAGGAATTGAACCATGTCTGGGGATCGAACCTGCAACCTAGGCTGGGGTGTGTGCAGGAGGCAACCAATTGATGTGTCTCTCTCACATTAGTGTTTCTTTCTCTCTCTCTTTCTCTCTCTCCCGTTGACTCTCTAAAAAAAAAAAAAAAAAATCAATGGAAAAAAATCCTTGGGTGAGGATTAACAACAACAACAAAAAGTTCAGAAAGGAAAAAAAGGTAACTTTTTTCCCCCCACTGGTATGAATTCATTAGAAACAGGAACAGGAGCAACTCTGTAATGTTTAGGGATTCTGGCAAGTAGTTTACATTATTTTGTGTCCTCACTGAGAGGGAAGGTATCTTTTTTGTTGTTGTTGATCCTTACCAGAGGATATCTTTCCATGGAATTTTAGAGAGAGTAGAAGGGAGGGAGGGAGAGATAGAGAGAGAGACATCAATGTGAGAGAGACACATTGGTTGCCTCCTGCACGACCACGACCAGGGCCAGAGATCGAACCTGCAACCCAGGTACATGCCCTTGACCTAAAGTGAACCTGAGAAACTTCAGTCTGAGGGCTGATGCTTTAACCACTGAGCCAAACCAGCCAGGACAAAAGGGAGGGTATCTTGATAGCATTTTGTTTGTTTTTGCTTTTTTTACAGTAATGGATTTTTTCTTTTTTCCCCCCTCATTTATTTATACATTTTTAATAAAAAGTGTATATATTTAAAGAGTACAACATGATGATTGATATGCATATACAAGTGAATTGACTGCAGTCGGATGATAATTAACATATCGTCTCCCGTGGTTACCATTGTGTGTGTGATGACAACAACCTGCAATATATGAAATGTTTCACTAATTTGTGTATCACTCTTGCACAGGAGCCATGCTTTTCTCGGTGTCACTCATTTTTATTTGCGTGATGGAAATAGTCATTGCTTTGAAAATTCCTGTCGTTCTTTCTGAATAAAGGGTGAAGGTACCAATTCTTGCTCTGCCGGCTTCCCAACATGGGGATTGAGAGTGACAAAGAAAGGCTGCCCCCGATGAAAGGAGACTAAAGAGACATGACAACCCAACGCAGTGCATGATCCTTGACTGGGCCATGTGGAAAAATATGTACCCAGCTATAAAGAACAGTATTGGAGCCCTGGCCAGTTTGATGCAGAGGTTAGAGCGACAGCCTGTGGATCAAAGAGCCTGCGGTTCAATTCCAGTGCGCTCGGTTCCAGTTTGTGGGGTTGTGCGGGAGGCAACAAATTGATGTGTCGCTCACATTGATGTTTCTCTCTCTCTCTCTTTCCCTCCCACTCTATCTGAAGATAAATGGGAAAATATTCTCCTGTGAGGAGTACAACAAAAAACATTATGGGGGCACCTGATGAAATTTGAATATGACTGAGAATTAGTATTGATTATTTTGACAGGTATAGTGAGGTTAGATAAGAGAGCGTCTTTATTCACAGGAAATGCACACTGAAGTCTTTAGGGGTAAAAGGAATATAATGTCTGCAAATTTTCAAAGTGTTCAGGAGAAAAAAAAATACATATGTGTGTGTGTATAAAGAACAAATGAATAGTAATGCAAATGGGACAAACTACCAAAATTTGGTGAATCTGGGTAAAGGATGGTGGAAAATCTAACTGCCTGGGTTTGAATCCTGGCTCCACTGCTTGCTAGCTAGCTCTAAATTTAACCTCTCTAAGCCTCGATTTCCCCATCTGTCAAATGGAGGTAATGGGAGCACCTACGTCATAGGTTTGTTGGGATGAATAAATGAGAGTCCACAAAGAGAGCTTAGTACAAGGTCTGGCTTAAGGCAACTGCCAAGAGTAACAAATGGAGCTATTTATCTTACTACTACTATCCCACATTCCCTAGGATAAGAGGTATAGATAAAACTTTTCCTTTGGGAATAGGGCAGGAGCTGCAGGACAGAGAGAGGGTTTTTCCCCTCAAATGGAAAACACTTGACCACATCTCACATCTGGTACATATACAGTATTACATATTATTATGTTTTTATGTATTACATGTTATTACCCTATAGTAAAATGCTTTGTGTATTTTTCTGCAACTTGCTCTTTTCATTTAACACAATGTTTTTGAGATCTTTCCATAATAATGCCAATAATAATTAGCATTTATTGAAGCTCATCACGTGCCAGGCACAGTTCTGGGCACTTTATGTGTATTATTTAATTCTTACAACAATCCTATGATATAGATTCTCTCATAATCACCATTTGACAGATAAGGAAACAAGCTCAGAGAAGTTAAGTAACTTGTCCCAGGTTATGGAACCAAAATTTGAACTCAAATGGTTCTCCAGGGCCTGTGGCCTTAATTACTATATTTTCCCATGCAAGTATACAAAGATCAAATTTATTGAAAGAAAGTGATAGGAAGTGGGGAGGGAGCTACACAGTATTCCATACAATGATTGTATCGAAACTCATTTAATCATTCCCCAATTCATGGACATTTAGGTTATTTCCAATACTGCTATTTGAAAGAGTGCTGCAATAAATATCATCGAGCAAGCCTTGATTACATTACTTTGTGTCAGCCACCAAAGAAGGAAGAAATTAAAAATATAAGAGAGAACAACTTGAACAATAAAATAAAGTATTATTGGATTATATAACCCAAAGTTATAATAAATTTATATTAGGTGAATATCCATGAGTCTATGATGAAATTAATAAATGATTGAATAAATAAATAAATAAATAAATAAATAAATAAATAAATAAGGGAGATGAGACAAATCTCTATTGCAGAATTCCAAATAATTTGAAATTCCAAAGATACACGATATGGTCTCCTGAATGGGATCCTGGAACAGAAAAAAGATGTTAGGCAAAAACTAAGAAATTCTGAATAAACTATGGACTTTACTTAAAAATAATAATGCATTAATATTGATTCATTAATTGTAACAAATGTACTATAGTAATTGAAAGGGTTAATAACGTTTTAAAGGATAAAAGCAAAGCTTACAAAAGGCAGAAACTGGAAAAAATACGTTGCTTGCATGACCTTTGCTCAGCCTTCTGTTGAGTACAGACTATCAGTCAGATAATGAATCACCCAGCAGATGCAGGATGTGATACTAGACCAGTCCAACTGCAAAGTCGACAATGGGCCAGGCAGAGGACATCAGTAGGAATTGCCAGAAGCTAGAAGCAGAGTATATAATCTATACTCTAACTATTATTCGGGGCTGACCCCTTTTTCGGCTCAGCCTGCCTGCCCCCAGGCACATGCAATAAAATCGATTTGCCTACATTGGCCTTGCATTGCGGATGTGACCTCCCACCGGCTCTGACCTTTTAGTAAAAGTGTTAATAATAAAGGAAGCTGGGTGCAGAGTATATGAGAACTCTCTGTACTTTCCTTCCCAATTTTTTGGTATATCTAAAATCAGTTGAAAAAAATAGTCTAGTAAAGAAAAAGTAAAAGAAAAAAATACAGGTGAGAGAGGGACAAAGTGTAGGTTTGGTGAGATGGGAGGGGAGGGGCTCCCCAGCTCCGCAGGAGGGTTAGCTTCAGACAATAGGAGGAAAGGTTGCACAGGTGGGTTCAGACAGATGCATCTGCAGGGCAGGGCAGGAAGTCGAGGCCTCAATGTTTTTTCCGTGACACAGGAGGTGAGGGTGGGCTATGTGCTGAGAGAGGGCCCGTGGAAAGACTGTGGGTTGCATGAGGTGAAAATCTGGAGAGCCCCTGAGGGGGGTGCAGGAGGAAGCTGGCCTGGGGCCTAGAAGAGCCATTTCCTCTCATCACCGGCTGGTGCTGCAGGCCCCAGAAGAGAGCCTTGAGGCCACAGGCCCAGTTCCACATCTCGACCAGAAGAGGGCACCAAGACACCACTCGGCTTCGGCTTTTCCACACCTCTGGCCTAGCTCTACCAATTCTCTCTTTCCCAAGTCTTTGATTCCAGCAGTAGAAAGTTATTTTCTGAGTTATCCATGTTTGAAGGATGAGAAACTCTTCAAAATAGCTCAAAGGAACACCTTTGAAGAGGAAGAATTTAGCTATTAGATGACCATCACTACTGAGCACAGTAGTCCCCCCCTTATCTGTGGGGGGATACATTCCAAGACCCCCAGTGGATGCTTGAAACTGCTGATAGTACTGAACCCTTATATATACTATGTTTTTTCCTATATATGCATACCTATGATAAAGCATATATGACGGTAGTCCCATAATATGAAGCTGAACATTTTCTATTGCCTAGTGACGTCATAGCCATTGTAAGTTCATCCAATACACTACTCATGGGTTTATGGTGATGCTGCTGGAAACAAACCTACTGCGCTGCCTGTTGTATTAAAGTATAGCATATGCAATTATGTACAGTATGTAACACTTGATAATAATAATAACAAACAACTACGTTACCGGTTTATGTATTTACTGTACTATATTTTTATTGTTATTTTAGAGCAGTAGTTCTCAACCTTCCTAGTGCCGAGACCCTTTAATCCAGTTCCTCATGTTGTATGTGGGCGTATCTGCATGTGGGCGGACCCGCCTGGAGACCATAGAGGAGCGGTGTCTCAGTTCCTAAAACCATTGGAAATATGTGATTTCCGATGGTCTTAGGCGACCCTTGTGAAAGGGTCATTTGACCCCCAAAGGGGTCACGACCCACAGGTAGAGAACCGCTGTTTTAGAGTGTACTCTTTCCACTTATTAAAGAAAAAGTTTGCTGTAAAACGATATGGTGTGTTTACACCAGCAGCCTCATCTGTCTGTTTACTGTGTCTCTGATTGCATCGTTTTCTCTGGTGCTTGACTTAATCTCGGGTTGTTTTGTATAGCAACACGGTGTGCAGGCTTGTAGCTAGGAGCAATAGGCTGTACCATATGGCATAGGTGTGTAGTAGGCTAGACCACCTACGTGTGTGTAAGTGCACCGTGATGTTCGCACAATGATGAAATTGTCTAATAATCTCTTTCTCAGAACAGTCCTTGTCCTGGAGCAGTGCATGACTTTAGATGTAACATTTTAGATACATAATACGTATTTTATCTGTCTGTCTCTACCACTAGAGTGTAAGCCCCATGAGTACAGGGTTTGCTGTCTGTTTTGCTCACTGCCATAGACTAGAACAGAGCCTGCCACGAAGTAGATGTTCCATAAATACTGATGAATGATTTTGGGGGGAGGAAATACACCTTAGGCAGCTCCTTTGTGCCAGGAGACCAGGAACTTTTTTTTTTCTTTATTGATTTTTAGAGAGAGAGGAAGGGAGAAGGAGAGAGAGACAGAAACATCGGTGAGAGAGAACATCAACTGGCCGGCTCCTGCATGCCCCCCACTGGGGATTTGGCCCACAACCTGGGCATGTGCCCTGACCAGGAATCGAACTGGTGACCTCCTGGCATGGGTCGATGTTCAACCACTGAGCCACACCAGCCAGGCAGCCAGGAACTATCTTTAGTGTTTTCCGTATTTTGTCTTAGTTCACCTTTCCATTACCCAATGAGGAAGATTTTATTGCCCTAATTTTTAAAGTGAGGAACCAGGCTTGAAGAGTTTAAGTAACCAACTAAGGTTACCCGGCTGGTCACAAGTGGAGCCAGCATTTGAGTCTGAATCTGTCCGATTCAAAACCCTTTCAACGGTCTTTATTCTATGCCCTGATGACCTGGAGGTCAGGGTTATACTCGTTCCTTCCAGTGCCAGTACTGAGGGAGCTGGGGCCCTGCTGGGTGGAGAAACCCAGCCCCTCTCAGGAGCTGCCACTCACCAGTGGGTAAGGTGTGTGTTGGGGGGGTGGTATTTGAGGACAGGCTCCATATCCCACCAGAGGAGTGGCTGACACTACAGGCTATCGGGAAATATTCCCGAGAGGCAGATCTGGTTACACCTGCCTGGGTGGTCTCTTCATCTGCTGACAGGCCCCAGGAGCCAAAGCCCCTTTCCTCACTGAAGCCCCAGGAATCCCTGCGAAGATGGTGAACTCACCATGTTCCAACCCCACATTGAAAAACAATCCAGATACCTGACCTCCCATGAATTGCTAAACCTCTGGGACACTGTTTCTACATATATGAAATAACAATACAGCAAAGGGCTATCCTAAAGCTGAGGAGTGCCCGGAGCATTTCCATTCCCCTACCTCGACTCACTCCAAGCAGGTGCCCTCTCCAGGCCTTACGGGATAATGATGTAGCCAAATGAAAAGAGATATATATATATATATATATATACACACACACACAAGAAGTAATAGAGGATTGAACAATAGGCAGAACCTCGACAGGTACCACAGCCCTGCAGGATGTCATGAAGAATCAGTAAGCCCCAGCTCAGAGCCTGGTCCTGGGGACAGAGTGAGGGAGAGGCCAGGACCTGAGGTCCGAGAGCCCCGGGCCTCTCCGACTAGCGTGGCTTGAGGCAGGACGTGTGTGGACAGTTCGCAGGAATTAACGCGGTGGTCACCGGCCTTCCTCTCCTCTGGGCCCTGCGCCTCGCGCCCCCTGCGCCTTCCGACACAGCCCAGGCCCCCGGCCTTAGCTCATAAATCTCCTTCACACAGCGGGCGATAAATCAGAAAGTCGTGGGGAACCCCCCAGGTCCCTGCACCCTCTCTCCCGCTCGGGAGAGGGGCGGGGGCGCAGGAAGCCCCTGGGACAGGGTGGGCGGGCCCTCCCCAGATCCGCCCACTGCGGCATGTTAATTACAGGCGGGGGGGGGGGGGGGTGCCTGCGGGCCTGATTTATCACAGGGCTGAATGCATCGAGCGGCAGGGGCTGGACACGTCTTGTGGTCCCAGGAGGGGCGGTGGGGGTGGAGTGGGGGTGGGCAGTAGACCTAAGAGGCTCCCAGATTCTGAGGGTCTTGTTGAAATGACAATCCTGGGAGTAATAAACTGTAATATATTTATATATGAATAAAATATTAACATAATAACCATAGCTAAAGTTAATTGAATGGGCTAAACACCTCACTAATTCATTCCTGAAATATTTATTGACTGCCTATTCGGTGCCAAGAACCTTGCATATATTATCGCAATAATTTTCCCAAACAATCCTGCAAGTTAGTCATTATTGTCCCCATTTTGCAGTTGGAGAACTCCAAGCAAGAAACGATTAAGTGACTTGACCAAAGTCACTATGGGAGCGGGTAGTGGATCCAGGACTCATATCCCTGGTATCTGTCCCTGGAGCTTAAACTTGTTTGTAGAGCTTACCCTGCCTCTTTGCTACCACATGCTTCATTGTCTTCCTGCTTCCCGTATGAGCTGTGTGACCCTGGGGAGATGTCTTTACCTTGCTGAATCTCAGTCCCCATTTGCAAAAGAGGTCCTCTGCCCTACCACCTCCCCAGGAATTAGGAGGATCAAATTAAACCAAAACTTATGGAAATGCTTTCTGAAATTATCTGTAGAATAAAGCCAAAGTGAGACCAAATGTGAAGGAGATGGTGAAAGTCTATTCCATGTGTGATTGGAGAACCAGAAGAAAGGAAATCAAGCCCAGCTTGTGTGGCTCAGTGGTTGAGCGTCAACCCATGCACCAGGAGATCGCTGGTTTGATTGCCAGTCAGGGCACATGCCCAGGTTGTGGGCCTGATCCCCAGTGGGGGGCATGCAGGAGGCGGCCAATGGATGTTCTCTCTCATTGATGTTTCCATCTCTCTCTCTCTCTCTCTCTCTCTCTCTCTCTCTTTCCTCTCTCTCTAAAGTCAATAAAGAAAAAAATTTTTAAAAGAAAAAAGAAAGGAAAGCAAAAGTGCAACAGAAGCAATATTTGAAAAGATAACAGTGAGGAACTTTATCAGTCTGAGGCAACCACAAATTAAGAAGCCCATCAAATCCTAGAAGATAAAAAAATTAAATGCATCATAGTGAAAAACCAAAAGCCAAAAACAATGAAAAGTTTTCAGAACAAATCTGGGGTGGGGGGGGTTACCTTCAAAGGAGCAATAGTTACTCTGAAGCTGACATCTCATCAATAGCAATGAAAGTAAGAAGACAACATCATATCTTCAAAGCAATTGAAAAATATAACATGGACCAAGACTTGTATAGGAGAAATAAAGGCAAGAGACATCACCAGCAGGCTTTCACTACGAAAAATTCTCAAGAACAAAATTCAGGCAGAAAAAAGAATCCCAGATGGAATTTCTGAGATGCAGGAGGTAACAAAGAGCAAAGAAATTAGTAAATATATGGGCAAATTTAAATAAACACTGATTGTATTAAAAAAAAGTTATCTGTAAAGCTGTGTAGGACAGTTAAGGTAATGTCAGATGCTGCAGTAGCCAAATCTCCAAATCTCAGTGGTTTAAATATATGTTTCCTTCTCACTATGTAATCATTCAATGTGGGTGTTCCTGGTCAGGCAGTTCGTTTTCCAGGACAGCTCTCATCCAGGCATGATGAAGGGCCCAGGCTCCACATCCCTTGTGGCTCACCATCTTTAGCTGGTGGCTCCCGTGGCTGTCCTAGGTCCTCAGCCAGGAGGAAGGGGAAGGAGAATCGAGGCTGCACATGGAAGGTGATTATGGGCTGGCCTGGACCATGGCGCACAGCACTTCTGCTCACATTTATGGGAGAACTTAGCCAACTGCAGGAAGGCTGGGAAAAGGTGTAACTGCTGGATTCATTATGTGCTGCTGTGTAACAGATTACCTGGTTTAAAACAAAACTTACTGGTTTAAAACAACAACAGACATTTATTATTCTACAATTTCTATGGGTCAGGATTTCAGAAGCAGCCTACCAGGATGGTTCTGTTCCCCTTTTGTACATTGATGGATTATGCATGTGTCTCCTAGAACTATGGCAGCCATTCTGCCACCATGAGGGAAGCCACTCTGAGAAATAAATATACATATGAAGGGGTCACAGAAGAATAATTATAGGGATGATTAAACAAAAACAAAGAGGTTCTAAATTGCCACAGGAGTATAAAGGTCCAAGAGCACCCAAAGACAATTCTGAAAATGAACAAGGAGGCCAAGGGATTAAGCAAGCATTAGACAGAGATGCCTGGAGATGGCATTATTATTATTATTGTGATTGTTATTATTATTATTTTACAGAGATGTAGCATTACAAATAATTGGATATAGAATAAACTATTCATCAAATGGAGTTGGAAACATTGGCACCTGGGTTCCAATAATAAAAATAAAAATCGAATAATAATGCAAGCAATAACTACCATAATAATGACTACCATTTACTGACACACACAAAGTACTAGAAATTTACATTTGCTCTATCTCACTCTATCTTCACACTAACCCTGCAAGGTATTCTCATTTATTATTCCCACCTGACAGATGAGAAAACTGAACCTCACAAGGGCAGAAATTGCTCCTTCAGACCACACATGGCTCAGCCTCCTGGTCACTGGTCACAGGGCCCTGTTTCCCCCTCCTCGCAATAGCTGAAGCCTGTTGAGGTTCCAGGCTGGAGCAGAGGCTGACTCTCCCAGGAGACAGGGAGACAGAGCCCTCTCTCTACACCAAGTCAGGCCCTAGACCCAGAATTCCTACTTGGCCCCTGACTGACCCTGGGGCAGATCTATGGCTGATTAGACCCCAGCTAAAAGCACAGACCTCCTTGTCATTGCTTTAATGAGAAGCCAATCACCAGGTCATTAGTGGGTACAGGTGAGGAGGAGTTTGGTCCTGGGTGGGAGAGAGGAGGATGCTCTTTGGTTACCTGGGTGATTTACAGCTTGGCCAGGCTGGCTGGGGAAGGGGCCACGAGGCAGGAGGAGGAGAAAGTTAATATTCAGACAGCATCTTAGAGGAGCCTGGCCCTGGGCTGAGAGTGTACCATGTTTGTCTTATTTAATCCTCACAACAAATCCGACGAAGCAGTGCTAAACATATCCCTGATTACAGACAAGGAAACTGCGGCGGAGAAGTTAACTAAGCATCTTGCCCAAGGCCATACAGCTAATAAATAATGGGCTAAATCCAGAGCCCAAACAGCCACGCTGCTGTTCAGCGTTATGGGCACAGCAGCGGTGAGTGTAGATGAAGGGCTGAGAAATATTCTAGGAGCAATCTGTCAGGAACTGCTTCACTGGTGATGCTGCTCAGTGCGCTGGGAGGAGGGGCAGGGGAGAGGGCCATATGCCTGCATGAGCTTGGAAGAAAGAACCGCTGGGGGCTGAATAAGTCTGCTAGAAAGAGGGGGAGAATAATAATAACAACAACTAAATATCACTGAGTGCCTTTTCTGTGCACAGACACTAAGGCTTCCTGTGCAGGGTGTGGTTTAATTCTCCCAATTCCCTTACGCTGCAGTTACTAATCCATTTTACCGATGAGGAAAAGGAGGCCCAGAGAGGTTAAGTCACCTGTCCCAGGTCTCAAGCTGGCAAATAGCAGTGAAAGGACTGGCTTGGAAGTAAGAGGGGAGAAATAGGACAACTGCTTACTCTCTGCTCTGTGTTGTCAGGATTCTTGGTTGTAAACAACAAAGCCCGGTGTGGTTCACGTAGGGGAAAGAGGGCATGATTGGGCAGCTCTGGGATGTCTCACCAGATCTGTTGGAAAGGAAGGCTGGGGATTAAGTTTGGGGAATTTAGGAATGACAGGAAACTGGGTGGCCGGTCCCACAGCCTAGCCAGTAACCTCCTGTGGATGCTCCCACAGGACACTGGAGACCACTGGCCTTGGGACTGGCAGGGCAATGTCTCCACTGCTGCCTGTGGCTTTGGGACACCTGCGCCACATTCAAGTCAAGGACCTAGACTCCTGTCTGTCCCAACCCAGAGCCCCACATGGAGGCGCCCTTCCCTCCAGATAGCAAGATTATTCAAATGCTGTGCAGCAAACAGTGACAACAAAACATTCACCACAAGTCCCAGGGGCCCCAGGTCTCCCAGCCCCCCAGAAAGAGGTGACCATTGTGCCATCAGCACCCTGCCCTTCCTGAGCCTTCTCCCCTGTCCACACTAGGGGCCGCTCAGAAATCTCAGGCTCGGGTTCTTGAAGGAGGATGTGGACATAACACCTCCCTTTCATCATCTGCGACATCCTGTTGATCACCCCCAAGTGTCAATTCTACTTTCCAAACAGGTGTTAACTACAGCCCCACTCTCTTACAGCTACCTGCATGGCTCTGGCCCCTCCTCTCTCACCTGGACCTCCTAACTGGAGTTTGTTTTAAAACCATTCTCCACACTGTTCAGAGGAGCTCTACAGAAAATCCAAATGTCACTCCTCGGCTGAATACGCAGGACCTCATTACCTACATGACAAAAATCAAGCTTTTCAATACCCAGGCTGTGGGTTCAATCCCCAGTCAGAAGGCAACCAACTGATGTTTTTCTCTCTCTCTCCCCCTCTCTCTCAAACCAATAAAAACATATTTAAAAACAAATAACCAACCAACAAGCTTTTTGGCATGATACCTAGTGACCCCCAGCCTCATCTCCCATCACTCCCTGGTCGAGCACATCATGATTTGGGAAAGTCAATTTACTGTATTTTCCTCATCATATAATGATGGCTTATAATTCCAGGTCTTGGCACATGCTGTTCCCTCAATCTTCAATGCCTTTCCACCCCCTTTCTGCTTGGCAAACTCCTATTCATCTGCTGAAATCCAGTTCAGGCATCATCTCCCCTGTAAAACCCTTCCTGACACCTCAAAGAGGTCCCTACTCCATTCTTTGCAGCACTTCCAAATCTTGCATGTTCTTTTGTTTTGTGTTATTGATATAATTTGTTTACGAGATGGCAAGCTCCAGGAGGGCAAGAACCGTGTCTGTTTTGTTCATCATTATCTCTCTCCTCATTTAAGTCCTTACTCAGATGCCACCTTCCCAGGTGGGTTTTCCAAGACCCCACCTCCCCCTACCCCAGGCACGCATACACTTTCTATCTTTTCTGGTGTTTTTTCTGTAGCATTTATCGCCTTCCAATATACTTCTAATTGTATTTATTGAATACACAAATTACTTTTTTTCCATATTATTTGCTGTCTACACTACAATGCGACTTCCACAAGGACAGGTTTTTGTTTTTTTATTTACATCTCTACTAGAACAGTAGACAGTCAATACATTTTTGTTGAATAAATACATGAATCAATGAATGGGCAGAGCCCGAAACTGAGCTCAAATCTGTGGATTCCCTGCAGCAAGCCGGTCTGGGTCGAAATGCCGAGGGGTCCGGGCCCGAGAGAAGGGACTGCGCGGGTCTGAGGCCCGCTTTCCCCGAGCGTCCCGCTCCCAGGGCCCACGGGCTCCGCGTCTCCGGAAAGCCCGGTCCGCGCTCTCTCTCCACGGTGGGAGTTCTGTCCTCCCTCGGGGGAGTGACGCCGGAATTTCCAGGGGATGAGCAGGAATTTCTGAAATCCAGGCCGAGCCGAGCGGTAATAGGCACCTTGGCGGCCGGCAGCGGAACCGCCTGGCCCTAAATCACGGCGGCGGCCCCTCCTCCCTCCGCCAGCCTCCCGCCGCCCGGCCCGGCGCGGGGAGCGGCGCTCGCGGGCAGGGGCGGGTTCAGCCCCCGGCGCGGGGGACCCGCCGCCGCTGCAGGTGCCGCGGAAATACTTGTCCCGCTGCCCCGCTTTGAAGTCGGCCCGCGCCCCTCGCGGAGTCCCCCTCCCCGGGGCGCAGCCGGCCACCCCAGGGAATCCCCTCGGACCGGGGTTCGTGGGCAGGGGCCGAGTGTGGCGGGGGCGCCTCGCTCCGGGAGCCCTGGCCATTAGCCAAGAGAGCGTGGCCTCAGAACTGTGACCTGCCCGCTGGGCCATTTCCTACCTGTGCGGGGCAGGAAGGGGGGCGCCTGGAAGTGTGTGCAGGAGACCCCGCAGGAAAACCAGAGCAGTCTGGGAAGGGGTGGGGGCGCAGGCCCGGCACTGGGGACTCTGTGCTGTCTGGGCATTTTCTTTGGCTTTACTAACCTCCTACTGTCCGATTTGAGGGTTCACGTTTAGGGAGTCAGCAGAGACGTCCACGTTACAATTTCATTTGTTTTCCCCTACTGATTTTCTGTTGTTGTTTTGAGCCCCACAGTTGTCCATTGTGATGAATTTCCCCTCCATCCACGCATGGGCGGGATGTTCTCAGGTTCATGTGCAAGAAAGACGTTGTGTGGAGCCCAGATTATCCTTCAATGAGACTTAAATTGCACTACTCAAGACATAATGATACAACCCTGAACAATAATTCTTAGGCAAGCTAAAGTTTAACAACCACTGAAGACTCTGGAAGAACAAATATATACTACATCTTTCAGAGCTCTCGAGCTGCTTTGCTGTTATAACAGGATTTTGAATTCAAAAGATCTGGGGTGGGGCCTGAGAAGTTTAAGATGCTGCTGCTGCTACCACAATTGGAGACCCACGGTTTAAGACAACCATCAAACTCCCCCCGGGTGCCTGGGTGGGGAGGGATTCTAAAGCCTTTCTATTTGGCTGCAAGATTTCCTTTCTTCTCTTTTAATATCGACTTTCTGAACACTTAACACACGTTTGTGGCTGTCAACACATGCGAAAGCCTGTGTAGCACTGGGCCTGGTATTTAATAAGTGCTCAGTAAATGTCTACTGGATTTGAGTATAGAGCTTGCTTGATCAGACCAGTGTGGAATTTCCAGTTTCATGAATATCCTTTTTTAAAAAATCCTCACCCAAGGATCTTTTTCTATTTATCTTCAGACAGAGTGGGAGGGACAGAGAGGAAGAGAGAGAGAGAAACATCAACATGAGAGAGACATGAGAGGGACACATTGACTGGTTGCCTCCCCAATGACCCAGATCAGGGCTGGAGAGGAACCGAAACTGAGGTACATGCCCTTGGCCAGAATCGAGCCTGTGACTCATTGGTCCCAGGTCAAAGCTCTACCACTGAGCCAAACCGGACAGGGTATGAATATCCTTTTTTTAAATTGATGTTTAGAGAGAGAGGAAGGGGGGGCATCGATTATTGTCCTTGTATGTGTGTGCCCTGACTGCAGATCAAACCTGCAACCTTGATGTATCAGGACAACGCTCTAACCAACTGAGCTACTTGGCCAGGGCATGAATATCTATCTTCAGAGATTATACCATTCATTCAGCATTGAGCAAATGTTTCCTTGTACCTACTTTGTACCACGCCCTGTGCTAGGTAGGAACTGGGAATATAGAGGTGATCTAGATGTGGTCCCAGCATGAACATAAAAATACAATATGATCTGTTAAATTCTAAGTGGAGTTAAGAAGCACAGGGAGCTCTGTTGGGGAGGGCTCGGGGCTGGCTTCACAAAGGAGGAAAGGTTATGGAGCCGTGACTACTGCAGGCCATTCAGCTCAATCCAGAACTCTGACAGGCAAAGAGGCCTGGCGCCTTCCCAACACGAGCATGCAGGGAGCTGCAGGCGGATCCTGAACCCCCTCAGGCTATCCCTGGCTCATTGGGCCCTTGCTCACCTGCAGCAGGGTCAACTGGTGGGCACTGGCCTATCACTCCTGCTCCCTGGTGCTCTGCCTGGGGACCAGGTAGCCATCAGTTTAGCTGTGATCAGAGTCTGAATTATCGAAGAAGCCACAGACAATTGAGCTGCTCTGGACTTCTGCTGGCTTCCAGCCCATATTAAAGACTCTTGCCTGCTAGTCTCTCTTCATTTGGGGGACCCTCCTTCCCTATCCCTACCCCACGGTTTTCTCTATACCAGCCAAGCTCTTATTATTTTTTTGCATGTGGTTGGAACTATTTGAATTATCATTGGATTTTATTTCAAAGGGCAGATGCCAGACCCCTAAATACCTACAGGTGGTCAGTGGAGGCTTTAGGGGCTGGGATGGGGGTGCTCTATGAATGGAAATGCAGGTACAGCCCAAGAAGGGTTAAGAGCTTGGTCTCCAAATAGCAGCCACACCACTGGAATTGAAATTCTGACTCAGCCCCAGCTCATCCCTCTGACTTGGGGCAAGTTACTTAACTCTCTGGGAGTCCAGTTTCCAGTCTGTATAATGGGTATTGTAATAATAGGCCTTCTGTATAAGATTGTTGTGAGGCTAAAATAATGTATATTTAAAAAGCACGTAGTACCATGCATGGCCTATAGTAAGCACTCAGGAGAAGTCAGTATCAATATTATTATTACTAATTATTACTAAGCAGCATCCTGTGGACTGTGGGTTCTCACCAGAAGAATGAAGGTGCTGGAAGCAGTTTAAGTTTGTTTATCATCTAACTGACACCCTCTCCTCAGCTCCTGCGCCGCCCTAGGCAGATTCTCCCCTCTGTGAGGCTGCCTTGGGGATGAGTGGGAAGGGAGGGCTATACTTGGATAGGTCATCTCCATCCTTCCATGGAGATGGGGGTGCTCTGGGCTTGCCTGTGGATTTCCTGTGAATCCCGAGTCATATGGGCTCCTTGGGAACACCACGGGGCAGGGGAAGCCTGTCAGTGTTCACACTCAGGCTGAGGTTCTCCTCCAGATAACCCCGTGCAGTACGTCTCGGGCCCACTCTTTACTGCATTCCATTTCATTGAGTCCTCTGAGGCTGGTATCACTCCCATTTTGCAGGTAGAAAAGGAAGGTTCAGAGCTTTTCCCAAAGTCTGTAAGTAAATGTCAAATATCAGCTGAGTTTAGATCCAGAGCGTGAGCTCATTACCACTGCCCTCCTCTGTCCTGCACCCGGGCCAGGCCAGCTTCATGCACGTGGGACCTTCCATGCTTAGAAGGGCCCCAAGCTCAGTTTAATGCTCTGCTATCACCGTCACCATCTTCAAATTATTAATAATTTGAACAAAGTTGCCCCGCATTTTCATTTCGCACTGGGCCCTGCAAATTATATTGCTGGTCCTGTCTGCCCTCTTTTGTAGAGAGGGTGTCTTCTGCAAAGGAAAGCAAACTGAGGTGCAGAGAGGACATGACTGGCACAAGGTCACATAGCTAGTAGGTGGCAGAACTAGAACAGGTCTCCCTCCTGATCACCGATCCAGTAGAATCCACTGGAAGAACTGTGTCCAACTGTGCCCTAGAAGGGGAAAGTTCTGGGAGGGGCCACTGGTTGGGGGAGGGATGGGGGTTAAAAAGTACTTAAAAGACCTGATTCCCTGCCTCCCCCTCTGAGACCCATCAAGACTTACATCTTATTATCTGGATGGGTGGACACGAAAGCTCAGAATCTAGGGCCTATGCTCTGTATAAAATTCTGTTTGAGCCAGGCATGTCCGTGTGCCTGTGTGTATGACTGTGTGTGTGTGTGTGTGTGTGTGTGTGTGTGTGTGTGGTGGGGATGGTGGGAAACAGACTGAGTATGGAGGAGAAAACATCCAGTTTTAACTGCTTTCATTCACTTTTTAATTCCACAGATACAGCAGATATGGGGACACAGATCCAGAAATACAAACGTCCTTAGGAGGCTTACAGTCTATTACACAAGACAAATAATAAAACAAATAATCACACAAATAAATACCTGTATTTGTTTCCTGGTGCCTAGTTCTTTTCCTCCATGGAGTAATTCACAGTTTGAAATAATGGGGTTAATGGTGTGCCCTTTGGCAAGATGGATGGGAACCCCATACCCCTCCCAGGGGACACCACAGCAGGCCTTGGCATTTTGGAGGCATTCGGATTGTGTCTGGGAATGAGACTGATCTTGGGGCTCCAAATAACTTACCTGGGGATGCCTGGAATTCCACAGGGGGTCTTTCTTTAGGATTCAGCTTTATTCTTTCTCTGAGAGCCTGTTTAAAATTAAAATCCCTGGGGAATGAGGGTGGCAGGTGGGTTCACTGAGTTCATAACATGCCAGCGCTATGTCATGAGACAGGGCTGCCCAAGGGCCCTGGGCCCCAAAAGATGCCCCTGATGGGTACCACAAGGGGACCCAGAAGGCCACAGACAATCTTCTCCATCACCCTCTGCTGCTGACTCAGTCCAGCTCTGCCTGCAGAAAGGAGAGCCAAAGGGAGGTAGGGGAGAGTAAGGCCTAATCAAAGCCCAAACCCCGAAGCTCACAGCCTCACTCTGCCAGCTGAAGGAGCCGGGGACTCCAGGTGCGTCTTCCCTGCAGGGCCCTCCTGTGTCAGCTCTACCCCCTCCTAACTGCCCCTGCTGTAGCAGTCATGTTTTCCTCAGTGACAGCTCTGTGGTTGCCCACAGGACTTGACAAGAACTTTGAAGGTTCTTGAAACATATTCAGCTATCATTGCGGGCCTATCAGTTCTCCTGCCTAGAGGCCAAATTTGACACTCTGCTGGGGATGGTGGAGGAAGAATGTGGAACCCAGCACCCCAGAGAGGCCCTGGAGTGAGGCAGGACAAGTTCTCCCTGGCCGAGGGAGCACTGTCCTGGGCGTGGCCTGGCTGCCCGGCTGGTCCCCTCATACAAGAATCTGCATGCTTCTTCCTTTCCTTGCTTCCTTCCTCTTGGTCCCTCCCTCACCAAACTACCTGGAGGCAGGTAATAAAGCAGGGGGAGGGAGATGGATGGATGGGGAGGGCGGAGAGCCACGTGGTGCCATAAAGCCCAGCTAAAGAGGGCCCGTCCTGGGAGTGTCCAGTCTTCCATTCTGCAGGAGCCAAGGCTCGGAAGGGGGACTGTCAGCTTTGCGAGCCGGAGCCAAAGCAGCAAGGCCAGGAGAAGGCCATGCACCGAGGCGTGCCAGGACCAGGCCTCAGGGGCCTGAAGGGGGCCGAGGGCTCTGCCAAGGACTTGGGGGGCTCTAGCCTGGAGGCTGGAAGGGATTTTGGGGTGTTGAGGGAGAACGGCGCCCCCCGCGGCCTGGGCGAGACAGAGGAGGTGCCGAGCAGTAGAAAGCGCGCGCGGCCGGTGCGGTCCAAGGCGCGGCGCGTGGCGGCCAACGTGCGGGAGCGCAAGCGCATCCTGGACTACAACGAGGCTTTCAACGCGCTGCGCCGGGCGCTGCGGCACGACCTGGGTGGCAAGAGGCTCTCCAAGATCGCCACGCTGCGCAGGGCCATCCACCGCATCACAGCGCTCTCCCTGGTCCTACGCGCCAGTCCCCCGCCCCGCTGGCCTTGCGGGCACCTGGAGTGCCACGGCCAGGGTGAGCGCGCCGGAGACGCCGGGGATGCGGGCTCCAGTCCGCCCCGGCCGGTGCAGCCGCCCGCCGGGCTCTTCCTACCGCGCTGTGCCTCCTGCTCCCCGCACACGCCCCTGGGACGGCCAGTGACCGAGGCGCAGGGTTTGGTCCAGGCCTCCCCTGGAAGCTGGCGCCGGTGGCCCGGGGGGCCCTTTGCTTGGCCACTGGGCCAACCGCGGGTGGGCTCCGGGCTGGGCTACCAGCACCCCTGACCTGTGTACTGAGCGCAGGGGCTGGTGGAAGGAGGAGCCAATGGCAGGATGACTACAAAAGAGAAGACTGAAAACAAACAAACAAACAAACAAACAACCCCAAGCAGACTGAGCAAAACTGAACGGGATGAGGCCCTGAAGGGGAGAGGAGGCGGCCTTGCCAGTGGGAAGGACTCTGGAGCCTGGAGCTGCACACCCCACCATCCACATCCCAACCTGGGTGGCGACTCCGAGAAAGGAGCAGGAACCTGCTGGCTCTTTCTTACACTTGGACTTGATGAACTCTTCCTGGAAAGTGACTTTTGTATTCCCGGGCCTCTGACTCCTACGGTCTCGCTGCTTTTTAGGAGAATGGGTGCTTTTGGACAAGGGGACTTGTATGTGGGAGTGTGGGTGGCACCTGGTGTGGTCTGATGGCACAGCATGGGGTCCCCTGCCCCTGCCTGTGCTGATGCCCCAAGTCTGTGATCTGGGAGAGGGGAACAGAAGCAGCCAAATAAAAAGGAAGCTGTCATCTCTGTCTGCTACCAGTGCTCCACTGGGCCCAGTGGCCCGGGTGGCAGGAAGGCCTGAGGGACTTGAGGACTGGGGGCTCCTCCTGAAATGTTGGGCCCCAGCCTGAAGGCCCAGGTAGGTTCTTGGGGGCAATGAGTCATGGCAAGACCCTAGGTGTGGCTAAGCACTGTGAGGGGCACTGTGGGAAAGGGCGTTATTGGGAGAGGGGGAGCAAGGCCTGGGAGGCAAAGGATGTGGTCAGCCCCATCTCTGGGCCCCTGCACATCTGCCATCTGCAGCCAGCCACGGGGAGGACAGCAATGGAAACAGAGTCTGGGCCAGTCTCCAAGAAGGAACCTGAAGGTACGGACAAGGGTTGGGGGGCAGTGAGTCCTGCCTGTACCCCGAGTGATGAGATGGTGCGCCCAATGAACCAGTGTAGCCAGGGCCACCGTGATGAGGGGTGGCCTTAGAATCCAGGAAAGATTTGGGGGAGGAGGTTGAGGGAAGTGGGGCCTCAGGCCAAGGCTGCTGAAGAAGTGGGAGGCACAGCCAACCCCTGTTCCCCCAGAGATGTCTGGAGAGCCGCTGTCATCTAAGATGAACACTCTGTGCTGGTGTCTGCCTCGCTCAGGCTGGCCTGGTTGGTGGTGCAGGTGCTGCTTGCTGGGTAAGGACCAGATCTGCCAGGAGGGCTGAGAGCTTCCTGGTCTCCTTGGAGAGCTGGACTCTTGCCAGCTGAGGGAAAGAGTTACACAGCCCAGAATGGGGCGGGGTGGGGGTGGGGGGACAGAAGCTGGAGAGATGCCCTTAGTCCTGGAAGAGTAAGGGTTTCCCAGAACAGCTGAGGTGAGGCTCACTGCCATATTCAAGATGTCTGCTTTCTGACGGGTACATCAGGCATCCTGTCCCCAGCTCACTGACTCCCCATTTCACAGGGCAGACGGCTGTGGCACAGATCACAGAAAGGCTTTAACTCTGGGTCATAAGGGTCACGGGGTCCAGCGAGGAGCAAAATGTGGGACTCTGGCCCCAGGCCTGCCCACGGAGCCTCCCCTGCCCTAGAGAGGCCGTGCCACCGTCTGAGAGTGCACAGAAAAGACAGACGAACCCGGGGTCCCATCTCTGCTCTTCCATTTATGACATGTGTGACCCATGGCCTCACTTAACCTCTCTCCACCTCTAGTTGCTCATTTGTGTCCCCAGTGACTCTACCTCAGGGTAGCTGTGAGGATTAACATTCCTTCAAAATGTAGTTTCTGGCAATTAGAAGGTGTTCCATAATTGTTACTGTTTGTATGTTATTATATTCTTAAGACAGACCAGCCTGGACAATGCTTCCATCTTGCTTCAGCCTGAGCTTTTTTTTTTTTTTTTTTATCCTCACCCGAGGACATTTTTCCATTTTTTGTACAGAGTGGGAGGGAGAGAGAGGAAGAGAGAGAGGGAAACATCGATGTGAAAGGGACACATTGAGTGGCTGCCACCTGCACGACCAACCAGGGCCGGGGACAAACTGCAACCAAGGTACAAGCCCTTAGCGGGAACCGAACCTGGTTCTCTCCGGACCGCAGGCGGACGCTCTAACCGCTGAGCCAAACCGGCCAGGGCTCAGCCTGAGCTTTTTATCCTCTGCTAACATGATCATAAGACTAGCAAGTCCTGCTTTCCTAAATTCCAGGATAGAAAGAGCTGAGGGTTCTCTTGCCCAGTTGTACCTTCAGCACCCGGGTGGCGAGGGTGCCCCCTGCAGGCGGAAGAGTGAGTGTGCAACACAAGTGTGAGGTCAGCCCAGGCTATGTACCAGTTGACTTTTGACCAATGTGGGAAGGTTAGGGGCACAGACCAGATGCACAATCAGAAATCTGCCTGTAATGTAAATCAGTCCTCCACATATATGGATTCCCAACCGCGGATTGAAAATACAGTTGACCCTTGAACACCACAGGTTTGAACTGTGCAGGTCCTCGTCAATGCAAGATTTAAAGATCAGCGTATAAGAGAACAGGAGCAGTTCAAACTCAGTTTTTCAGGAGTATTTCTCAGCCTCCTCACTTACCAGCTGAGTAATCTTGGCAAATCGCCTCATGACATTGAGCCTTGGTGTTTCCATCTGTATAATGGATGTACATAATAAGTACTTACATCATAGGCTGCTGTGCAGACTAAATGGGATAATGCATTTAAAGCACTTAGCATAGTGCCTGGCCCAGACAAGCTCTCACTGACTGGAAGCTATTAAGACATATTCTATTCACAAGGTTGTTATAAGGAGAGCATTGCATAGGAAAGTGTTTTATACACTAAAGTCCACAACATATTAGTTACTATCACTGTTTTAGCAGGGCTCTGTGTTTGATGCACACACCTGTATATTTCCCTGCGGATATGCATTTATCTAGCATTCTGAGGTTTTTTTTTTTTTTTTTTTAACATGCACACATCATGTTCATGCTTATATAGATGTGTGATGTGTGAGTACTTGTGTGTGCCTACGTGTATGTATTGACCAAACGGGCACCCATTTCTTCCCCTGATGAACTAGGGATCCAAGGCCAGAATACCTTTAATTGTGTGTCTTCCAGGCTTTTTGGAACCCTTGCTTGATTTTTGTATCTGCCCCCAAGACCATATCCATTCTCCAAGATAACTGATTCACTGTGAAGAGGAGATAAATGTGTGACTGTTAAAGAAACGGAAATTATCAACCGAGCCCAGATAGGTTTCCCCAAATACAGAGAAAAACAGGACGAGGATTGGTATTCAATGAACATAAAACGAAAAGTACTGGAAAGAGAAAACATATATAAGACAGAGCTGCTAAAATTATGGCCAAAAAATATGAAGGACTGATGTACATAAAGAGAATTGATGTATCTATAAAGTTAGCACCAGTGGCCCGCTCAAATAGTGTTCCACGGGGAGAGAGAGTTAACTTTGAAAGGGTAGAGGGTAATAAAATTACAGCCCTCCCAGCAACTTTACAGCCCACAAAGGGCTCCGTGCACTCAGTCTCCTGGCTTTTCCTGAAGCCTGTGCCTTCCAAGCCCTCCCCTTACACACGCTGCCTCCGCCACAGGGAAGCGCACCTCACCTCTCCAGCAGTGAGTGAGATATACCAGCAAAAATAAATGACAATGAGAACCAGTGTTGTCAGGGATGTGGGGGGAAAGGCACATTTACAGATTTCTAGGTGTACCGTGCATCTGTTCCTGTTTGGGTAAAGGTCCATTTGGCAAAATCAAAATACTCCAAGGGAATAATCCAAAAGGAAAACAAATTGGCAAAAAGGCAGTCCCGGAGGCGCTGCAGGAACAGCGAAAGCTTTGAAACAGCAGCCGTGCCCAGCCAGAGAGGCGTGGAGAAGCTCACCCTGGTATTCGACCAGAATGAAGATTGAGGTGAGTTAGGAAAGGTCATAAAAGGGTCTGTGGCCACTGACTGCAATCGGAGACAAACATGTCGGCACATGAACAGACCTGGAGAGAGTTTGGAGGGATGTAATCAGGGTTCATATCCATTAGGTAGTTTGTCGTTGTTTTTAAAAGGTGAAAGGTTTGTCTTCTTAGGGAACCTTCCAAAGAGGAGTAGGAAAGAGATTTGAGCAAAGACAGTAAGGACGAATTATTTTAAGTGGATTCCTTTGGAGGGACCCTACCTTATAGGTGTGAAACTGGGGTGCTTGTGTTGGGAGTACAATCACATGGAGTTTTCCTCACATTTGGCACGTGTACACGCACGTGTGTGTGTGTGTGTGTGTGTGTGTGTGTGTATGTGTATAGATACTAGATGCTGCCGTTACCTCTGGAGCAGAGCAAGCTGGGCCCGGGAAATCCTCCGTGAGAGGAGTTGGCTTAACCATCCTCACCCTGTCAGCCCCGTGGGGTTTCCGGACACCCGCTGAGCCAGTAGGGAACAGACGTGAGGGGCTGTATTATGTCTTCCCCTTGGGTTAGGCTCCAATTTACCTACCTTTCTGAGATGTGCCTTCCTGTCCACCCCGCCGTCCAAAGGACACCCTCCAGTATGCAGGTCCCCTTTCCCTCCATTGTTTACATCCTTCGAGCTCAGGGGAGCTCAGGTTGGGGGTGGCAGAGGTGGAACGAGTGTTGGTGTGGACACACTTTGGGTACTTGGAGTTTTCACCTTCCTCCAGTTCACCCGGCTGCCCTGAACTATGAGCTTGGCACTGGGTTAGGGCGCTGGGGGCACGCCTGCCCTCCATGACCTCATAGCCCAGTGGCGAAGGGGGACAGAGAAGGGAATGATTTTCTTCAGTTCCCTGTGCCCACTCCAGGGAGCAGCCAGCTTTAGACCAGAAGGAGGGACATCCATCTGTGCGGCTGGGCTGGGCCTACAGCTCAGACCCCCGAGGCAGGCTGGCAGGTGAGGGTGGAGTTGGAGGAGCTCAGTGTGCTCCCTTCTAAAGGCTACAGCTGACCCTGCGACTCTGCAGAAAATGGGCCCAGGGTTCCCAGATCCTCATGTTAAAAGTCTAAACTGCCGCCCCGGCCAGTTTGGCTCAGCAGTTGGAGCTCGGCCTGAGGACAGAAGGGTTGTGGGTTCGATTCCTGGTCAAGGACATGTACCTGAGTTGCAGGTTCGATCCCTGGCTCCCTTCGGGGTCATGCGGGAGGCAACCATTTGATGTGTCCTCTCACATCAATGTTTCACTCTCTTCCTCCCTCCCTCCTTCCACTCTATCTAAAAATCAATGGAGAGATATCTTCAGGTGAGGATTAACAACAACAAAAAGTCTAAAACACCTATTTTGTGTGTGAAATACATTTTTTAAAAAAACGTTTGTTGAGTCAATATTGTGCAGGCCAAGCTCACTTTGTATGATGAATATGGCCCGTGGGCCTCCACATAAGACTTCATTTGGAGTTTGAGGGGGTGGGGAGGCTGGAGCAGCTCACTGGGTTGGGTTCAGCAGCTCTGGAACCCAGATGGGATACTCCCTCTCTCTGTTTCTCCCCACCTCTCCTTCTCCCTCTTGTCTCCACTGCACCTCTGGCCACTCCCCTCAGCATCACCAGGCCCCTAGATGGCACCATGAGCCCAGAATCTCACAGAGGCAGAGCAAACCCAAGTCCCCAAGTCCCGAAGGCCAGTCCCCACAGCAACGTAATAGCCACAGGCCAACCTGGGGACTTCTTGGCTTTTTCGTTTCTCTTTGAGTTTTTGTTAAGTCAAAAGGTCCCACCCTGGCTAGTGTGGCTCCGGTGGGTGAGGGTGGTCCCATGCACAGAAAGGTTGCAGGTTGGATTTCTAGTGGGGGCGGGTTGGGGCGTGGCTGCCAATTGATGTTTCGCTCTCACATAGATGTTTCTCTCTCTCTCTCCCTCTCCCTTCTTCTCCTATAAAAATAAAGAAAGAAGTCCTCTTTGTGTCAGATTTGTTCTGTCCTCGAGGCCAGCATCGCCCGATAGAAATATAGTGCAAGCCATGTTTTTACTTGTTTTTACATGTTTTACTAGTAGACACATTAAAAAAAAGTAAAAAGAGCCCTGGCCAGTTTGGCTCAGTGGTTAGAGCGTCAGCCTGTGGTCCAGAGAGACCCAGGTTCGGTTCCTGCTAAGGGCACATACCTTGGTTGCAGTTTGTCCTCAGCCCTGGTTGGGGTTGTGTGGGTGGCGGCCAGTCTATGTGTCTTTCTCACATTGTTGTTTCTCTCTCTCTCTCCCTCCCTCCCATTCTATCTGAACAAAAAATGGAAAAAATGTCCTCGGGTGAGGATTAAATAAATAAATAAAGTAAAAAGGTACAGGTGACATTATTTTAATAATGTTCTATTTAGCTCCATATATCCCAAATATTATCATTTCAATATGTAATCAATGTACAAAGTATCAACGAAATATTTTACATTCTTTTTGTGTACGAAGTGTTTGAAATGTTGTGCGTTATACTCACAGCACATGTCGTTTGGGACCAGGCACATGTCAAGCCCTCAGCAGTCACTTGGCTAAAGGATACAGAACTGGGCTGGAGGGCCCGGGTTCCGCCACCCAGTGGTCATCTCCAGGCTGTAACATGGGATTCTGTCCAGGGAATCTCTAACCTCCCAACCCCTCATCATGCATGACCCTAGGGTTTGAAACTCTGCTACACCCTCCTCCAAACCACACACACACAGATATACACCCTGGTGTTTCCAGGTTATTCTTATAATATACTGACTTAGAGTCCAAGGGGTCTCAGGGACCCAACTTGCTAACCTCTGAAGGAAGTCTCATATTTAAAAAGGTGTCAGCACATTTCTGGAAGTTACTGGGCAGGGGAGTCCAGCTCACCTCCCAACTCCCTGCCCCAGTCTGGGGTGGGTGAGAGCCTTCCTGAGGACCTAGGTGAGGAAGAAGCCCCCCACCCCCAGCCCACTGACTGCCTCCAGCTCACTGCCCGGAGGCCTGCATTTTGCAAATAACAGTGGATTTTCTTTATTGAGCAACAATTCTTAATTGAATGTAGTTATATTTATCAAACCTGCACATTTGTCCCAAAGCCACAAACTATTTTTGAAACTGGCCCGCAGGAGTCCCTCTGGCTCCCCTGGCACGAGGCTGGTTGCGGCTCCCCTCTGCCCCCTCTGCGGCCAGTTCTTCACGGTCTCTGGCCCGGCTTCCACCTGCGCCACCTTGCTGGAAGCAGCACGTCCGGACCCAGCTGGACACACAACCCAAAGTCAGTTGTTTCTGCTGAAATGGTTCATTTTGCTTCAAACTAGCTCCCGAACTGGATCTGGCCAGAGACTGGTATCCGGTTGGGATACAGTTTCAGGTGAACATCGCTTTCCATTTCCAGGCCTTGGTTTTCTACTCTGTGATCGCAAAGGATTTGAACTGCGTCACCTCTGGGGCACCTTCCATCTCTAACCTCCCAACCCCCCACTGTGCATGACCCTAGGGTTTGAAACTCTGCGACACCCTCCTCCAAACCACACACACACACACACACACACACACACACACACACACAGATATGCACCCTGGTGTTTCCAGGTCACCCCTATAAAGGTAAGGAGAGAGACTGGGAACATAGAAAGAGATGCCGAGAACAGAGAAGGAGACAGAAACAAGGAGGAGACATAAAAGGAACAAAGCTAAAATCAGAGCAGACAGGCAGCCAGAACTGAGGCCTGTCACAGTCAGCGTGGAACCCAGGAGCCCCTAACAGGAGGACCTCGGCTTGCTCTTCACCCACAGAAAAGCTCTGACAGGCGTGAGATGGGGCTAACCCTTCCCCCTAGCCCCCTCTGCCCCACACCTTGGTGAGCTGCTCAGAAACCCAGTCAGAGGGCCCTGTTTGTCCAGGAAGATCTGGCAGGGGCCACACTGATGCTCCATCTCCCCTTCTCTCCCGGAGTCAGGAGCCAGGCTCTGGCCTCGATGCCTCCAGGAGTTGGAGGTCATGGTTGGGGTGGGATGCGATAGGCTCAGAGCCCAGTGTTTCCCAACTGATAGGAGGCAGCCGCAGCCTGCTCCGGTAGAAGACAAGCGGAGGGCTCAGTTTCCCAGGACAGTTGAAGACACAGCCCCTCATGACCCACTTTGTCTTTTTCCCCATCCAGAGCCCCCAGCCCAGAGCAGCAGGTCCTGGGGCTGCACTGGGAAGCGGAGGCCAGCCCGAGTCGCGCGGGGCTGGGATAGGCTGGGCAGAATGGGGCTGGGCTGGCTGCGCTGGACTGGGCAGAATGCTGCCGGGTGGTTCTCTGGGGAGAAGGGAATTGGAAAGGAAACGCTTCTCTGAGGAGGGCAGGGAGGGAGGGAAGCCGGGTGGCCCTGGAGAGCACGCGCGAACACACACACACACACACACACACACACACACACACACACACACAGCTGCCCTGACTTAGCTGGAGCCTCACTCTGGAAAGGAGCCTCTCTGCTCCTGGAGCTGCCTTCTGTTGCTTCCACGCCCATCTGTGCTGTCAGCAGCACCAGCAAAGTTGGCCTCCAACTTGAATGGAGCTCAGATCTCCAGCTCCCAGGAGCTCCGCTGGGCAGCAGGCAGGATCCAGACGCTGAACTCTGTTGGCCTGGAAAAGCCGCCCTCCCAACACCTGCTCCCTGGTGACAGCTCTGCCCCCGACCTGTAGGCCCCGGTCTGAGCTGAGGAATGGTGCGCTGAGGTCCCTCCGGAAGCCCCTTCTCACAGTCTGGAATTGAAGCAGCTCAAGATCCAAGCGAACATGGCCAACCCGGTGCATCCTCAGTTTCCCCTGGCGCGGGAGCCAGACGCTGCCTTACCCCCGGACCTGCCGGAGAAGGAGACGCTTCTCACCAAGGTGGAGGACAAGGATGACAAGCCCCTGAAGCTGTCCAAGTCCCTTTCAGGGGCTCTGGACCTGGAGCAGAATGGCCACGGCCTGCCCTTCAAGGTGGGATCTGAGAAGCACCGGGAGGTTTCACTCCCCCGGTCGCCCTCGTACGTCAGCTCAAGGCGGCCGTCCTCCACTGCCACCACCTCCTATGCCCAGGACCGAGAAGTCCCCAAAGATTACCTTATCCTTGCCATCGCCACCTGCTTCTGCCCCGTCTGGCCCCTCAACCTCATCCCCCTCATCTTTTCTATCATGGTAAGAAGAGCTGCTCTTGGGTCCAGGGCAGGGGCTGGGCCCAGGGGACAGCAGACATGTCCCTGGCGTGGGTGTAAAGAGAGCTGGGTGCTAGGGACCTGGGGAGAGAACTCCTTTCTCAGCTGGCCTGCTACTTCCCTTGGAGAAGGGGCCAGGGGCCAGGGGAGCTCTTGTTTGCTGTCTTCTTCCATCTCTGCTCCTGGGCTGCACAGCTTCACTTTGCTCAAAACCTGCTGGGGAGGGACCCAGGGAGCCCCCGGAGCTACGCTCTGCACACGGGACAGAAAGACAGCCGGGTCGGGGTCTGGTCTGCGGTGGGGCGGGGGCGGGCTGTCCTGAGCAGTCATTCCTGAGCAGTCATTCCTGAGCAGGGCTGTATTAGCAGCAGAGGTTGCAGCAGGCATGGAGTCCCGGGGCCCATGTTCCCAGGAGAGGAGCCAGCCCCCCACAGTCTCCCCCCCCACCTCTCCCCGGCCCCTGGGCGTTCTTAGAAGCGTTGCCAGCTCTGGTTTCCCCGCCATGCCCTGAGGGGATAGCTGCTCTGGGGGTAGTTCTTGCTGGGCCCTCTGGGCTTGGTGGTTACACTGATTTCACCATCTGTCCTCAGGGTGGGGAGGTTGGGGCCACGGGTGAAAGTGTCAGAGGGCATGGCTAGACTTGCCAAGGAGGGCGTGTGGGCTTCTCTGCCTCTCACGCACTTGTGCTGTAGGGTTCTGAGTAAATTCTTAGATTGTCCCCAAACCAGGCCATTTGGATAGAGCTACTTACAGAGGACCCCAGACACTGTCAGCAGATGGGACTTTGAGGTGTCGGAAGGAGAGAGACAGACAGACCGGGCAGGCAGTGACTTCCAGACAGAAGTTAGGAGAAGGGCCGTCAACCACTAGCCCCAGGCAGGTGGAGGCCAGAGGACCGGGAGGGCAGAGACTGTCTGCTTCCCTCGGGAGAGACTCTGCTGCTGAGTCACCTGTCACCAAGCCCCTCGGAGCTGTGGTCACTGCTGCTCCCGGCCACCCTCTGAGAAGCCCCTACTCCTCACACTCCCTGTCTACGTCCGCCCAGCCTTCCCCAGCCCCCAGCAGCCCTGCCCTCCTTCCAGGATGTCAGAGGACACTGGCAATGTTCCTAAGTCAGAGGGACTTGGCATGGGCCCAGGAGCCGGGGCTGGGCCGGACCCAGGGTGGGGCCTTGGAGGAGCGTCCTGTGTGCCTGCTGCACTTTGGGACAGCGGGGCAGGGCCAGGCCCCAGGGGTGCAGCTGGTGGCTCTGGGCAGGGCCAACCTCTTGGTTACAGGGAGAAGCCCCAGGAGGGGAGGCAGGTGTGGGGGAGGAAAACCACGCAAGGGCCCAGGAGAAAACAGTTGCTAGAATCCTGGTGGGCGTGGCAGGGTCCAGACTGGGTAGAGCTGCCTTTGTTGTAGGAAACCTGGGCCCAAGACTGGGAAACCAGTGAGCCCACACTTGGTACATTTCTATATCTTTCTCGGCCTCTTGAGTCAGGTCTGGTGGGCGCTGGGCCAGGGGCAGGGAACGGGGTGATAAGCAGACATCATCGCCAATTCCCGGGAGCCTCCAGTCCGGTGCGGAGAAACCTGTAAACAGATCCTTACAGCACATCGCAAGAGGTAGTCATGCTAGAGAAAACCACAAGGTGTTGTGTGGCCTCGGGCAAATCACTCAAACCTCTCCTTCTCAGTACTCCTACCTGCAAAATGGGTTGCCACCGTAACTCCTGCATTATAGAGCTGTGCGAGATGAAATGAGACAAGCCATACCAAGTGCGTAAGAACAACACACAGCTAAGTGCTATTACACAATAACAGTAATTCTGTGGCAGCTGAGTATCTCCCTGGTGAGCGATGGAAACCATCACAGGCTTGCTGTGGTTTTTTGTTTGTTTGTTTGTTTTTTTAGAGCTTTGAAATATAATCTGCATATTATACAATTCACCTATCTAAAGTGCATAATTCAATGCCTTTTTAGTATATTCATAGTTAGGTGCACCCATGACCACTCTCAGTTTTAGAACATTTTCCCATCTCCAAAGGAAACACTGTAGCTTTTTTCTATCACCCTCCACCTTTCCCTAAATCCCTCCTAAGCCTTAAGCGACCACTCATCTTTCTGTCTCTATGGATTTGCCTCTTCTGGACAATTTACATACACAGATTCGTGCAACGTGTGGTCCTTCAGGGCTGGTTTCTCTCCGTTGGCTCCGAGTTTTCAGGCTGGAGCATATACATCGTCGGGTTCGGAGCCAGAGAGGGGTGTGGTCAGATTTCCATTTTGGTGGATCAGTCTGTGTAGGGTGAAAAGGGGACCAAAGGGGCCCCTCTGAGCCTGGACTTGGGAGAAGGCACCTTTGCAGGAGTGCAGGTGACAGATGAACAGACTGGACCGTGGCAAGGGGCAAGGAAACCCTCCAAAAGTGGTAACTCGGGCCATTCACTAGAGTGGCAAGTTGCTTGTTTGGAGGGATCTAAGTGGTAGAAGACGATGTGTCTTTTTGTGAACCAGGCCCCGTGTTAGGCATTGGGAAGGAGCTGGATAAGACCTGGTCTGTTCGGCATGAGGAAGATGACGGAGTGTGGTGGTCACGGGAGGCGGGCAAGGACCCGTCTGGGAATTCCAGTTGTATCCCAGTGGCTCTGAGGAGCCTCTCAAATTTTGAGTAGAGGCGTGATGTGGTCAGTTCATATTTTAAAACCAGTGCCCAACTGCACTGTGGGAAATGAACAGAGCAGGCAGGAGGGGCATCGGGGAGGCGGTCCAGGCGGGATGTGAAGGCCTGAGCTGAGCACTGGGCCTGGGAAGGGGCCGCTGAGGGGACTGCTGAGGGGCCGGAGCGGTGTTTGCTTTAGGCTCTTGGGTACTCAACTCAAACAGACGCGCCGTCTTAGAGAAAGCTCGGAGGCACACGGCGATTACGGGGTGGGCAGGGGGAGTGCACAGAAAAGGGGTTTGAAAAGATCCCAGGAGGTGGAAGCAACACTGCCAAAGACGGGGAGACACCTGGGGGGAGCGAGTTCGAAGACCGAGGGAGTCGCCAAATGCAGCGTCGAGATCAGGTTGAACGAGGCTGGGAGTGTCCACTAGCTTGGCCACTTATAAACCCCGGTGATCCTGGTGATGGAGAAGCTTAGGCAAAAATGAGAAGTGAGCCCAGCTGTTGTGGCTCAGTGGCTGAGCATCGACCCATGCACCAAGAGGTCGCCGGTTCGATTCCCGGTCAGGACACATGCCCAGGTTGTGGGCCAATCCCCAGTGGGGAGCATGCAGGAGGCAGCCAATTGATGTTATCTCTCTCTCTCTCTCTCTAAAAATCAATAAAGAAAAATTCTTTTAAGAAAAAAATAGAGGTGATTGATGAGGTGAGGTCCCTGAGGAGTGGAGGGATAGGATCCAGAAGGAAAACCTCCTTCCTGGGAGCTCAGAGAGGCCATGAGGGCAGAAGCAGAGAGAAGTACTCAAACGGAGTTGGTTTATTCTGCATGGGATCCATGGCCCAGGGTCCTGGAGGGCAAGGCTGTTTGTTGAGAAATAAGAGTCTGACGGCAGAAGGGAGAAGAGGTGACTAGGGACAGACAGGTCAGTGGCCTGCGGGCTCAGCTGAGGCTGGGACCAGGGGTCTGAGTCGTTATCAGCCTGCGCGGTGGTGTGGCTTTTGTCCAGCTGGAGATATAGGGTCACTGGAGTGACAACGAGCCCACACAAACCTGAGGATGGCAGAACTGTCCCGAGGGCGGGACCAGGTGGCACAGAAGATGCTGAGATGACGCGCCCGAGGCTCGGGCTGGCTGGGAGGGGGCGAGGCCAGGGAATTGGCAATGGCCTCGGAAGAGAGGGAGGTTGGTCACAGGTTGAGGCTCAAAGAAGTCAAAGGACAGGTGCTATGAGGGTGTGAGGGTGACAGAGAGGTTGGGGGGGGTGGAGATTTCAGAGGAGGAGCTGAGGTGAGGGTGGAGTGTAGCTGTGGAGATGAATTTCTAAAGGGACCTGTTAGGAGCCAGAGAGAAGGGACCCGAGGAAACCCAGTGAGGAAGGATAATATCACTACCATCCAGTGCGCTTGCTAAATGTTAGGTACGGGTCCAGAGACTTTATATATGTTATCTCGTTTAACCCGGACTATAATCCTATGAGGTCTAGTTATTGTCATTACTCTCAATTTACAGATAGAAAGCTGAAATACAGATGAGTGCAATAACCTGCTAGTGGTAGGGAGCCCAGGATGGGATGTCCGGAGCCCAGCCCCTGTTCCCACGCATTGCACAGCCTGCCTCCTGCACCAGAGGCCGCCCGCGGGGAGGGGCGGTGGGTTTGCCCACAAGTCTTCCCTCTTCTGGGAGCCCGTCTAGTTCACAGGAAACCCCCATTTCCCAGGGAGGGTGGGGGTCAATTATTCATCTAAGGCTGAGACCCTCGGTCCCACCCAAACAGCAGCAGGGCTGAAGGAGGGCCAGGTGAGTGTGGAAAAGGAGTAGGTCTCCTGGGTTGGTGTCTCCAGGTCCTGGGGACAGACCAGGACTCCTCACCTGCAGTCTTCCCCTGGTTACCATCTGGAGAATCAAGCCCTTGATCCAGGGTGGAGGGAGACCCACGGCCCTGGCAGCCTGTCTAGAGCTTACTGTCAGCAGATGTGTCCTAACATGAGGCTGACAGAGTCTGGCTAATTGTTCCCATTAACAGACGAGGCAACTGAGATGAACAGAACAGCACCTCGTTCCCGGTCACACACCCGGTAAGAGGCACGTCAGCTGGACGCCGAATCCAGTGTTCTCGCCAAGGTCCCACCTGAATCTACCTCTGGGGACGAGGATGGTGTGTCCCTCCTAGGAAAGCCAAACCTTTCAGGCATCTGTGCAGGGAGAGAAGAATTCCACTTCCTTCCCTCTCCCTCCATCCCCCACTGCCCCTCCCCCCACACCATCAGTGGAAGATGAATGGACCAGCAGTGTCCTTCCACTGTGGCTTTGACAGTGGCCTGCTGTGACCAGGGCTGGAGGATCAGGGGCTCTACCTGAGTTGCCCAGACTCGGCCGAGCTCAGAACTGCAGGCTCCCATGAGGCTCCCGGGCTGGCCAGGGCAAGGCCGGCTTCACCCATCTTGCTTTGGGTCAGGCTGAGAAATGGCCTCAGCGCTGGCCAGGCCTCCTGCCCGCGAAGGGAGTGGACCCCAGGCAGCAGCCTTCAGCTGACAACAGTGACAAAATCAGGGTCAGAGAGGCCTGAGTGAGCGTCCCAACCCCTTCCCTTTATAAGCCACATGACCATGTGCAAATCACTCAGCCTCCTTCCTTAGCCTCAGTTTCCTCATCTATAAAATAGGTGTAATAAGCCATCTACCTTATTGGGTGATTGGGAGGATTAATGAGCTAATATGTGTGAACTCACCCAGCACCGAGCTGGCACATGGTAAATGGAAGCGGTTGCTGTTATTATCAACACTAAATGAAACTTGGCAATGTCGGAGGAAAGGGCAGATCTCCGGTGGACAGGCAGCTCTGACTTTAACCAGTTTGGGGATAATGAAGTCTCACCCTCATTACATAGCCCAGGGGGCTGGGCAGCCCTGTCTGTGGTTTGGGGGAAGCCCCCAAGCAGTCCCTTCTCTGTGGGTTGTTTCTGCAGCACTTGGGAACATTGCAGAGGTCCAGAGCGGGGTCAACACCTCCTTTCTTTCTTCTTCTTTTTTTTAATCCTCACCCGAGGACATTTTTCCCATTTTTTGTTCAGATAGAGTGGGAGGGAGAGAGAGAGAGAAACATCGATGTGAAAGGGACACATTGAGTGGCCGCCACCCACACAACCCAACCAGGGCCGGGGACAAACTGCAACCAAGGTACGTGCCCTTAGTGGGAACCGAACCTGGGTCTCTCTGGACCACAAGCCGACGCTTTAACTGCTGAGCCAAACTGGCCAGGGCAACACCTCCTTTCTTAGGTTTTAAAAAATATGTTTTTATTGAATTTTTTTTTTAGAGAGAGAGATAGAAACCTTGATGTGAGAGACAAACATGGACTAGCTGCTTCTTACATGCTCCCTGGCCAGGAATCAAACTGGGACCTCTCAGTCTATGGGATGACGCTCAATCCACTGAGCCACACCAGCTGGGCTTTTCTTAGTTTTGTTTTGTTTTTTATAGCTTCATCATTTAACTGACATGGTGCGGGCTGACTTTCATTCATCCATTCATTCAACAAGAGTGCCGAGTCCCACCCAAGTCTGACGGGCAGCTGGTCAGGTAGCTGAAAATATTGACAAGCTTTGGAATCAGTCAGTAAATAGTTGCTATCTCAAGCTCTTAAGCATTTCCAGCCCCTCCCACCCACCATTTCAGCTGCCCTGACTACTCCTCCGGACGCCCCCCAATCCCCGCCATTCTTCACCACTTTTTGTTTTGTTTAATATTTTTTCTTTATTGATTTTAGAGAGAGGAGGGAGAAGGAGAGAGAGATAGAAACATCAATTAGAGAGAACATCGACTGGCTGCCTCCTGCATGCCCCCCACTGGGGATTTAGCCCACAACCTGGGCATGTGCCCTGACCAGGAATCGAACCAGCAACCTCTTGGTGCATGGGTCAACACTCAACCACTGAGCCACACCTGCCAGGCTGCCACTCTTTTTATATTGAATTTATTGAGGTGACACTGGCTAACAAAATTATATCGGTTTCAGGTGCACTATTCTACAATGCATCATCTGTACATGTATGGTGTGTTCACCACCCCAAGTCAAGTCTCCGTCCATGACCATTGATCCCCTTATTCTCTTCCCCACTCTTCAGCAACTGAAGGGTTAACTTGTAGTCAGGGCATTCCAGAAACAATCACATTGTTGCAGAGAGGGCTGTGAAGGGGGCATGGAGATGCTTGATCTCCCTGGGAGAACTAATAGCTGATCAGCCCTGGTGCTTCTTCTCAGTTCTCCTCGGATGTGCTGGGGCTTGGCCCGAGCCTCAGGGGCAGAGGAAGCTCTTTCCTGAGAAGTTCCGTTGCCACCCTCCTCCGGCTGGTTTCAGCCTCCGGCAGCTCTCCCCAGCCTCCTCCCCACCCCCTACCTGCTCTCAGACGTTTGTCAGTGTTTTTCAGCCCTCATCTATTACCTTGAAGGCATTTTCTCCCTCACCATTCCCACTGCCATTGCAAACACAGATGATCTATTAATTCACAGTTATTACAATCATTAATGCAATTATTATTGTGCCTTCGATGTAAGCACTTTTGTACAAGGAGAAGATGATGCCGCTAAATGGGGATGAGAGAGCAGCAGGCTCTTCCTTCGCCCCTGCAGCCAAGGAGCGGGTCTTTCGTTTGGCGATTAGTGGGGGGCAGGGGGGGGGAGGCTTCAGACCCGAGTGCCAGCTGCTAGCGGGGAACTTCTGTTTCTAAAAGTAGGGTTTTACAGATCAGGAGTCTAACACAGAACAGTGGTGAGGTTTACGATGGATGGTGTGGATACAGTGTCTGACACCACAGTGTAGCAACTTCAGTGGTGTCTTCCCGGCTCAAAGGAACATGGGTGACCGGGAGGCAAGGGCTGACGCCTCTGTGGCTAAAGAAGAGAGACCGAGCAGTCCACTGGCTAAGCTCAGTGGTTAGAAAACAGGTCGCTGCCTTCAAGGAGCTCACAGTCTAAAGAGAGAGACTGATATAGCCACCAGGTGGGAAGAGAGGAAAAGAGAACGGTGCAGGGGGGCTGGGCAATTGCGGGAGCCAAGGGCATTTGTACTGGAGGAGGCTCCTGGAGGACCGGGAGGAGCTGTCGAGGTGGCGATGTGGTACTGAGAAAAGGCATTCCGGCAGAGACAGTACGCGCAAAGGCACCGGGACATGACCGTATCCCTCTGACAGGGAGTCATGTGACCAGGCTTGGGTTTCAAAGACCTCGCCTTGGCCGTGAAGAAGAGGTTGGATGGGGGCAAGGGTGGCACAGAGACCGTGAGGAGGAAGCTACGGGGAGTGGGCTGGGGCAGTGGAGTTGGGACCAGAGAGGTAGGGACAGACTTGAGGGACATCAGAAAGGTCAGGGATTCTTACCTGATTGTATTTGGGGTGGGGAGAGACAGGGGGGAAGTCTAGGAGGGGAGACGCTAGGATTCTCTCCCGGAAACTGGAGCTGTCGAAAACGGCTCTACAGTGAGCTTCTGCTGTTCGCGGTGCCAGAGGGAGCACCCTTGCTGAGGGGGCATCAGAGATGAGGATGGCAAAGTTCTGTGCCCCACTGGGGCAGCTGCCAGGAGGAGCATGCAAAGTCCTCCCATCCCACGGCCACCACAAGCTGCGGGGTGGGGAGGGCAGGAGGAGGAAAGAAAGAGAAAAAGGAGAAGTGGTGGTGGGCACGCAGTGAATGTGTAAAACCTCGGAGCTGGGACGTTTCTGAAAGTGAAAGGCGAGCTGTTAGTAAGTTCACCCTGACCTTCCAGACAAACTTTCCTCCTAGAACCCTAGAGAAGGGTTATGATCCCTTTTCCTTCTCAGACTCAGTGGAGGGATGGGAATCTCCTGACAACAAGAATATTTCATTACTATATTTATTGAGCACGTACTATTGCCAGGCACCAGGCTAAGCCCCCCTACTTGTATTAGCTCATTTAATCCCCACAACAACCCAGTGAGGCAGGTACCAATGTCGCCTGGTGAGGAAGTTGAAACATAGTAGGTGAGCCACTTGTCCAGGAAATGATGGAGCTGAGACAGGCACCCGTGAGCTCTGGCTCCAGAACCTGTGCTCTGAGCCATTCTGCCCTTCTAGGGGGCTGGAGGCTGCCCCTGCTCCTGGCTGGGCCTCTGCCATGTCCAGGTGGGAGGGTGAGTCTCCGGAGGCCTGTTGCCTGAGCTCCACTCCAAGCCGGACCCGCCTTCTCTTCCACCTCTCACTGGATGACACTGGTCCGTTGTCACTGATACCCCTGAGGGTCACAGGCATGAATACTCGCTACTTCCTGCCCAGATCCAGCTACAGACCTGTCCAGGTGTGAGGTCACCTGCACCCACATTCATGGTCTTCTCCACTGTCAATAGTTCAACCCTGTGCTCAAGTCCAGACCTGCTGACCCGGGACACTGGGGCGCTCATCATTCCTTGGTCTTTTCTCCCTTTCCTTCTTTACTGGGTCTTTTTCTTTCCTGTCATGAAGAAATCCTCTGTTTGTCTTACCCAGTTATACACTCCCCCAGTGCAGAGAGGACAAAATCCAGATTCTGCTCTGTGAGACCCAGGGCCCTTCTTGATCTGGTCTTTCCGCACTTCTCCTGTTGCTTCTCTCATGACGCCTGCGCGCTCCAGCTCCAGCTCCTCGCCTGTCAGTAGCCTAATGACACCCCTAACTCACAGGGTGATCGGAGGATGGAATGCACTAATGGATGGCAAGCATTTAACATAGTTCCTGACACAAGGTAAATTTTCAAATAACGTTAGGGATACTTATTATTCTGGTGAAGGAGGAAGAATCTTGGTGGGCTTCACAGAGGGGGTGGCATTGGAGCAAAACCTTGAAGGATGGAGGAGGTGGACATGTGGTGTTGTGGGGGAGCACAATGCAGGCCGGAGAAACAGCACAAGCAAAGGCTTGTGGGAGTCTGTGCTCACACCCGGAGTGGCTCAGATGGACTAGGCCCGGAGGTTGTGGATGAGAAGAGGAGAAGATAAAATCAGAAAATGCAATGCTAACCTGAGTTTGGTCTTTGGTTTGTGGACAGTGGGGGGCCATGGAAGATACTAAGAGGGAGTGATGAACTCAGCCGCCATCATTTTGAACTTTTGCATCAGATCCTGATTCCCATGCTCCTTTCTGATCCCATAGAGCCTGAGGGGTACTTTGGAAATCATTCCTCTGCCCTAACCTTACATCTTCACTGTTTCCCACTGTTTCTGGTGTAAGAACCAACCTCTGTCCTGTGCGGGCAGAGCCCTGCCCGGCCTGGCCCCACCCACCGCCTCTCGCTCACTTTCTCAGCTCTATCTATCATCTCTCCTGCTTCCTTCAGACAACGATGTATGGAACATCCACATGTTTACTGTGCAGGGTCTCCCTCAGGGCCTTTGCACATGCTGTTCTCACTGCCTGGAATACTCTTCATTCTTTCGAAAAAGGTCTATTTAATCCTTACCCATCCTTCACATCTCAATCCAAATATCCTCCTCCAGGAAGTCGTCTCTGAGTCTCCTCTTTTATAAGGCCTCATAGTACCAAGTACCTCTCTTTTGTAACACTACCCACAGTTGCAATTCTACCTCTATTTGTGTGATCACAATGGAGGCCAGCCTCCCCACAGGCCGTAACTTCTGTGAGGCAGGAACTGGGACTCTCTTGCATACTGCTTATCCAGGGGTACCTAGCACAGTGCCTGGTGTAAATATCTGTGGAGGGGAATTGTGGTTTGGGGAATAGAAGGGAGAAGAAGAAAGCTTGGGCCTAGGGGGTCTTCAGGAGGCTGTTGTCATGGCTTGAACGAGAAGTGGCACCTGAAACTAGGGCAGGTGCAAGAGACCCAGAGGGGGCAGTTGTGATGAAATTGACTGGGAGTGGAAACTGATTAGTAGGGTGGGCTGGGAGGGGACTTGTGAGAGTGGGAGGACACCAGGTTCTTTTTTAAAAATAATTTTTCTTTATTGATTTTAGAGAGAGGAAGGGAGAGGGAGAGAGAACAGTGATTGGCCGTCTCCTGCAGGCCCCCCACTGGGGATTGGGCCCACGACCTGGGCATGTGCCCTGCTCGCAAATCGAACCAGTGACCCTGTGGTGCATGTTGATGCTCAACCTTTGAGCCACACCGGCTGGGCAGGAATCCAGGTTCAGTAACTGGGGCTTGGGCAAGAAGACGGAGCGCAGGGCCAGGAGCAGAGAGGGGAAGTCAGAAGCTACGGTTGCGGGCAAACGAGTTTGAGTGACCCTGTGACAGGAGAGTGGGCTGGACTAGAAGGAGCTTGAAACAGGGAACCATGGGGTAAGGGTGGGCATGGGGTTGGCTAGAATTCTGAGAGGTGAAGAGGACAGAACCCTGGGGAAGGGGGTGCCCACATGGAGGGAACAGAGAGAGAGGAAGGGTAGCTTCTCTGAACTTCAGTTTCTTCAAACGCAGGCAACAGCCATGCTCTCCTGCACCTTTTGTTTTAGACATGTTCACAATAAAGAGTTAAAACAGTAAAAAAGAAAAATGTGGGCAACACTGCCAACCCCGTAGGATGATCTGAGGCTAAATGAGATCATTTAGGTGTCATCCTTTGCAAGCCGCCTGGCACAAAATAAGGACTCAACGAGGCACCATGCTCATCCTCATCAAGGTACTTGAGTACATGTCTGTTCTGAACGCAGGGGTCTCAAATAATCAGAAAATAAATAACCAAATAAGTGGCCTAAGGCAGTCGTCCCTTTGGTGGACTCCTGCATGCGCCTGCGCTGGAGTCCAGGGCGCACCGGGAGCTGCAGAGCTGGAGGGCACAGGCCGGCCCTTGCAGCAAGGTGACTAACGCAGGTGCCTGCGACACACCACCTACTGCGCCACCCCGGGGCCTCTCCGGGTGCTCTCCGTCCCCACCCTCCCCCACCTGACTTCGCCAAGAAAACCAAGAAAAACCAAGCTCGCTGGGGAGTGGAATAGCAAGTGGGGCCACTGTGAGCCGTGGGTGGCTTCCCCCAGGCCCATCCTTCTTGGTTCAAACCCAAGACACTGCCTTTCTGGTGTGACTGGGGAGTGGGCTCGGTCGAACAAGAATGTGGTTCCTGGTGGAAAGGGAGGAGCAGGGATTTTTTTTTATCCTCACCCGAGGACATTTTTGCATTCATCTTCAGACAGAGCAGGAGGGAGAGAGGGAGGAAGAGAGAGAGAGAAACATGGATGTGAGAGAGACATATCAACTGGTTGCCACCCACATGACCCCAACAGGGCCGGGGACAAACCACAACCGTGGTACATGCCCTTAGCGGGAACCAAACCCGGGACTCTCTGATCCACGGGTCGACGCTCTAACTGCTGAGCCAAACCGGCCAGGGCCAGGGAATTTTTTTTCTTCTATGGTAAGAGGGGGCTCACCGAGAAAAGTAGGCAGGCCCATCAGGCCACAGGAAAAGCCAAAGGGACTGCCTTGGCATGTCGGTGCAGCCACAACAGTGAGCCTGGGCCGGGGGTCCAGAGGGGCCTGGCTCATCTGCTCCCACCGGCTCAGTGGAGCCTGGAGCTGGCCCACCCTTCAGGCCCTCGGTTACCACCCTGTGGTTCTGTGACTCTGCGTTGTGTGCTGTTTCCAGCTGTCCTCAGCCAGTGAGGGGCAGGCTTGGTTAGGGTCCTGGCCCCTTGAATCCAGGCCACTTCTCTAGGAGAAGGCCACTTCGTCGTCCCTAAGTGGGCGGCTGGAGTGCGGGCTGCAGTGGGGACTGGTGTGTTCCAGAGGCCCAGGCCAGGGGCCCCCACAAGCTTCGAGGACAGCTTCCTGAGGTCTCTGCCACCCTCTCTCTGCAGTCTCGAAGTAGCATGCAGCAGGGGGACGTGGATGGGGCCCGGAGGCTGGGCCGCCTGGCCCGGCTGCTCAGCATCACCTTCATCGTCATGGGGATCATCATCATCATTGTGGCTGTGACTGTCAACTTTGCAGGTGAGGCCCAGCCACATGCCAGCTTGCTTGTCACGAAGACAACCAAGGGTGTAGCCTGGCCCCCTGGGGCAGGGGCAGTGGGGGAAGGGAAGAGCCTACGGGGGGGGGGGAGCTTACGGGAGGGGGGGGAGAGCCTACTTGGGGGGTGGGTACAGCCTACCCTCTAACCCAGAGAAAAGCAACCCAGTCCCCGGCAGCGTCTGGCTGAGCAGGGCTGGCTGACTTGTCTGATTTCTGGGAAGTGGATTAGAGGGAAAGGGTGGAGTCAGAGTCTCTGATGGCCCCAGGCCCTGGGCCGATGTCTGTCTAGTTGAACCCAAGGGGTTTTCATGTCTAAAGTAGCCGGAAGAGGCCTCCAGCACAGAGGCTCTTGTGAGTGACCCCTGAGACAATGGGTGTGACCGTCTTTGTAAACTGTGGACTTGCCATCCGAGTGGAGTGTCCGTGCTGAGACAGCCAGGCCAGGCCAGAGGGCACAATGCATGCGGAGGAAGTCAGAAAGTAACACTTTTGTGAGCACCCAGAGGTGGCCCAAGGAAGTCATCCAAGCAGGGGAGCCATTTCCAAGAGGTCAGGTCTGTAATCAGCCTGCTGGGTTCAAAACCCACGTCCTCCACACCTGTCTGCCTGGCCCGAAGCACGTTCCGTGATCTGAGTCTGCTGGGTGCGCAGGGACGGCAGCGGCAGGGACCCACTTGCTGGGGCATGAGCCTCGGTATCCCCCTATGATGCCACCGTCTCCCTGGTTCTGCTGCTGCTTGTCCTTTTAGCCACGACTCTTTCGATGGCACATGACAGCTACGGAACTTGAAATGGTAACGGGAATTGTTTAGCTTTTGTTAAGAAATTCAAGCAGAGATGGTTCAGGGTTCAGGGGTCCCATGCCACGGGGTCCTCTCATTGGCAGGAGTTCAGTTCCCCCAAGAACCCCAAACCAGATGATCCCTGTTGCCATTTCCCACTAGAAAACACAACCCCAAATCCTCAAAACAGGGACCTGAAGACCCCACGTTCCGAGCTCAGTTCGCCATAACCGTTCTCTGCTTTACAGTTCAGAATAAGCAGAAGTAACCAGGGCTCTGCCAGCAGCCAGGCTCTGGCCAGCTGGAGCTCCCAACCACCTCCCCCACATCCCACGAGGACAAGACGGTGACTGCCAAGGGCCCACCTGTCCCCAAGCTCCAAAAGCACAAATTCGGAGGAAACCCCCAAGTCACTCCATTCCAGTCCCCACCAGATGGGAAAAGCCAGAGGAAGGAAGGAAGGAAGGAAACTGACTGTGAAGCCGGTGAACACTGTGATCGAATCTCTCGGACGCAGCAGGCATTGTGGCCCCAGTGCTCTGGCTCTTCCTCGTCCCTCCAGTTTCCTGGCATCTACCGAACAGCATATGCTGCCAGCAGGAGGAGAAACCAGCCCCGCGAACAGATGAGCTACGGTGAGGAGAGCACCCTCCCCGTGTGATTGGGAGCAAAGACACGGGACTGGCTTTATCTTTGTACTTTTCTTGAGAAGGGACGAAAAAGACTTTGCATGCCTTGTGCCACACGCCTTCCGCCATCCTAGCCAGTGCCCTGATCTCAGAGGCCGAGCCAATGCTCAGCACCTGCCCTGGCACCTCGGCACCCAGACGGGCAGCTGCCCCGGAAGGAGGTGACAGCCACTCACATCCCCCATTGCAGGGTGGAGGCTCCCTAAGGACCGTTGGTGAAGGCAGAACAGGGACAGCATGACCCCCGACCTCCCCGGGAGTATCTGCTGAGAACTACGGTCCTGGGGGTCTCCCAGGGTGCCCCCGTCCGCCTTTTGCTCCCTCCCTGTGCTGTGGTCTGGGGCATAACCAAGAATCCTAGGGCCTGCCCTCCCCACCCCTCCTGTCAGCCAGGGAGGACCCCGGGCCTGAGCTCTCTCCTGCCACGGTCCCCCACGGTCTGGGGTGTAAATCTGGGGCCCCAGGCAGAGTGGCTCAGATGGAGCATGGGTCCCGGCTCCCAACCCAGCCTCAGCTGAATCTCCGTGCCCCGCCCTGTGCCCCTGGCCACCCCCAAACAGCAGAGGCTTCCCTGGAGGAGAGTTTGGGATCACCCCTGGGAGGGGCTCCCCAAGGGCTCCTGGGCGTGTGTGTGCTGCCTCAGGGAAGTGGGCCAGAGAGATTCTGTGAAGGTTATTTTTCTTGGTCTGGAGAATTCCAAGACAGAGGGAAGAGCTTGGCTGGGTCTAGTCTGTGGGAGAGTGGGGGGCCCTGGTTTTGGGGTACACTCACATGCCTGGAGGCAGGGGCTGGACACCAAGGCCTCTGTCTAAAGACCTAATGGGATGCTTGAAAGAACCGAGCAGAACCCCTGGGCCTCCTGCCTGGCTTCTGGCTCCAGATTCTCCCGAACATCTCTCTGGAATAGGCTCTGTCCCCGGGGGCTGCTCCTGTGCCCACCTTCCCCATTGGCTTCGGCTCCCAGACTCTCAGAGAGACGCTGCGGGCTTGCCGGCCCGGGGAGGCCCTGGGACCAGCCTGGGTGGCTACGCACAGTGGTGGGGTGGGGGCAGGTTTTTAGCCACAGCCAGACTGGCTCCAGGTTGGCCAGGAATGTCTCCCCTGAGCCTGTTCACGAGGCTCATGCCTCCTCTTGGGCCCCCACCAGGCTCTCCCACCCTCCACACAGGCCCCTGGGAGGGAGTCCTTAGCTCAGAGGCTCTGTCTGCCAGGAGGGCTCTGGGTGCGAGCGAGCGCAGTCAAACCTGAGTGACCACCGGGGGGCGGGGTGCAGGGCCCAGGGGGTCCCTCTGGGGCAGGCTTTCCTGAGTCAGCGCCCCACCAGGGGATCAACTCCAGCCTTCCCTGCCCTCAAGGAAGGGCTGATTGTTTGCTTTATGGAAGCTCTGAGGCCAAAATAGAGGTGCCCTGTTTGTTGGGGGGGGGGGTGTCTGGGGATGACGCAGAGTATTTGTGTCACTTGCAAGGTCAGGTCAGGTCAGGGGGGACATGAGGTCTATGGAAACTGCCCATTCACAGGCCCCGGCTCTGGGCAGGAGTCGCAGGTCTCCCAGCAGGTGCCACTGGTCCTCAGCTTCAGCATTTCAGGGAGAAGAGAGAAATGAACCAGGGGAAAATGATGGCAGAGGCCCCACACTGTCCCCACAGGCCTCGCCGGAGCTGGAAGGAACAGTGGCCCTGCTGTCCCAGCCCCTCCGTGGGTCCAGCTCTGGCTGCATGAACACAGAGGTCCCGGCGGACTCGGAGCACTGGCTCGCCTCTCCCACGCCCCTTAGGGAACTGCCGGGCCTCCCCTCCCCCGCGCCACACCCACCAGTTCACGCTCCTGTATCTCTCGGCATGGAAAGAAATAAAGCTGACAGTACGTGCAAACCGCAGGCCTGTGTCTGTGCTGCTGGGGTCAAGGGTTCCAGGCAACTGCTGGGGGGGTGGGGGGTGGCTGTCAGTCCCAGGGTCAAGGCTCAGAGCTGGGCACGGGCAAGCCTGGGCACCATGGCCAGCATAGACATCGTCCCGAGCAAGTCGCTGGGCCTCTTGGGCCTCAGCTTCTCTGGTGAGTAAGGCTGGTCCCATCTTCCCCAGGCGTTCTTTCTGCATGTGCCTGAAGACCTCAGGAGTGGAGGGGGGGCAGGAAACCGGCACCGCGGATAGCCTGGTGCCAGCTGGGCATCGTACATACTTTGGTAAATCCACCAGGCAGTCCAAGGGGGTTACTAGTGTTGTCCTTGGGTTCTAATTGGTAAACTGAGGCTCATAGAGGTTCAGGAACGGGTCCCAGGTCCCACCACGCCTGGCACACAGAATGAACGCTGGTGAGCTGACCCCATCCTGACGTCTGACCTGGACGCTGGCTTCTTGCTGCCCTGCTGCTGTCCGGAGAGGAAGGTGACAGGTAGGTGTGTGCGGAGGGAGCGAGGGGCCCATTTCCCAGGCTGCGGGATGAAGCGGGCAGGGGTGCTGACTGTGGAAGGTGGCAAGGACCTCAGAAGGGCAGGTGAAGGGGGAGGTGGGTGTGGGCAGAGCCACCAGGCCAGGCAGTGAGAAGGAAGAAACTGCCACATGGCCATGATGAACTGCCCACACTGAGGGCTGGGGTGGGGCAGGAGTGGAGGGGGAGTCGCAGGACCCAAGAGGCAGTGCAGCAGAGAGTAGATCCGGCCCCCCTGGGAACACATCCTGCCTGGCCAGGGATTAGCTGGGTCCCCTTGGGGAAATTCCTTTCACCCAGAATAGGGGCCAGGGGGGCACTGCCCACGTGCCCAGCACTGGGCTCTGTAGTTTGTGTAGATTATCTCACTTAGTCCTCACAGGCCCTCAGCGGTCACCCCGTTTTCCTGAGAAGCAGGCGAAGGTTAGAGAGGCCCCGTGACTTGCCCACGGCCACACAGTCATGGGAAGCGGACAGGCCTTCTCGGGTGCCTGGGCGGCAGGAGCCCTAAGAGGTCTGCAGGCGACACCAAGGGCGTTGGCCACGCCGGGCCCTTGGACTGCACGCCCTGGCCTGGCCACGGTCGGATTTCTCTGCAGCTTTGATTCGGTGTTGCGCTCTGACCTCTCCAAAGGCATCTGAGGCGCCCCTGGGGCCTAGGTCACGATGGACGTCACCAGTGGACGCTGCCAATGTAGTAACTGAGGCTCACTGCCACCTCCTACACAGGCGGTGCGGGAGCAACACCACTGTCCGGCCTGGTGGCCTGAACGTTTTTTTGGCGTCATTTGTCGGGCACAACCCAAGTTTAGAAACTCTACAGCGGGGACAGGGGGACATCCGTGTCTTAGACTCAGAGAGGGAAAAGGCGGCGCTTCCCTAATGCAGGAGGTCCCTGAGGGCCACAGTGCCCGGACCAGCACCCTGTCCTCTCGGGAACGGGGCCGGACCTGAGGATGGGGTGCTAATCTGCTCTGCACACCCACAGGGCTGTGGGAGGCCTGATGGCACTTTCGGGTGACCTGTGAGGGCTGGAGACATGTGGGGGGCACAAATAACAATTTCCTGGGGCACAGCCTGGAGAGCGTCCCAGAAGCTGGGAGGTTCTGGGCACTCCCGGTGACCCTCAAGTCCCTGCCAGCCTCCATCCCCAGCCGGCCCTGCCACTTCCTGCTCCCTGATGCCCGGGAGAGGACAAGGACGCTCTCTGGCCCAGGCCCCGCACCCTTTCCCGTTGACTGTGTCATCTCGGTCATCTCGGGCCGGCCCCAGCCTTCCTCCGGGCCTCCGTCTCCTCTCGCGGCTAAAGGAGTGAGCTGGGCTGGCCTGGAGCAGGCTTCTCCGCCCCGTTGCACACAGAGATCACCTGGGGACTGAAACATGCTGACGCCCGCCGCCACGCCTGGAGAATCTGGCTGAAGTGATCTGGGGTGTGGCCTGAGCATCCGGTTTTTTAAAAGCTTTCCAGGTGATCCCAATGGTCATTTGAGGTCGGGAGCCACTGGGTTAGACTCTAGAGTCTTGCTCCTCAAAATGTGGTCTCTGGGCCATTAGCGTGGGCATCCCTGGTGTTGTCAGAAATGCAGAAACTCAGGCCACACTCTGACCTAATGTAATGACTCGGAAGATCGGCCCTTTACCGAGCTACTTGGGTGGTTCACTGCACTTTACAGCTGGGGAAGGTCCTGGCTGGGCCTGAGCCAAGGGGCCAGCTCAGCCCGGCTCCGCTGCAGGCTGACCTTCAGCACACCTTCTCCAGCGGGTCTTTGATCTCCCCTCTAAAAATCATTTTTCTTTCTTTTCCTAATCACTACCTGGTCTGTTGTAAACACACTGAGAAAGCCTAGGCAATGCTGGGAGCAAAGAGGAGAGAGAGGGACACCCCACAGACGTTCATGGGCGCTCACAGCAGAGAAGGTCTGCATCCCACCTCCAATCGTGTTTGCCAGCGAGGCTGCAGACTGTGTGTATGGATTTGGGGGAGGGGGGTGCCCAAAAGCACAGTTTCCGAGGAAGCACCAACCTTCTTCCTCCCCCAGCCTCCGGTTCCACACCGTGGACCTGCGGAAGCTGCGCGGGACGGAGAAAGGTGCAGCAGGTGTCTTAAAGCTGATTGGGTGGAAACTTCTCACAACCAAAATGAACACCCTTGTTCTCAGGTCTCCACCCGCCAGACCCTGGGCCTGGGAGGAGGAGCGGAGGGAGGGACCTTGACGAGCTGTGATGTCTCTTGCACTCTTGTCCTATGGCAGGAATCCCCACGCTCAGGGTTGGCCCAGGTACATATGGCTCCTTTGTGCCGATGACCAAATGGGTCCCTCACGCGGAGGAGGTGCTGAAGCTGCTCCAGGGTCCCCTTCTTGGGTATGTTTGCAGCCTGGTGCCCTGAGCACAGGTGGACTAGAGGCCTGTGGAGAGTACCTCTCTGGAGCTGGGGGCGGAGCCGGTCAGCTGGAAGCTGGGCCCTGCCAGGGCTTCTGCCTCCTGCATTATTGATCTGCCCCGGCCATGGGCCTGAATAATTCATCAGGGGGAGGAAGTGCTGAGGACTGCAAACCGAGGCCTCCAGGCTCCTCCCCAGCTCCCAGCTCCCAGCTCCCAGCTCCCAGCTCCCAGCTCCCAGCTCCCAGCTCCCAGCTCCCAGCTCCCAGCTCCCAGCTCCCAGCTCCCAGCTCCCAGCTCCCAGCTCGGGGCTTACTTTTCCTTGCTTAAGGAGCTTCTGGGGAGGTCCTGCTGAATCTCTTTTCTTCTCCTGCCCACAGGGCAGGCCCAGGAAAGGCCTCACAAGTTCAGGGCTGCAATGAGCTGGTCCCAACCCAAACAGAGCTGCCCGCAGCCCAGGAGCCAGCGCCCGTCCTTGCCAGGCTTCTGGTCACCAGGGACTCTCAATCCACACGGCCTGCCTTGCATGCTGAGCCCTTTGACCTCTGATGAGGTGGAATGCTTCATGCATGAGAAGGACCTAACCTCATGCTGACCTGCGGCACCTGCTCAGTGAACACCACTGACATTGTTAATGTCCTCTATAATAAATGGTGGCTTCTGTCACCGTTGCCAATGTCTTGGTGAAGGGCTGAGGGCACCAGCTTGGGGTGGGGTGCAGTCAGAGCTACAGGGGTGTGGGACCTCTTGGTGCGGGCGCGGGTGAGCGGGGCTGGTGGTGTGGGACAGGAGGCGACGGGGGTGATGGAAGGACACTGAAAGAACTATTTAGACCCCGGCCGATGTGGCTCAGTTGTTTGGGTGTGGTCATGTGCACCAAAGGGTTGCCAGGTCAGTTCCTGGTCAGGGCACATGCCCGGGTTGTGGGCTCGATCCCCAGTAGGGGTGTGCAGGAGGAGGCCAATCAATGTCTCTCTCACATTGATGTTTCTCTCTCTCCCTCTCCCTTCCTCTCTCTCTAAAACTCAATAAAAAATTTTTTTAACCAAAGGGAAAAGAAAGACTCATTCAGGATTACTACAGTGACTTTTCCTCTCTGACCAAACTTTCCCACACGACCGCCTCAGGGGCTTCGGGGCGCCACGTCCAGCAGGGGTACGGCGGTGGCCGGCGGCCAGCAGCTCAGCCCTGGTGCCGGCATCTCGGCCTCAGTTCCGTCCGACAGCCCACTTAGCCCACATTGACGAAGGCTGCTGTGCCGTGTACAGCCTCAGGCCAGACTCAGGCGTGCAAGGAGTGTTCTCTACCGCTCTTCAGAACCAAATTTAATCTCCTCTTCGCCTCCACTCTGCATGGTGGCAGAAACTTAAGCTCAGGCGGCTCCGACTTCTTTCCCCTTGCCTGGGGGTTACAGCAGGCCGAGGTGTCCAGGACAGGGGTGGCAACAATCTGGTCCTTGCTGTCACCACCGAGCATCCTCACTCCATCATCCTTAGTCCCCGCAGATGGCTGCGAGCCAGGCTTCAGTCCCCCACTTCCGTCCCAGATCTTGGTCCACTGCTCCCTGCCCTCCCACGTTCCCCGGGACAGTTCCGTGTGGTCATGGCCAGAGGGAAGGGGGGAGGGGCTGGGGAGGGGGGAGAAAAATGGGACATCTTAATAGTGTCAATAAAAATAAAGGAAAAATAAAAAAGAGTGTAAGATTATCTTTTTCTTGCTTTGAAACAGTATTTGCAGCCCTGGCCGGGTAGCTCAGTTGGTTAGAATATCGTCCTGATACACCAAGGTTGAGGGTTCAATCCCTGGTCAGGGCACATACAAGAATCAACCATAAATACATGGAACAACATGCTCTGGCTGGTTTGGCTCGGTGGTTAGAGCATTGGCCTGTGGACCAAAGACTTGTGAGTTTGATTCTGGTCAAGGACACGTACTGTGGTTGTGGTTTGTACCCCGGCCCTGGTCGGGTCGTGTGGGAGGTAACTGGTTGATGTGTCCCTCTCACATCAATGTTTCTCTCTCTCTCACTCCCTTCCTCTCTCCCTCCCACTCTGTCTGAAGATAAGTGGAAAGAAATATCCTCGGGTGAGAATTAAAAATAATAACAAGTGGAAAAACAAATCAATGTTTCTCTCCTCTCTCTCTTGCTTCCTCTCTCTCTCTCTCTCTCTCTCTCTCTCTCTCTCAACCAGTAAAAAAGAGAAAAGAAAAGAAACAGTATTTGTGATACACTGTCAGACTTGATATTTTCCTATCCTTATTGCGCAAGGTGAAGCAATCACAAAACTTTTTGGGAAATCCTCTAAATCAGGAACTGGCAGACTTTTTCTGTAAGAAGCCAGATAGCAAAGATTTTCGGCTTTGCCGGCCACGTGGTATCTGTTATAACTGCCCCACCGTGCACTGTGGCCCTGGGGGCGCATGAACAGTGCGGGCACACACCGCTTTATGGCGCTTTTTACAAACCGAAGGCAAGACCCTCCACCAGCAAAAAATTTATCACTGACTTTATTCCAGTACTCGCTGTGTTGCAGAGGTCCGAAAACTGAGCCCACCCTGTCTCTGAATACACCTGTGCATAAATGAGTACACCTGTGCATAAATGCGTACACCTGAGCATAAATGCGTACACCTGAGCATAAATGAGTACACCTGTGCATAAATGAATGAGTATGGCTGTGGGCCAACAACTTGATTCACCCAGACCTGTGGCGGATGGGGATTGGCCCGTGGGCTATAGTCTGCTGACCTCTGCTCTAAACCCATTCAGTGTGTCAGTTTCTGAGGCAGAAACTGGCTAGCGTGTTTTTTTTTTGTCCTGGGCCAAGGTCCAGGTGAGAAGGTGCTTAGCTCATCACACAGCACTGTCGGGAAGGCCAGTTAGTGCACCTGGCTGCTCCCCAGTTATTAATTATGGGTAGATGAATGATCATGTGGGTTAATTAATTGCTCATCTTATAATAACATCTATGATAAACACCATTTAAAGAAGAAGGAAGAAAAAGTCAGATCCTTAGAATCTAAATTGGAAACAAACATGGACTCTCCGTCCAACCCAAAAGCTCTTACGGCAAAGGTGCCAGGCCATGGGGTGGGAGTCAGGGGCATCGAGGGGCTCCTGGGGGGTTCCAGGGAGGTGTGGAGAGCCAGCCATCTGCTGGAGACACAATGACCAACAGAAAGACAGCGAGGCAGGGAGACTCACCTTGGCCCTGGGGCTGGGAAAGGGACAGAAAAGGCAATAGACCAGGATCGCACTGAAACAAATGAGGCTCAATCCGGTCGTTTGACTGTCATACTTCTCAGAGCCTTTTGTACACGGCAGACGTGTACATGAATCTCCAAGAGGACAGAGATGCGGTATTTCTTACACTTAGTGCTCCAGCAAGCCCTTTCTTTGAGGAGCATTTTCTCGCAAACCTACTTTAGATTTGCTGAGCCCAGCATTTCCCTCTGTTATTAAAGACTTTTTATGAACATCCCTTTCAGTGGCTATATAATATGTATAAACCATCATTTATTTATCTTTTCTCCCATGGCTGGGCATGTAAGTGTCCAGTTTTTCTTTCTAATTTTTTTGTTCTTGCCTATCATTTAAAAACAGGGCTTAAGCACTAGGGGAACCTATTCTGAAGGTGCTCGGGGAGCTGCCCTTGGGAGGCAGGGAGAAGAGCCTCACCTCCTCATGGGACAGCTGACCCGTTGCCGTGGCAACCCCTGGGGTCAGGAAGCAGAAGGTGCAGGCGGTGGAGCTACAGGAGGAAGCCCGGGGCCAGGCAGCTGGGAGCCTGCCGCACTGAGGCTGCCGGGACCTGGCTGTGGGGGCCCCTGGGAAAGACGGATGGGCCTCTGGGCTGCCTTCCTTTCTCCATGGCTTCCGTGACACAAGGCTACCAGGACGTTCTGCCAGGAGCCTCCTCCTTGCCATGAATTTGCCTTTGAGGCAAAGTGGGAGGCAGAGGTCAGGGCAGGAAGGTGGGGAGTTGGGAGCTGATTACCCTTCATTCTTGCCTCAGTTCGCTCCTGTTTCCCCAGAGTTCCTCCACCTGTTTGTCCCTGGATGGAGGATTTCATTCCACACGTTTCTTCATTGGGTTTGCATTCCGGGCTCCTCAAGGAAGCTCTCACCAGGATCACCCTGCGCACAGTGCCTGCCAGACGAAGAGGTTTCTGGGTGAGAGGAGACCTGGTCTTCCTAGGACTCTCCAGGGAACGCAGTGAGCAGGAGGACATGGGGCAAGGACCAGCGTCCCGGACAGAGGCCTCTGATGGTGCAACGCTCACCCGGGCTCTCAGACTGGCACAGCTGCGGTTAGGCAACCCTTCTCCACAGGAACTTTCTGTGCCCACAGCCCATGCAATATTCATTCTTTAAACTTAAAAAAAAAAAAAAATAGAAAGAATACAAATAATACACACCCAACTGCTATCAGCATACGAGTTTTTCCTTCTCTACTGAGCATTTTTCTTCCAGCTTTTAAAAAGGAATTGTTTTTAATAGACAGCCACACTCACTTTATAATAACAGGGTTCTTTGTATTGTTGCCGCACTTCGCAGCGCTTTTAAGTAACAGGCCCCTTCGTTCCCCTCTTACCTGCCTCTTCACACCTGCCAGCCTCACCTGACTAAGAGGACACACAAGGTGGGCGCGCGTGGGTGGGCTGGCAGCCCGCAGGCCTCTCTCCCTCTCTGCCTGATTGGGCAGGTCTCCAGAAAAGCTCCCTCCCTTGGCATCACCTCCAGGGACCTCCCCAGGATCCACTTCTGCTGACCTTTGCTTTTGATTCGGTTCTGGCTCTTGGCCTTCATCCCAGAACTGGATGCTTCCATCAGGCTCTTGCCTCCAGAGTCTCCTCTCAGGCCCCGCCCCACCGTTTCCCTTGCTGCGTCCCTGCCCTTCCATCCCCCGCGCTGCAGGCAGGGGCCTGCGGCACCTCCTTCTTCCCCTGCTCAGGTCAGAGCCCCTTTTCTATTTGCTAACCTTTCTGAGGGCCTGTGGCTGGAGCAAGATGTCCATTTAGAGGCTACTCGAATGCCAGGAAGCCGACATAATGGTTTTGTACCTGGATGTAAGAACGGTCCTGTGTGATTTCCTTTTATCCCTCAAACCAGACCCCTCAGGCCTCCCCAGGCCCGTCCATGTCCATCTGCTGAGGGCCGTGGGAAGCAAAAGGAGGTCGCAGGTCAGGCTCCCTCTGGTGGATTGGCTGGGGAAGGCATCCTAGGGTCTCAGGAATTCCCTGGAGGGGGAGGGGAAGCACACAGCTCCAGGCAGGGCTGGGTTGCCGTCCCCGGAGAGCCAGGCTCCATGAACTCATCTTTTGATCATGGCCTGTGGGAGATGCTTTTGTGCTGGTTAAACAGGCAGGAGGTAAACACGCACCGAGGAGGCTGCGCAGCGGGTTTAATTATAAGTGCGACATAATGACGGCAGGACAGAAAGCGGGGAGCTAGAGGGAAAACCTCCTCACCGCCCATCACCTCCGCACTGCGCACTGCCACTACCTGTGTGCGTGCTCACCTCCTCCAGAAGGACAGCTCTGCCCAAGAGCACCCACCACCGAGGTGGGCAGAGCCGGGCCCGAGTGGGCGACATCTCATCTTTGGGGCAGTCTGTACAGAGTCTGGGAGGTTAATTGGATTTGTTCAAGATGGTCAGCACTGGAGTTAGACCTGGAATTGCAGCTATAATAATAATAATAACAACAACACCAATATAAAATATAATAATACAATCTTTTTTTAAAAAAAACATCAAAACACATATGGGTTATATTTTAAGAAGGATTTTAATTAAAAAGAAGCTCTGACGCACATCTCAAGGACCTAAAATGTCCCTTTCATTTGACACTTGACACTTATCAAAAGCCTTAGTCTAGGCTGATAGGAACACGGGTTTCACAACATTGAATTCAACAGAGAAGTTTGGTTAGTTGGTTAGTTAATCAAGGCAAAGGTCCTGCGAGAATATAAAATTGGGTGGCTCTTTGTTCTTGTCAGTGCAGGAAGATCAAGATTCTCTTGCTGTCAGACTAGTTTAATGTAAGAGTTCACCTTAACCCATCCAAAATGCAAAGTGCTATGTTTTTACAACATATTTTATTTTTTTATAAATATATTTTCTTTATTGATTTGAGAGAGAGAAAGGGAGAGGGAGAGAGAGAGAAACATCGATGAGAGAGAACATTGATTGGCCGCCTCCTTCATGTCCCCCACTGGGGATTGGGCCCTCAACCTGGGTATGTGTCCTGACCGGGAATCGAACGAGCGACCTCTTGGTGCAGGAGTCGACGCTCAACCACTGAGCCGCATGGGCCGGGCTATTCAACATATTTTAAGTAATTGTGAAAAAATTTAAGGCAGGAGATGGTAATAATTCCTCAACTGTATATATTCATCCCTTCCAATGAAATAAAATATCTGTTGCATTTTTAATTAAAAATAAATTATCTCACCTCTTTGGGTCTTTGTTCTTTCAAAACTAGAACTCTCTCAGAGTGCTTCTGAGATGACTGTTGCAATTTGCTGCCTCCCGCAAGCAACTGTTTACAAATGTGAGGCCACTGAGAGTCCCTGACAGCTTCTAGTTCAAAATCCAGCGCAAATTTTTCTATCCCCCAAATCTTGGCTCGTTCCCAGCTGTCAGTCTTCTTTCTGGTCACCTACAGCCGTCAGCGTTTACCCAGCCAGAACTATGTCTGATATGGATTTAACTTCACAGGCCAAACCATCATTTTAATGAGAAGGCTCAGGTTCTCATTTCTGGATTGCATGCTCATGTTTCTGGGGAGGCTGTTCCTAAAAGTGTCCTCCAGCTCAGTCCTGGCCCTGGCGATAGCCCTGATTGGCCCACTCACAAGGGCAAAGTCCCACCTGCCCCAGGAGCCTCCTTGAGGAACCCAGGCCCCAGCAGGCTGTACTCCCCAGACAGCCCTCTGCCCCGTGATGCCCCCCTCAAAAAGAGGCATCTCTCCAGGGCAGATCAGGGGTGCGTGGAGCGGGAGGGGGTAGTTGGTGGGGTCCGAGCCCTGGAGGCTCATTCTCAAAAGTATCTGTGGCCCTGCAGGAAAGGAAAACCACCTCCCCTAAACCTTCTCTTTGCTCAAGGAGGGATTCCGTGATGCAGAAATTAAGAAAACCTTCCATCTGGGGACATTATCATGGGATTAGAGGACAAACAGATGTGAAAAAGTCACCCCCTTTACAGATGGCTAACAGGGCAAACAGGTGGAGCACAGGCTAATTAAAGAGAGTAAATTGCAGATTTTCCTTTTCACCAAAAAATTCAGTCTCGTGCTTAATGCTAATTATCTGAGGAAAAATCCTGAGATACTCTGTTCCACTCTCAGAAGCTCTATTTTAGATGAACAAAGTTGCATTTAACAAATATTTATTGAATATCTACTATGTACCACTTACTTTCACATAAATATTTCATGTGATCCTCACGACATCATGACCTATTTTATATAGGGAATTAGTCTTCCCATTTCACAGAGGAGAAAACAAAGGCTTATGAATGTAGAAGTTATTATCCAAGGATACACAGCCATGACCACTGGAGAAAAAGAAGTGACATCTTTGCCTTTCACCCTGACAGGAAAGAATCTCTCCTAAATCCATTTTAAGCTCACAGTTTAAAACATTTTTTAAATTGTGGTAAAAAAGCACATAACATAAAATTTACCTTCTTACTCATTTTAAAATTTATTATTATTTTAATAGGTTTTCATAGATTTTTTAAATTCTCACCGAGGACATTTTTTTCATTTTTTATTCAGACAGAGCGGGAGAGGGAGTGGGAGAGAGAGAGAGAGAGAGAGAGAGAGAGAGAGAGAGAGAGAAACATCGACGTGAAAGGGACACATCGAGTGGCTGCCACCCACACGACCCAACCAGGGCCGGGGACAAACTGCAACCGAGGTACATGCCCTTAGCGGGAACCGAACCCGGGTCTCTCTGGACCGCAGGCTGACGCTCTAAATGCTGAGCAAAACTGGCCAGGGCTCATAGATTTTTTTTTAGGGAGAGAGAGAGAACACCAATGTGAGAGAGGAACATCGATCAGCTGCCTCCTGCACACCCCCTACTGGGAATCGAGCCCGAAACCCAGGCATGTGCCCTGAATGGGACTCAAACCGGGACCTCTCAGTCCATGGGACGATGCTCAATCCACTGAGCCACACAGGCCGTGCCTTTCTCATTTTTACGTGTACAGTTCAGTAGTCTTACATACATTCACCATTGTTGTGCAACCATCACCACCATCCATCTCCAAAACCCTTTTCATCTTAAAAACTGAAGCTCTGTACCCATTAAACACCAATTCCCTATTATTACCCCTCACCCAGTGCCTGGCAACCACCATTCTGCTTTTTGTCTCTAAGAATGGGACTGCTCCAGGTACCCCATATAAGTGGAATCAAACAATATTTGCCTTTTTGCAAATGGCTTTTCTTTCATTTAGCATAACGTCCTCAGGATTCATCCGTGATGTAGCATGTTAAGACGTCCTTCCTTTTCAGAGCTGAAAAGTATTCTATTATAGACATACTGCATCTCGGTGATGCATTCATTCATCAACGGATACTTGGGTTGCTTCTACCGTTTGGCTATTGTGAATATTGCTGCTATGAACATGGTTATACAAGTATCTCTTAGAGTCCCCAGTTACAATTCTTTTGGGTATATACCCAGAAATAGAGTTGCTGGCTCATATGGTAATTTTATTTTTAAGTTTTTGAGGAACTGCCATACTGTTTTTCCATAGCAGCTGTACCATTTTACATTTCCACCAACTGTGCACAAGGGATCCAATTTCTCCACATTCTCACCAACACTTGTTCTTTTCTTTTTTAGAGCAACCACCCTAATGGTTGTGAGGTGTAAGCCCACACTTGTATATGCTGCTCATGTCTCCAATAAAGGGAAAGGGACTCTGGCACATGGACAGTGATCAGACAGACATTAGGATCTGCTAGGAAAAGGCACTAAAATAGTAACAAGCCCGAAATAGATGGAGGGAAATACCATGTACATGGATTCAAAGTTTCGATATTGTAAAGTTGTTAACTTTCTTCCAATTAATCTACATAGTCAGTGTAATAACAATAAAAATCCAACAGGCTTTTTGTGGAAAATGACAAAGTGATTCTTAAACTTATATAAAACTGCAAAGGACCAAAAATAGCCAAGACAACTTTGAGAAAAAGAACACGTCAGCAGGACTTATACTATCAGACTTATTATAAAGTTCAGGGATTAAGATAGGGTGGTATTGACTCAGGAGAGCGAAAATGGGCCAGTGGAACAGGGGAAGGTCCACACATCCACGGTTAGCGACTCTGACAAGCTGACACAGCAGTGCCACGGGGGAAGGGTGGCCTTTTCGATAAAGATGCGGGACCAACTGCACACCCACGTGGAAAATGGGTCTTGATGCCTCATATCATGCATAGGAATCAACTGCAGAGTAATTACAGTTCTGAATATGAAAAGTAAGATAATATAGGTTCTAGAAAAAAGTACTGCAGAATGTCTTCCTGGCCACGGGGGTAGGCAAAGATTTTTTAACAGGATACAAAAACAAAACAAAAACCTATTGATAAATCGAGTTACATTAAAATTAAGAACTAGTCATCAAAAACCACCATTACGAAAGTAAAAAGACAAGCCACAGAATAGGAGGGTATCTTTGAAATATATTATTCAATAATGGCAAATTAATTGGAAAAAGAATTCAATTAATACATTACAAAAACTTGAGGGGTACTATCTAAAGATAATAGAGCCCTGGCCGGTTTTGCTCAGTGGTGAGAGCATCGGCCCATGAACCAAAGGGTCTCAAGTTTGATTCTGGTCAAGGGCACATACCTTGGTTGTGGTTCAGTCCCTGGCCCTGGTAGGGGTTGTGTGGGAGGCAACCAATAGATGCGACTCTCTCACATCAATGTTTCTCTCTCCCTCCCACTCTGTCTGAAAAATAAATGAAAAAAATAGCCTCAGGTGAGGATTTTTTTTTTTTAATTCTAAAAAAATAAAAGCCCTGGCCCATTTGACTCAGCGGTTAGAGTGTTGGCCCGTGGACCAGAGAGTCCCGAGTTCGGTTCCTGCTAAGGGCATGTACCTTGGTTGCAGTTTGTCCCCAGCCCCGGCTGAGGTTGTGTGGGTGGCAATGAGTCGATGTGTCTTTCTCACATCGATGTTTCTCTGTCTCTCTTCCCCCATCTCTCCCTTCTGCTCTATCTGAAGATAAATGCAAAAAATGTCTTCAGATGAGGATAAAAAATAAAATAAAATAAAAATAAATAAAAATTCTAAAAAAAAATTAAATAAAGATAATAGAGACAGAGCATATAAAAACCCTCATATAAAAACATTAGTCATCAGAGGAATGCAGATGCAGGCTGGCAACCCCGAGTGTTAGTGAGCATGCAGAGGAACTGGAACACACTGCTGACGGGAGTGGAAATTGGTACGGTTCTTTTGGAAAACTGTTTGACAGTTTCTACTAAAGCTGAATACATACATAACCTACAATCCAACAATCCTACTCCTAGGTATATAAAACCAACAGAAAAGTGTACATATATGTCCCAAAACCCATGTTCAAGAACGTTCAGAGCAGCACAATTTGTAATCATTCCAAACTTAAAATAAAAATTATCTATCTACAGTAGAATGGCTAAATAGAATGTGGATATTCATACAATGGAATACTGAGAGCGGTGCTTTGCAGACGCTGGTGTGCATCAGAATCACCCTCGGGGCTTGTTCACCTACTGATTGCTGGGCTCCACCTGCCTGTCCCCTGCCACCGCACAGCACAGAGCTCACATTTCGCCTCTTAGTTGCTCTTATCATAGTTGAAGGTGGCTGCCAGCCACCTTTGAGTGGTCTCTCCTCCACATCAGCAAGAGAGGAGACTAAGGAGGCATAAGAGGAGGCCTGGTTTCTGACCATAAGCACAAACACACAAATCTCTCTTCTAGCAGTCAGTCCTGCACCCCTGACTTTGTTGATATACCTACAAGCATTACTTCACATAATGACAACACGATTAGAGCATAATTATGGTAGCCATATTTATCTCCGTTTTACAGAGAAGGAATTGACCACTAGCTGGATTAATTGCAAGGTCGTGCTGTTAGGCAAAAGCAGAGATGAGATTCAAACCCACATCTTCTGACTCTGGGTCTCATGCTCCTTCCTCCACAGCTGGCTGCATCCCCAGAATGCCAGGCATCGTCTCTCTCTTCTCCAGGTGTTACCGAGTTCCAGGTCCAAGGTGAAGGCCTCCTTCTCCAGGAACCAAATACTGTAACCCAAAGCGAGATGCTTTTGCTTGATGTGAATATAGTATTGTTTAGCTACATCACGTTCTTTTGGGCATTAAAAGCTCAGCCCTGAAAGAGCTCCTATAGGCAGTGTCTGCTGTTTCTGCAGCTAATTGTTTGTCTGCGGAGGTGGACACAGCTGCAGTGAAATGCTGATCCTTCAGCCTAATCACTCAGAGCGAGCGGGGATGGTGCTTCCTCCATGCATCAGCATTTTTGAAACAGCTACTTATGGCTTTAGCAGAGCCCCATGGGAAGTGGGGACACCCCGAGAACAAAGTGAGGCCTGAAAAGATTCAGCACCAAGGCCAGCGACTCGCGCCCAGCTGGGGGAAGAAGCCATTAAAGCAGAGGTTCTCAGCCCAGGATGCAAGTTGGAATCACCTGAGAACTTGAAAACAAATTCCAAAGTCTGGGCTCCACCCTAGTCCAGTTGGATCCAAACTCCTTAGGGGTTGGTAGGTCCGGTATACAGATATTTAAAACCCCCGTTTCCCATGTGATTCTAATATGAACAAGGATTAAGAATGAGCACAGTAATACACAAGCAGGAGGTGGCCTGTTCCTAGGAATAGATCACACTGGGGGACCATGACACTTAAGAGTTTTAAAAGGAACCTTTCAGGGGAGGTCATTTAGTTTCCCGCTCAGCCCTGCTTCCATGAAAGCTATTCCTGGCCCGCTCTCAGTGGCTCCCTTCTTTTTATGTCTACAAGAAATGGTCTAGATATTCCTCAATTCCAAATTGGAGAGCTCAATTGGGTTCAATTAAAAAATCAAACAGAGAGAGAGAGAGAGAGAGAGACCAAGAGGCTTCAGACACAGTAGTTTGGGAATTGGCAGTGTATCCTGCTTTGAAGATTTACAAAAAGAAAAATCAAGTATTGCTTATAATGGGATAAAAATTGAAAACACTTTATAGTTTTAAAATAGGGTGTTAGTTATATTTGTACAATTAAACAATCAGGAGCTGGGTGTCTGCGTAACGGAATTCGGTGCAGCCGCTGCCAAGTATGCTGCACATGAACATTTAATGGGGAGCTGGACGCGCTGCACTACATGAAAAACCTGGTCACAAAATAATATGCATCGCAATTTTTATTTTTTAATCCTCACCAGAGGATATTTTCCATTGATTTTTTTTTTTTTAAGATACAATGGAAGGGAAAGAGGGAGGGAAGGGAAGAGAGAGAGGGAGACTGATATGAGAGAGACACATCAATTGGCTGCCTCCTGAACGACCCCAACAGGGGCCAGGGATCGAACCTGCAACCCAGGTATGTGCCCTTTACCAGAAATCAAACCTCTGACCCTTCGATCTGAGGGCCGATGCTCTAACCGCTGAGCCAAACCAGCCAGGGCTGCATCCCAATTTTTAAAAAATGCATGTAAGTGTTTAGGTATTTAAAAAATAAAAAAAAAGACACCCTGGCTAGTTTTGCTCAGCGGTTAGAGCATCAGCCTGCGGTCCAGAGAGACCTGGGTTCAGTTCCCGCTAAGGGCACATACCTCGGTTGCAGTTTGTCCCCGGCCCTGGTTGGTCGTGTGGGTGGCAGCCACTTGATGTGTCCCTTTCACATCAATGTTTCTCTCTCTCTCTCTTCCTCTCTCTCCCTCCCACTCTATCTGAACAAAAAATGGAAAAAATGTCCTCGGATGAGGATTAAAAAAAAACAAAAAACATCCCAGCTGGTGTGGCTCAGTGGTTGAGTGTCAACCCATGCACCAAGAGGTCACCAGTTCAATTCCTGGTCAGGGCACATGCCCAGGTTGTGGGCCTGATCCCCAGTGGGGGCATGCAGGAGGCAGCCAATCGATGTTCTCTCTCATCAATGTTTCTGTCTCTCTCTCCCTCTCCCTTCCTCTCTCTATAAAATCAATAAAGAAAAAAACCCCCACAACATTCTGAGTATTAATAGCCAATATCATAGAGTGTTGGGGAAATAGGTAATTTTTATCATTTTTGTATTTTTTTATTTGGTCCTTATTTCTTTAATAAACACACATTAATTTTGTCAGGATAAAGGTAATAATAATAAAAAGAAAGCTTAGATGTTGAGCCAGTGAATTGATCCATAAGAATTTACCATTGTCAATAGAAGGGTACCAAGATTTTTTGCCTGAAATAAAGTTCTATAGAATAATCAATGGCATTCAAATAATGACAACATTATATAGATCTTCCTGTGGAGTAAAGAACTTCTTTAAGGCAAATGCCCATGTTTCCTTGGAGTTAAATATTAATCAGATAGAACCCAGCCCAGTCTAGGAAATAAATTTTAGTTTATGTGAGATAGAGTCACCAAGAGGTCTTAGAAGATAAAGCGTTGTTTGTTAATTCACCGCTCACCACTGCTTTCCGAAAAGAACATGAACTTGGACGAGGCACTCACCTACCCAGGGTCTGCCACACACCTACAGACCTGTCGTGTCCCAGGTGCGAAGCAGGGCTGGAAGCAAAAAGCAAGCTGTGAGAAGGAAACTTTAGTAAACGTTTTAAAATCATAGTCACGCTGGGAGAGCGCTGTTGGGTTCTCTTCCACAGGTCACCTTCAGCAGGGAAGAGGGAGGGAATTAAAAGGCTGGAACAGTGTTCACTTAAGTATAAATACCACGTTCTGCTTGATGGGGTCTTAGAGGAGCCATAGCCCAGACGTCATCATCGCCACTCATGCACGACCATAAATGATTCAATATGATACAATGTAAAATGCTCACAGTTCCATTAATGGTTCTGTGCTCCAATTTTTTAGCCATGTGGAGTTTCTGAAGTGCTCTTGGATAAACAGAACAGTCTCCATCCATCCATTAAACACATGTTTTTATACTTACATTTTTTAAAGCAGGCTATCTCTCTTTTTAAAACTATGATGTAAACAATTTAAAAATGCAGTACACACAGGGTGAGAAATTAAGAGTCCTTTTCAACTATAAACTCCAGTCTGCTTATTCTCAGAGGCAAACGCTCAAATACCATCTTCTTAATATCTTTCACTAATATTATACACATAAAATAAACAACCCATAAGAAACAGGTAAAAGATTTGGACATTTCACCCTGGCCAGTGTGGCTCAGTTGGTTGGAACAGCATCCGGTACACTGAAAGGTCTCGGGTTCAATTCCTGGTCAGGGCACATTCAAAAGACAACCGATCAATATTTCTCTCCCCCAGCCCCGCCTCCTCTCTCTCTAAAGCAATGAAAGCATATCCCCAGTGAGGATTAAAAAAAAAAAAAGAATTGGACATTTCACTAAAAAAAGATATATATGACAAACACATGAAAGATGCCCGACATCATCAGTTACTAGGAAAATGCAAATTAAACCCACTACACACCTCTGAGAGTAGCTAAAACGTAAAAGACTTACACCAAATGTTGGTGAGGAGGTGAATAAACCAGAACTCTCACAGACTGGACTGTAAAGTGGTAGACTTTAAAAAACAAATCAATATACATATATATTTATTCAACAACCACTTAATGCCTACTATGTGCCAAGTACTGAGAAGCACCACAGGGAGGAGTTGCTGAAGGATTTGCATCTCCTTCTTTCCCCATCCCCACAGAGGAGATGTCAGTATCCTGAGTCCAGCTCTTCCTGGAAGGGGTGGGGAAGAGAGGAAGGGGGGAGGCTGAGGGAGCTGTGGGAGAGCGGAGGGGGACTGGGGGGTGGTAGGAGGTGAAGATGTCGCTGAAATCAGCTGGTGCCTTGCTCCTGGCTGGTGTCCCAGTCTCCCCCATGCTCCTGAGAGTGCAGCACCTCAGGGGAATGGCTGTGGGTTGGGGTGAGGGTGTACCAGGGAGGCTGAACCCCAGGCCCAGGAGCTCCTTGGCTGAGATCCCTGTGCCCAAGGGTGATGCAGAAGCACAGCAGCTGGTGGCTTCGGGGACTATGTGGGCTCGGACAGCGAGCATCTCAGGCATCCAGTGTGGATTAGCATGTCAGTCCCAAATGTTCTGGACTGTGAAAGACCTTGGGAGCTTTGTAAAACCCAAGAGGCAAAGTGAAGGAGATTCAATTATGACCAAGATGGATTTGTTTGTTTGTTTGTTTTTGTTTTTTTGCTAAGCCCAGCAAGATGGGGGCTCTGAATCAGATTCAACTGAATTTAGAAAACGAGTTATGTGATGGTTTCTACATCGAGTTCATTCACACGATAGGAAGATGAACAGAACACTGCCCTGCTCTCCAGGAACTTGCAGTCTAATGGAGCCCCACCCCCCACATTCCTTGCTGAGAACATTCTGAGAAATTAGGTACCATTGTAACCTTTGATTTCTACAACTGCATCAAGTTGCTAGAGTCCATTTTGCAGAAGAGAAAACTGAACTCAGAGAGATTTAGCGAATGCCCATGGCCTAAAAGTAACAGATCCCGAGCTAGAATGTAGGACTTCGGACTCCAAGCCCCATTCTCTTCACTGCTGATTCTAGTTCACGAGGGACGAGGAAACCACTTGGGCCGAGGGCAGCTGGTAGCGATCAGGAGCACAGTTAGTCCTCACTTAAGGTTGATAGAGGTTGCGACTTTAAGTAAATGACATATAATGGAAGACAATTTTACTATAGGCTAATATTTTTAAAAAGTTAACTTGCTATGGCGTCTCAACATTATAACGAAGCGACATTGAACAAAACGACGTTATTTGAGGACCTGCTGTCCTCTGATGTCTTGGGCTTCTTATCTGTAAAAGATCAACACCAGCTCACTAAGTGAACAGGATTGTGTTGTTTGTGTGTGTGATATATGTATGTACGTGTGTGTATGAACGAAGCAAAATGCTGGCCATACCTTCCATGCGTAACTCACTGTAACCCCAGGCCCAGATATCGGGGAGCTGCCGGACGTTCTTGAACAGAGCAATGAGAGGTGGGAAGTTGTTCGGGAAGACAAATGTGCAGAGCGGGTTGGGAGGGGTTGAGAGGCGGGGCACCCATGTCCCAGGGTGGCGGTCATAGGCAGGTCCAGTCACGAACGGCAGGGCCCCTGCGTGTGGATAAGCAACCCGGGGCCGCAGAAGGAAACGGAGAGGACGGAGGATTTATTCCAGGGTGAAAAACACAAAATGCCATATTCTCAACATATTCTCCACGACAAGAGGGAGAATTGTAAGAATTAAGTGCCACATTCATTAGAGATGACTTGTCACTTTGGGGGAAATGATTGTATTGAAACCATACATTTTGGCACTGAGTTACAGTAGCTACCAACTATTTTTGCCTTTCCCCCTGAAGCTGAAAGTAATTTCATTAATAATAGACCAACTGAATGTTTGAAAAACATCTAAAATGTATATACTAATTAAGAGAAAGTGACTGTTTCCGAGGAGCTTTATGTCTCAAAGGGGAAAAATGATCAGGGTGATAAATTAGAAGGTATTGTGCAAGGGTGAGGACAATGTCAAGTGATCTCTGGGATTCCTCTAAGCAGAAAGTTACGGACTCTCAGCATCCAATTTTCTTGGCTTTTAAGCGTCTTCAGAGAGTAAGTAATAAAGGGCTTTGCAAGCTGAGCAGTGCTGCCAACGGGGGAAACCTTAGCCGAGTGGAGTGAAAGGCATCAGGCTAAAGTGCCTTCATTCCTCTGTTCCAACTCAGCCGGCAAATCTGCAACTTTAGAAGGAGGAATGTAACTTTTTCTTTGCTTCAAAGAAACAAGAGAAAATGTCCTGATAGCAACTATCTTCAGTGACTCTCCAGCCACCTGCCCACCTGTTTTTACTTCTAGGCAGCTCTGACACGAGACGAGGCAGGGGCAGAGCCTCAGATCCCTTCCCAAGGAAAAGCCAGGTTCACTCCATCTGCAAGGGCGATGCCCCACCCCCTCATTTCCGGGCACTGACTGAGGATCTGTGCGGAGGCACTTTGTCGACCATCTCCAGGAAGACTTCTGAGTTCTTTAAAAAAAAAAAATTATATGAGAGAGAGAGAAATATAGATTTGTTGATTTGTTGTTCCACTTATTATGCATTCATTGGTTGGTTCTTGTATGTGGTCTATTGCAGTGGTTCTCAACCTTCCTAATGATGCAACCCTTTAATACAGTTCCTCATGTTGTGGTGACCCCCAACCATAAAATCATTTTTGTTGCTACTTCCTAACTGTAATTTTACTACTGTTATGAATCTTAAATATCTGATATGCAGGATGTATTTTCATTGTCACAAATTGAACAGAATTAAAGCATAGTGATTAATCACAAAAACAATATAATTATATATTATGAAATATTTATTTCTAATTACAAATAAATGAAATTTTGTCTTGAAGCATGGTGCAGCATGGGTAACAGTCTTAATATAACAACAGTAACATTGCTACATTTTGCAACAGTATGCGTAAAAAGCCAATGTCAGTGCAAAGGTTGAGATTGCTTCTTTCTCACCAGATCAGAAATTCTTGAGGCAGTCTTTGCAAGAGCACAACGAAGATCATCTTCCAGAACAAGTCTACTTCTGTATTTAGACTTGATAACCAACAAGGTGAAAAACCCTGGTTCACAGATATGTTGTTGGAAATGGAAGAAGGCGCAACACAGTCTCGGACAGAACGGGATATGACTGCAAACACTTGATCCAGAATTTTGTAACTGGCATTGTAGAGAAAACAGTTCTTGCTGCATCACTGTTAATAAGTTCAATGAACTCCTCTTGTGCTGTCTCAGGAACATCTCCAACTTTGATTATGAATGGGCTTCTGGCAAGTGCAAATGGGGTGTCAGGTAGATTTGGAAAGTACGATGAAATTTCATCTGCAAGCATGTGCAAGTGTTCTTTCACAGAAATTATCGTCATAATCCTTTTGTGTGGTTCAATGTCATGTTCCTCAAAGAAAGCAGATAAGGTAGGCAACATGTAAATTTTATTTCCATCCAATTTTTTTTTGCCAAAGCTTAAGTTTCATTTGGAATGATCAGATCTTTTCAGACAAACCGAGGCATGTTGCATTTGGTCCCTGCAGTGATAAATTTAACTCATTCAAGATGGTGAAGATGTAAACCAAGCAAGCTATTTTCTGCAGTTCACTTTTATCACTGAAAAGTGCTTCGAACTGCAGTCTTGCTTTCTGATTAAAAAACATTTTGAGCCCTGGCCAGTTTGGCTCAGCGGTTAGAGCGTCGGGCTGCGGTCCTGAGAGACCCGGGTTCGGTTCCCGCTAAGGGCATGTACCTCGGTTGCAGTTTGTCCCCAGCCCTGGTCGGTTGTGCGGGTGGCAGCCACTCGATGTGTTCCTTTCGCATCGATGTTTCTCTCTCTCCCTCCCACTCTACCTGAACAAAAAATGGAAAAATGTCCTCCGGTGAGGATTAAAAAACAACAACAACAAAACAAAAAACATTTTGAGTTCATCATGAAGCTCAAAAACATGTTTAAAAACTTTTCCTGTCGCCCTGGCCGGTTTGGCTCAGTGGTTAGAGTGTCGGCCTGCAGTCCAGAGAGACCTGGGTTCAGTTCCTGCTAAGGGCACGTGCCTCGGTTGTGGTTTGTCCCTGGCCCTGGTTGGGTCGTGAGGGTGGCAGCCACTCGGTGTGTCCATTTCACGTAGATGTTTCTCTCTCTCTCTCTCTCCCTCCCTCCCACTCTATCTGAACAAAAAAATGGAAAAATGTCCTCGGGTGAGGATAAAGAAAAAAAAATTTCCTGTTGACAACCATCTCACTTTAGTGTGAAATAGCAGAGCATTGTTCAGTGCATCCAACTTGTTGCACAGTTGCAAAAACAGTCGACTGTTTAAAGTGCTCACCTTTACAAAATTAACAGAACTTATGATGCTTTCATTACTTCTTATAACTCTTGTGGCAGCGTCTTCATTGCTAATATTTGCCGATGAATCATACAGTGAGTTCTGACGACTTTTGGTGACTCATTCAGTACCAAACATTGAAATTCAGATCGACATCCTAGCATAGCTGGAGCACCATCTGTGCAAACACCACAAACCTTTTCCCAAGAGATCTTATGCTCTTTCAGAAATGAACCGTGTCAAACACATCACGTGCAGTTGTCATTTCAAGAGGTTTGCAAAAAGAAACTCATCTTTAAAGTCGCGATCATTAATATACCTCATGTAAACCAGTAACTGTGAACAGTTTGCAACGTCTGTAGATTCATCAAGTTGGATGCTAAAAATTGGAAGTGGAGCAGATTTAATTTTCTGGATAACCTAATCAAGAATATCAGCAGACATGTCATCTATTCTTCTTCGGACAGTGTCGTTAGATAAGGTAATTGCACTCAATTTCATAACAAATTTGTCTCCAATCATAACTCGAATAATGTCTTTGGCCACTGGCAACAGTAAATCCTCAGCAATGGTGTGAGGTTGCATAGCTCTAGTGATTCTGAGTCCCACCAAATATGAAGCTTCAATGGCTGCCATTTTTTGTTTGTGGTACTTGTCACCAGTGTCAAGTCTGGCTTTCTTGAGTCCATCAGCTTTGCTTCTAAAATAGTTGGTATCCTTGCCAGCAAAGCTCGGATGCTTGCTATCAAAATGGTGTTTTAGTTTGTTCGGTTTCATAGATTCAGCTGATAGAACTTCACAACAAATAACACATGGCGGTTTCTCAATTCCTGCTGTAATTATTGAGGTAAAACCACACTGTAAAAAATCTTCACTATATTTTTTCTTAACATTCTTCTCTACATGCTCCATTGGCATGAGATGATTTGCTAATGAAAATAATATATAACATAGCTTTAATAATACAAAAGATGATACATGGCATAGTTTAGTCAATACAGTTCATTAAAGTTTCCTATGATTTACCATTCTGTGTTGTTTTTTTTACATACCTGTTACTATCACAAGGGGGCAGTATTCACATCAATCACAGCTGAATATAAAAAGACTAATCAACATCCAGATTAAGTTCCTATGGTACAGATATATATTTTTTGCAGTAGTTGGTTTTACAGTACACGATTTTACATTTACCCAGTAATAATAATTCAAAAATTGTCATTTTACCTCCAATACTGCTGCTTTCAACACAGTAGCTGCTCTCTACACATATATGACTGGTCTGCATAAGAACATTATGGTGCCAACCCTGTCACATATACCTGTATTTGTACAGGGTGTATGTGATGGGGTTTGTGCAATGATGTCATCACGCCGGGTACTCGTATGTGGGCATATCTGTATGTGGGCAAATCTGCATGTGAGTGGACCCGCCTGGAGACGGATAGAAAAGCGGTGTTTTGGTTCCTAGGACCATCGGAAATATGTGTTTTCTCATGGTCTTAGGTGATCCCTGTGAAAGGGTTGTTTGACCCCCAAAGGGGTCATGACCCACAGGTTGAGAACCACTGGTCTATTGGGTCCACGTACTAGCCAACTGAGTTACCTGGCCAGGGTGACCTCTGTAGTTCTAAACTAAAAGGCACAAAGAGTTGGGCAGGAAGTTAGGTTTAAAGTAAAGCCACTAGAGAAACATTTTCTACAACTTCAATGCATTTGTTCTTGTAAAGGAAAAGTGATTTACAAATGAGTCTTTTTTATTAAGCATTTGGCTAGTAGTTAGCCTTTCTTGAAAACAAGCCACAGGACTTTAGATAGATTCCAAATGTGTTGCCTGTAAGCAGGCAAAATTGGAGGTCCTTTTACAGCTTCTCTCCTAATCACACAGCAGGATGCAAAATGTATTTTGTGGAACTATCATAAGATTTGTTGGCATCAAAGAGCTCAAGATTCAAAACCTTGCTTTCCTGTTCACTCTGACTTTAAGAAAATTACTTAATCCTTCTGGGCTTGTTTCCTTATCTGTAAAAAACAGAAAGAAAAAAAGCTGCTTTGCCCTGGCCGGTTTGGCTCAGCAGTTAGAGTGTTGGCCTGCGGACCAGAGTCCCAGGTTCGGTTCCCACTAAGGGCATGTACCTTGGTTATGTTCCGTCCCCGGCCCTGGTTGGGGTCGTGTGGGTGGCAACCACTTGATGTGTCTCTCTCATGTCGATGTTTCTCTAGTTCTCCCTCTCTCCCTCCTGCTCTGCCTGAAGATAAATGTGAAAAAATGTCCTTGGGTGAGGATTAAAAAAAAAAAAAAAGGCTGCCTCACTAAGAGGTGGTAAAGTGTGTGTCATGGGGAGGTGTACACATGCAGGGCTGGGACATGTTAGGTGCCACAAAAAGAACCCCAAGGAAGAGGTGGTACTTTTTCAGCCGTGTGAGTGGACGGATGAAAAAGCTGGGGTGGCCAAGGACAGACAGATAGTGTGACCAGATAAAAATGATGAAGAGGGGGATGAAATGGGGACAGGGTTTCATTTTGGGGTGATGAAAACATCCTGAAGTTGGATAGTAGTGCTGGTTGCACAACGAATACACTAAAACCCACCAGTACATTTTAAAAGGGTCACTTTTATGGCATGTGAGTTATATCTCAATTATACCATTATATATTTTTTAAAAGGATGCAGAACATATTTGGAGAATGGGAAATGGGGAATTTTCACATTTTCTGGTGGGGTGGAGAATCAAGTTCTGATCTACAGGATAAAAAGTCATTATTTAGGGAGGGTGGAAACATTTTTCCTGCTAAATTCTAAATTTTACATTCCCATCCTACCTTCTGAAGTTTCATTTTGATAAGAGAATTCGCCTCCACTTCTTGGGCTAAATTACTAGTGGAATAGTCATATGATGTTTGGAATCGTAGGTGATGGATTTTCAGTACCTGTACTGCTTCAGCTGGGTTTCAGAACATCATGAGAAATACTTATCAAAATGGAAGATTTCATAATCACTTCCCCAAACTGCCTTGATGGTATTATTCCAATACAAACAACCATAGGCACAACCATTTAGATTTCTAATTTATTATTAAATTACATAACAAAGCTTCTTCTATACAGTCAGAAAATGCACATTTAGATGAGAACAAAAATTAAATACAAATACAATTAAACTGGTTCCAAGAAGCCATTTAAAAGCAAAAAATTAGAAAGTGCATTTGGAATAGATTTTTAAAAAATCTGTATTGGCATTTTTCACGAGGAAACATCTTCCATCATGGTCAAGTGTGATTGGAATTGATTTCCCTCCCTCTCTGAGAGCTAATAGGATGGCAATAAATGCCAATACTTTGATACTAAAGTGAGGCCTTATGTACAAAGAAAATGAGAAAGACATGGCTCAGCTTCTTATCCAATTAACAACCTGAAGAGTCCCTTGTTCCTTCCTCATTCTCTTCCCCCTGTAAGACTTAAGGATGTGCAACAGATGTATAAAGAAATAACAAGATTAGTTTATAAAGACCATGATGTAAAGCTCTGCATCTTTTTGGAGACCAGGCTAAACAGCCCCTAACCCGAAAGGAGAATGTAATACAACCATTCTAACTTTCTAAATAGGATCCATTTGTTCTTTAGTTACATTTGCCACAAAATTCAATGTAACATCAGACATGGCCATTTATCCTCATCAGCTTAATATTGCAAGTTAGCAATCTCAATTTCCGAGAAATTGTATTTGGCTGATGATCAAACATAAGGAATTAGAAACAAAAAAGGCTACTCCAGTTCTTTAAAGTCCTTTTACCAAGTTGAGATCATTAACAGTGAAATAGAAAAGTAATGGTGGAAATGCAATTCCAAGATGCCTCAATTCCTTACAGGCCAAAAGGCTCAATGGGTACATTTCTCTATTCAGATGCATTCGGCATCCAACAGGAAAGAGCTGAAGTAAACATATTTGGTTCTAGGTATAAAAAGTACCCTTGTGATGTCTCTCCTCTCATCACTCATCTCCATTCTCAGGATTTTACTCCCATGCCTGATCCGAGGACTGGGCAGCGTGGAAAATGGCATTCTATGTAAAGTGAATGTTGGTACAAAGGAGAGAACAAGAGTGGAGAAGGTAAATCCTTTTCTAACATGAGACAAATAAAGGGTGAGCAATGCAGGTTACAGGGAATTCTCCAGCATCTAACAGTAATGATAATATAGAACGCAGAGATAGCCAGGACAGGGTGACTCAAGCACTTGGCTACTTGGGCTTAAACTTTAATAATGAACTTTTACTAAAGTTACCAGCACACATTAAAACAAAATCTCAGAAGTATACCTTTTAGAATGTCCTGCTTTTATGTTGATATGGTTTTTCATACTTTTTAGTGAAATGGAAAGTTTTGAGTGATTATAAAATGATCCCAAAGGAAAGATCATTATATAAGACAATGGCTGAGGGATTGTCCCCTAAGAGGCAATATTTGAGACTAGAAATAGAAAATTTCTTCTGTTCTGACTTGCTCTAAGAGTAGCTTACTGTTGGCTCCTGAGTCTACCAACAGGTCAGTAACAACAGCAAAGGAGAAGAGAAAAACCAAGATGGTTAAAAAAAAAAAAAAGTTAAATGACATGAAACTGAGAGTTCCTCAAACAGCTACCATGGGATCCCAGTTGAGCCTCTACTTGTCAATGGCACAGTCCTATTTCCTTGTTCCAGGTTTCCTTTCTGTAAATAAAGAACCAAGAGAGGGTGAGCACTGTCCCAGCCGTCTACAGTTGGCCCTGGGGCACCTCACTATGGGCTACAGCTCTGGGAGATTAGTCAGACCTACCTGAGCCAACATCCACACCACCTTCTCAACTTCCTTGGAAGAACTAGTTTCTTTATCTTTGTAAAGAAAATAATCAACACAATTTTATTACTTCACTTAAATAGAACCCTAATGGAAAGGCTCATCAGTCATCAGCAGTGTCTGCCTGCTTAGCTGCCACGAGCTGGATGAGCTCGGGTTCTCGCTGTACTGCCCCACGATCAGCTTCGATGAATGCACCAAATAATCAGACCAGTAAAAAAGACTGGTAGTATAATTAAATAAATAATTTTATTTATGAAACTTCAGATTTTATAAATGCCAACTATATAGCAACCAAAGTCCCATAAATTCTAGCTGAGGTACAACCACCAATCAAGGCCCTTTGAAAAATCAAAGATAATAAAGTGTCAGGGGAGAAAAGTTTTGTTCTCCCAAGAGAGAATTTAATAAATGCACTTCCCTGATCCTTGCAGGTTCACATTGAGAAAACTTAAACTTTCTTTTAAGGGCATCCCCAATCAACTACTGATTAATCAACCCCTATTTAGAAAAATAAACCCCATAGTTAAAAAAAAATATCAAATGCCTTTCATACCCAGAATATAACAAAATTTTGACACAAGAATGAAAAACCTCTGTCTCTGTATTAGACTGTGGGTCAGTCCACCCATCAGCCTCTTTTATCAAGTTCACCTGAACAGCACACACCATAAACACATCATGATGTAGTTAACTACACGCTAGAATCCTTTTATACCCGGTGGCATTGTCTGAAGCCAATACTGTAAATACCATAATAAATTCCAATGGTGAAAAGCAGCTTCTTCCTTGGTGAGATGTTGAAAGTCTTCAAACTATTTGTGGTAGTTCAGTTAGCTAAGTAATAAATTCACAGAAACTGAGAAATGGTTAAACTTAAGAGGGTTCTGGTGTGTGGTTTGAAATTTTGTCACTGTCCAGGGAGGTAACAGAAGACAGGTGCAGACAGAGAGACTCTGTCACATGCATCTTCAATAGTGAAACCACTCTCTGGATGTTTCGAAAAGCTTAGCAGATTTGGAATGAATAGGTTTTCACAGAACAGAATTCCTGTTACATTGGGTGGTAGTTCTTACAACTTCTGCTCATCAATCGTGGAGCATTTACAAATGGAATTACCTGAATGGTGACCCCTCGACCCATGGCTTTTTACATGTGGCTTGTTCAATAAATCTGACTGAAAACTGAGCAGTCCTCTCACTCAGTTATCAGTGTTAATGCTGACATGATGAGGATTAGTCGGAGGCACTGACAGACACTGGCTGTTAGTTTCTTTTGTCCTGGTAAAACTAAAATTTCATTTTCTTATAGTAGCAAATATTAACCCAATGGAATAAACAAAAATCAAAACACTAATTAACTCCTTAAAAAAGCCTGTCATTCTTGATGTTTTTCCAGCAACACAGTTAACCCCAGTGTGCACATGAGTTAAAAGCAAGCAAGCCCTGGCCGGTGGCAGAATCGCTGAACATCAACAGAGTTGCAGGTTCCATTCCCAGGCGGGGTGTGGAAGGGAGGCAAGGTCCATGTTCCTCTCTCACATAGCCATTTCTCTCTCCTCTTCTCTAAAAAAATATCAATAAAAACATATCCTTGGTGAGGATTTTTTAAAAAGGTTTTTTTCTGTGTTTCTTGTTTCAGACCTCAACTCTGTTGAAGTTGGCCTGTCAGCATCTCAAAAAAATCTGTGAAAAATGGACTTTTTCCTTCAATACCAAAAGACCTGGGGACACAGTAGAAATTTATAGCGCAGATTATTAAAAAGTGATTTGTGATTTTTCATCATGAGTGTAAAATAAAAGGACAAGAACTATTTTATTCACAACCCAATCTGGCAGCTAAAAGGAAAGCAGTCTTTGGATAGAGAGGCCTGGTTTTCTGAAGGGTCCGGCTGTTAAGACCTGGCTTGTCATCAGCCTTCAACACTATCACTGAAGCACAGAAACTCTGTTTCTGATTGGTTTACTTACCTCCTGGGGAGACAAAAACAACCAAAAACTTTTTCTTATTTTTCTTTTTTTTAAACTAAAAACAGAAGGAAGTGTGTTAGAAAAAACAGCACAGAAAAACTGTGGCTTCAGCTCAACCTGACCATGTCACAGAGTCCATCACTGTTGGCCCTGAATTAACCTGCTGGTCAGGCTAATTACCAGGACAGTCAATGTCTCCTTCCCACATTCCTTATTCCAGATAAGGGCCTGGATCCGCAATGGTAGCTGTCAAGAGTCCCGGAGCTGTCCCATCAATGGAAAGCATACAGCAGCAATAGGATGGTGCAGACACCAATAACTCCACCCAGAATGAGTGAGTCTCGTCGCTTCCTAAGGTTGATTCGCTGGATCAGGCTGTTCACAGCAGGAAAACGATCTTTGGGAAATCTTTATTAAGGTCATATTTGAAAGCGTCTTTAGTGAAAAGTCACAGAAATCACAAAAACAGAGATCAGAAGAGCCCAGAAACAAAGAGTAATGGTAAGAAAATCACACTGAGGGAGTTGCAGCCCTTAGTAAACGAAATGGCCAGGTCCACACCAATTCAAGTCTCCCAGTACACTGCAGCACACAAGAATAAAATGAATTAGGGGAGAGAGGAAGAGAAGAAAATAATAAGAACAGCTCCCATGTATTAACGGATTACTGCCAGACTGCAGGTCAGGGTGGTCAGAAACAGAGAAGCCCGGCAGGGCAGAAGGACATATGGACAGCCAGCTACCTCCATCCCCATCCCCATCCCCCCCACTGTTTCTCCTCCCTCCGCTACACACACACACACACACTCTCTCTCTCTCTCTCTCTCTCTCTCTCTTTCTCTCCCCCACTTCTCTCAGGAGACTGAAAAGTTTTGCCAGGGGTTTTGAAACATACCCTACCTCTCCCCACAGGGTGATAAGCTCCCTTGGATTCAGGCAGGCGGGAACCAACTCTAGGGTCTACATAATCAGGCACTGTTAATTATTAAATATTTTTTATTTACTTTGTATCAGTAGGTAGGACATGGTAGAAAAGTACTCTAGCTGTCCTATTTGTAGAACATATAAAAAGGAAAGCAAGGAAATTTTCCATTTTAGAGTTTTTATAGCAGTTACAACTGTATTTTCCTTAGTATTTTAAAATGTCTTCATACTCTTGTTTGTATGTTGTAGACCAAATTACATCTTACACTCTTCTGCATTTGTAGTGATGTTAAGACTACACGCCTGCAGGTGCAACTCTGGTTAACAGCGGTATTATATCAAGGTCAGAAAAACCACCACCAAGATCACCTAGGATACTAGAGAGTGGGAACAATCCCTACTCCTTGTGAATCCTCACTGCATTTTCCTGTAACAAAATGACTCCCAGCAGAGACTGTATTTGTATACTTATATAGTCTACATATTGTATGATTAGGACCATGTTTTCTTCTAAACTTGAATTTTCCTGTTTATCTAGAACAGCGCTTTATATACTGTAGACATTAATGTGTTTGTTTCTTTTGAGTGCATTTTTTTTTTCTTAGAAAGAGGAAGGGAAGAGAGGAAGAGAAAGAGGAGGGAGAGAGAGAAAGTGAGAGAGGGAAAGAGGGAGAGAAGGAAACATAGATTACTTTGCTCTTCCTACGTATCCCAATTGGGGACAGAACCTGTAACCTAGCTATGTGCCCTGACCAGAAATTGAACCTGTAACCTTTCCGTGTATGGAACAATGTTCTAAGCAACTAAGATATACTGGACAGGGCTTAATGTTTTTTTTAAATTAAGTAATAAAAAAAGAACAATTTGCAGAAATAATTCTTAAAATGTAGAAGGGTGGGAAGCAGGAAGTAATAGGCAAAAACTTTTACAAGGTACAACTCTCAAATGCTTAATCTTTCCTTGCCTGGTAAAAGAAGAATCAACAATCTCCTTAGAGAAAGTATGAGAACTTTGGAATTAGGAAATCCTGTCTTATACCGGACATATTTCTGTCCAGTTTACCTCTAGGGAATCCCCTGCCTCTCCTCTTCCTTAATAATCTAGCTCAGTCCATGTAATAGGACGGAGCTGACCTTGTCCTCCATCAGGTGTACATACCACCTCAGGATTGGCCAGGAAGAATACTCCCTCCCCTTCTCCAGTGACTAGGTTAGAAATAGGTGGTGACTCAAGCTGGGGGAAAAGTCTTCTTGGGACATTTCCACAGCTGTCAGAAAAGACCTTTTTTCCATGGGGATTTTTGAACTGGTAGAAGGTGACTCTTACAGTCATCTCTATCACCATGAGGAGAAAACCTGCCTGAAAATGAGGCCCACACACAGGAAAATAGAAATAAAAGATGGAGTAGGTGGGGGGAACAGAAAGAGGAAAGGCAGATTCTTGATAATAAACTCTTAGGCCCTGAGTCCAGCCATGCCATAAGCCCAACTCTACCCCTGAATTTTACAAATACATGAATAAATTAATCCCCTCCTTTTCCCCTTTAAGTCAATCTGAGTTTGGTTTCTGTTACTACCTTTCTATGGAGTCCTGACTCACAACCCTTTTATTTTTTAACACACATCCTTTTGGAATGATTGTAATTTGTGATACTAAAAAAAAAAAAAAAAAAAAGGGATAATGTACAGAACAGTATTCTGTAAACTGTAAGCCCTACATAAAATATAAATGAGCTCACCGGTGTGGCTCAGTGGTTCGGTGACGACCCATGCACCAAGAGGTCGCCGGTTCGATTCCCGGTCAGGACACATGCCCAGGTTGTGGGCCTAATCCCCATTGGGGAGCATGCAGAAGGAAGCTAATCGATGTTCTCTCTCATTAATGTTTCTATCTTTCTTTCTTTCTCCCTTCCTCACTCTCTCTAAAATCAATAAAGAAGAAAAAAAGTTCCCTGGCCAGTTTGGCTCGGTGGTCAGAGTGTCGGCCTGCCGACCAGAGTGTCTCAGGTTTGGTTCCTGTTAAGGGCACGTACCTCGGTTGCAGATTGTCCCTGGCCACGACTGGGGTCGTGTGGGTGGCAACCAGTCGACGTGTGTCTCTCTCACATCGATGTTTCTCTTTCTCTATTTCCTCCTCTCTCCCCCCTACTCTATCTGAAGATAAATGCAAAAAATGTTCTCGGGTGAGGATAAAAAAAAAAAAAGAAAAAAAAGTTTAAAATATAAGTGATTTTAGATGTGTGGTTTTAGAACAAAATTCACAAAAAACTGGAAAATACCCACACACTTCAGAATATTCTTTTCCCTAGGCAACTAAGGCATCAAACTAAAAGTGACTTTAGCCCTGGCCAGTTTGGCCCAGTGGTTACAGCGTCGGCCTGCGGTCCAGAGAGACCAGGGTTCAGCTCCCGCTAACCTGCTAAGGGCGCGTACCTCGGTTGCAGTTTGTCCCAGGCCCTGGTTGGGTTGTGAGGTAGCAGCCATTCAATGTGTCCCTTTCACGTCAATGTTTCTTTCTCTCTCTTCTTCTCTCTCCCTCTCACTCTATCTGAACAAAAAATGGAAAAATGTCCTCAGGTGAGGATAAAAAAGTGACTTTAAATGATCTAAGATAAGAAGACACTAAATTTTTGAAAATTATAATTGGGGAAGGAAACTTTTTTCCCTATAAGGCTTGATTTCTTAGAGAGTAAACAAAATGTTTCAGAGTAGTAGGTTTACCAGTTTCCCCACTGGGTTTCTCAGAAGTATCAAGTAATACTAATTTAACTTTGGAAACTGAAGAATTTAAAAGGTAGCGGTCTCAACAAACAAGCAGTTAATCCACTCTAGAGTTCAGCTTGTCACAATGAAAATACTCTATAAGCAGTTACAACTCATCTACGCATGTCTGTCTCCTTGTAAGCATCTGCCACAGATTTATCTTCCAAACTGATAAAAGAAAGAGCATAATTTATGTTTAGGTAAAAATAATGTATACTGGGCAGTTCTAACATGGATATGAGAACTTTTGAACAGTAAAATAATTTTGTGAACACTTTAAAAGTTCACATTCATAATTTCTTTCTAATCTAATAATAATAAATCTCTGGTGGTACAATCTTTTAGAAATGGTACTAAACAATATGTACTTTCACGAAACAGGAGTGCAGGGTACATCCATATTATGTCATTAGAGATCTTTCATATTACATCATGTGATGGCCTCTACTGCTACTGAATGATGGCACCCTGCTGGGGTGGGGGAGGTGACATGAGAGGAAAGTACACACACAGATTTGTGCCCCCATAAGACCCACAGATTCAAACTCAAAAAGGATACTGGCCAAAGTGTTCATTTTGCTCTGAATTGACTTTAACATTCCTCTCTGTGAAGTCATATTTTCTTTTGTTGCCATAGCAATGCTGTAGGGGAGAAAAAAGATAAGCTAATTAAATTGCCATTTAAGATGATCCTACATGGATCCTTCATGCCCTTAAAAGTGAAGAGAAAACCAAGGTGAACAATACAATCTTCAAAAGCACTGGGCAGGAACACAAAATCACTTCCCAATTCACCTTCTCATTGACCGTTTTCTAAATGACCACTATATCCCCATGCTACCCTCTGGTATCTTTTTGGGCAAGGCACTAAGCCATCTCTTGGTGGATTGTTATTGTTTTTTTTTTGGCAAAGTAACAAATGAAATAAGACAGTAACAGATAAATCACATACTACAAGAGCTTCTTAAAATGGTTGTAAAAGGAGCCAGCTATTATAATATCCTTAATCAGGAAAAACTATTAAGGGGAAATAGGGAATTACAATCATACAGCAGAAGTCTTTTTTTATTTTAAGAAACAAACTATTTGTATGACAGTAAGAAAGGTATTAGATATACAACAGGCAATTAATACAAGTTACTGCAGGGGAACGGAATTGAGGGGTACTACTAGGAGATGAGCCTTATACATTTACAGAATTGTTTAAACTGTTATAATAAGAATACTGTACTTTTATAATATATAAACATCTAAAAAAGAAAACTAAAAAGAAAATTAGAGGAATTCCCGAGTGACTAAGAAATGTTAATAACATCATCAGCACCAAACCTACTACTGTTATTCACCTCAGTACGAGTCAAGTAATTATTTATAAAGGTTTTCTCCAGATCCCAGAAAAGCTCAAGAATTGAAGGGATCAAGTATATCTGAGGAAGTGTGGAATAGGGCTAAAAACAGAAATTTGCAGGAAGAGTTGTCAGAACCCTAAATTATCTTCCCGAACCCTAAATTATCTTCCCAAACCGTGCAGTCAGATGACTGTCCCCAGTGCAGCAGAAGACCTAACCCAGAAGAGCCCTAGAGATACTGACATTTTGAAGTCCCCTTTGAAACAGCCAGGGCCCTTCATGATCACCCATTGTAAGGCCTACCACACAACAAGCTCTCAACAACGCACACAGAATGAGCTTCTAATCACTGGATTGGAGAGCCTCACCCTTAAATATGAACAAAGAGCCAGGAATCATCACCAGACAAATATTTGCAGAGATCTAAATAAACCAACCAGCAAACAGAAAAGTGACTCTGAGGAAATAGAGGCAATAAAAGAAACTCTAAAATCAAATTATATTTAATGTCTTCAGAGAGATAAAAGATATCACATCCATGAAATATGTAAACAAATATATGTGTATGTGTATATCCATCCATCTCTTAGGTGAGCTCATAAAATTTTTTTTAAAAGAGTGGAAACAAAAATGAAATAGAAATGTTGGAAGAACAAACTGAGTAAATCACACAAAAAGAAGAAAAAAAGATAAATGGAAACAGAAAAGGTAAGAAAAAGCGAGAAAAATGATAAACACAAAAAAATGTCCCAGAGCTGAAGATGAAGTTCCAGATTACAAGAGCCTATATCAAAAGCCTAGTATAATGGACTGAAAAAAGATGCATACTAAACTCATCATGGTGAGGTTAAAAACAAACAAAAATACAACCCTGTCCAGTTTGGTTCAGTAGTTAGAGCATCGGCCTGCAGACCAGAGAGACCCAGGTTCAGTTCCCGCTAAGGGCATGTACCTCGGTTGCAGTTTATCCCCGGCCCCGGTTGGGATTATGTGGGTGGCAACCAGTTGATGTGTCTCTCTCACATTGATGTTTCTCTCTCTTCCTCCCTGTCTCCTTCCCACTCTATCTGAAGATAAATGCAGAAATGTCCTCGGGTGAGGATTAAAACAAAACAAAAAAGTACAGGGGAAAAGGGATGATCCCAAAAGCTTTGAAGGAAAAAAGTGTATCATATACAAAGCATCAGACATTTTCATTGGCACAGGACTTAAAAAGCAATATTGGAAACAATGGCTTCAAATTTTCAAAAGTATTTCCAACCTAGAAGTCTATAGCTTAACTAACCAATGAACCAGGATATGGGTAGAATAAAGACCTTTTTAGATGTGGGTGTGGGAAGTCCAAAAAATGTACCTCCTGTTCTTTCTTAGGAAGTTACTAAAAGACATGGTCCAGCATAATAAGGGAATAAACTAAGAAAGTGGAGGACACTAAATCCAAGAAATAGCGATGTGATAAAGGAGATTAGTTTAGGATAATAGTGAAAGGACATCCCAAGACCAGAATAGTATAAACAGGCCTGGAGAACAATTAGTCAAGATTAGAGCAGAAGGGCCTTGGCCAGGAGGCTCAGTTGGTTGGAGCGCCATCTTGTACACCAAAAGGTTGCAGGTTGAATTCCCAGTCAGGGCACATACTAGGTGGCAAGTTTGAACCCCACTGGGGCGTATATGAGAAGCAATTGATCGATGTCTCTCTCTCTCTCTCTCTCTCTCTCTCTCTCTCTCTCTCCATATATATATAAAATCAATAAAATCATAACCTCAGGTGAGGCTTAAAAAAAAAAAAAAATTTAGAGCAAAAAGAAATAGGAAATTATAATATATTGCATTTTAGATCCAAAAAACAAAAAGAGCACAAAAAGAATCAAACTAACCTTGTCCTTGGTGTCATTAGTTCTTATTGATAACTTTTCAGTTTAAGTGTGGTCTATGACTATGGTTGTTTTAAAATAAATTTACTTTACAAGGTGTTTCAAAATTGATATTGTGGTCTTATACAAAGTAACAATTCAAAATTGGGCTGAGTAATTGAGGCCAATCTTTGAATCATATATGCCTCTGTTTTTTAAACTGGGACTATCACCAACTCCTGTGCACTTTGACTCAGAAGTAGATAGAGAAGATTAAAAAATAATTTCCCCAAAGCACTTTGTATCCCTTGGAGAATGGATATTATCAACATACAATGTTATCATCTTGTTGAATATGTATGATTTCCAGTACCACACAAAGTATATCTAGACATACTTTCCCATCTCATATCATCATTTAGAGTCAAGCTGAGTGGAATCTAGGCTGTTGTTATTTCAAGGGTCAAATACTAAGAGGCAAACATAAGCTCCAAATAATATATAATGCTTTTAAAATGATAAATCATTGATGTGCTTACTGGAATTTCAACTTTCTTACCTGTTTTATGAACTACTTAGACACATTTTTTTCTCCAACAAAACACAATACTAGTTTAACATTTAAAGCTAAAAATGTATAAACATTAAAAATATTAGTTCTTTTCCTTATATGTATGTATGCATGAACAGTGGACATGGACAACAAACTGGGGAAAGGGCAGGGAGGGAGGGGGAGGGGGGAATCAGTGGGGGAAAAAGGAGAAACATCTGTAACAAAAATTAATTAATAAAAAAAATAAATAAATAAAAGAAAAAGAAAAAAATATTAGTTCTTTTCAATAAGTTGATGCTAAAGTTTATAATCAGTTGTGTAGTTACTTTTAAAATATATCTCTAAAAGAAAAAAGTAAAATTTTACATGTAGAATATGTAAAAATAATTATTTGAAAATTAAAATTTTTTAATTACCTGTAAGTAATAATCAGCTTTATATTCAGTGAAATTTCACTTGTGGATACCTATCATATTTTGACACAAAGGAAACTAGTAAAATAAGAGACCTTCTAATTTTGTTTTTTAAAAAAATTCTCACCTGAGGATATGTTTTTGTTTTTGTTTTGTTTTTAAATTAGTTTTAGAGAGAGAAAGGGGGAGGGAGAGAAACATCAATTGGTTGCCTCCTGGATGTGCCTGGACCAGGGATTGAACCAGCAACCCGGTGTGCACCTGGATTGGGAATGGAACCCTCAACCCTTTGGTGCACAGGATGACAGTCCAACCAACTGAACCACACTGGTCAGGGCTTTTTAATTAGCAAAATAATAACAGCAGTGACTCAATGGTTCTCAAATATTCCTGTCCTATGAGATACTCTGAAATTTTATATTCATATGCCAGCCTTTAAATAGGTCAGCTTTGAATTTAAAAGTATATTAAGGTAGCCTGGCCCTAGAAGATCAGGCATAAAGAGCAGAAAATAAAAGGAAAAAAGAAAAGAAAAGGGTTACAGGGAAAATTAAACAATCTTCGACAAAATGAGATTTGACTTTATGTGTTGATGAAAGGTTAAGTGTCACAAGGAGATACTTTAGTTGACCATCAGGCGATTCTGTAAAAACTAAGTGCAGATAGAAAACCGAAGTGCATTCAATTTAAACAAAATTCCAAGGTATAATTGTATATTATAAAATATTATAATTTAAATATTATAGACCATTAAATAAAATAAGAATCCATGAGTCCATTTCGATATAAATAACCAAACATGTATGACATGAACACTGAAATATTTAGGGGTAAATAGGCATCTCTGCAACTTATTTTCAAGTAGTTCAGAAAAATATTGTGAAAACGCAAATGTGGCAATATGTTAGCATTAGAGGAATCTAAGTAAACAGTATATAGAAATTATTTGACTATTAGAACTCTAATGAAATGATATCAAAATAAAACATGAAAAAATGTATTAATAGCCTGGCGAGTGTGGCTCAGAGGTTGAGCGTCGACCCATGCACTAAGAGGTTGCTGGTTCAATTCCCAGTTGGGGCACATGGGCAAGGTTGTGGGCCAAATCCCCAGTGGGGGGCATGTGGGAGGCAGCCAATCAATGTTCTCTCTCATCAATGTTTCTATCTCTCTCTCCCTCTCCCTTCTTCTCTCTCTAAAATCAATAAAGAAAAAAAAATTTTTTTAATGTATTAATAATAAGCTACATCACCTAAGGCAACAGAAACAAAGGAGAAAATGAACACATGAAACTACATCAAACTAAAAAGCTTCTGCACAGCAAAAGATACAATCATCAAAATGGAAAGGCAACCCACTGTATGGGAGAGCATAATTGCCAATGATATATCAGATAAGGGGTTGATTTCTAATATATATAGAGTGCTCATATGACTCAACAAAAGGAAGACAAAGAACCCAATTTAAAAATGGGCAGAGGAACTAAATAGACACCTCTCCAAACAGGACATACAAGTGGCTAAGAGACATATGAAGAATGCTCAACATCACTAATCATCAGAGAGATGCAAATTAAAACAACAATGAGGTATCACCTCACACCTGTCAGAATGGCTGCCATCAACAAATCATCAAACAACAAGTGTTGGCAACAAGTGTAGAGAAAAGGGGACTCTAGTGCACTGCTAGTGGGAATGCAGACTGGTGCAGCCACTATGGAAAACAATGGCGTTACCTCAAAAAGTTAAAAATTGAAATGCCGTTTGACCTGGTGATCCCACTTCTAGAAATATATCCTAAGAAGCCTGAAATACCAAGCAGAAAGAATATATGTACCCCCATGTTCGTAGCAGCACTATTTATAATAGCTAAGATCTGGAAACAGCCCAAATGTCCATCAGTAGACGAATGGATAAAAAAGCTGTGGTACAGCCTTTAGTCAGCCTGTGGTCCAGAGAGACCTGGGTTCAGTTCCTGCTAAGGGCACGTACCTCGGTTGCAGTTTGTCCCTGATCCTGGTTGGGTCATGCGGGTGGCAACCGCTCGATGTGTCCCTTTCACGTCGATATTTCTCTCTCTCTCTCTCTCTCTCCCTCCCACTCTATCTGAACAAAAAATGGAAAAATGTCCTTGGGTGAGAATTAAAAAAAAAAGCGGTGGTACATATACACAATGGAGTACTATGCAGCTGTAAGAAAGATCTCTTATCCTTTGAGACGACATGGAGGGACCTGGAAAGTATTATCCTAAACGAAACAAGCCAAACAGAGAAAGACAAGTATCATATGATCTCACTTATTTGTGGAATATAATGAACATAACGGTCTGAAATATGGGGTAGTCCCAGAGTCATGGAAGTGGTGTACAGACTGACAATCCCCAGAAGTGGGGGTGGTGGAAGAGAGATAAACCACAGAACTTATATGCATGTATGCATGAACAATGGACATGGACAACAAAGCTGGGGACAGGACAGGGAGAGAGGGGGAGAGGGAAATCAGTGGGGGAAAGAGAAACATCTGTAATAAAAATAAATTAATTAATTAAAAAATAATAATAATAAGCTACCACTTACAGATTACTTAGTATTGGCCAGGCACTGTACTAGCCATTTTACTCAGATTATCTTCAATCTTCACAACAATCTTTTAGGGTAGGTATTATCATCAAACCCATGTTTTTTTTTTTTTATCCTCACCCGGGACATTTTTTTGTTTTTTGTTCAGGTAGAGCGGAAGGGAGAGAGAGGAACAGAGAGAGAGAGAAACATTGATGTGAAAGGGACACATTGAGTGGCTGCCACCCGCACGACCGACCAGGGCCGGGGACAAACTGCAACCGAGGTACGCGCCCTTAGCGGGAACCGAACCCGGGTCTCTCAGGACTGCAGGCCGACGCTCTAACCGCTGAGCCAGACCGGCCAGGGCCAAACCCATGTTTTTAAACACAAGAAAACGAAGGCCCCAATGAATTTATCTAAGAAGAGAGATCTTATAATACAGCCAGCTTTCAAACCAAATCACAGTCCAAAGCTTGTTTTCTTTCTACAAGATGTGAATTTGTAGTGGTTTAGCTAGAGCTCTGGTTCTGGAGTTAGAGGCTCAGATTTGAGGATTTGAATCTTCAAAACTATTTATTAGTCATGGGACCAGAGGTATATTACTTATCTTAATTTCTTTTTTGTGTTGGAGATAAGTATCTAATGATGAGTGTCCATCTCATGGGTTACTGAGGAGATTAAATAAAACAAAGCAGGTAAAGCACTTGAGCACAATACCAAGGCCTATGGTAAGAGTACCAATGTGTGTTGCTGTCTCCATGTATTATAGTCTACCTTTTCTGGAAAATAATACTTTAGACATGTAAATTCTAAAGTGTAGAGACCATACTTAGTTAACTTACTTTCCTAACGCCATAAAATAGGTATTTGAACATTCACTAAACCTAGGGAATTAAGCAGTCCAAACCAACAAATAAATGTCCCTACCTTAAGCAAGAAACTACTTCAACGTTATTACAGATAATACTAATTACCACAGTAGGTTTTCTACAGCCACTGAACCAAGTCTATGTAAATGGCTTAAATAAGACTTTTACCAAATAACATATTTAAGATTGTTTTCCATTAAAAAAATGAGAATTAAAAGACTGAGGCTGAAAAAACTAAGTATAAAATTAACCAGAAAAATCAACCTAGGTAAAATAGTGTGGGCTTCAAATGTCTCTTATAAGGGAAAGATACAGTAAAAATACATTATGATCTATTTAAATTTTCATCTTTAAGGAAGATAAATTAACTAGTTACAGGGTTAACGTGATCTGTTCACTTGTGTGAACAAAAAGCCACAATAAAATAAAATAAAAAATTATTCCTACCTTATTGTCTCTTCTATCAGACGATCTGAGCTGCAATAAAAAGAAAATTCAAATTCTGGAATTATTAAAAGCACATTTAAAACTTGTACTTAATTTTTCTACATTTTCTAGGTAAATTTACTTTCTAGCCATTTATTAAACAACATACCGACTTTTGAAAACATCTAAAGAAGATTCTAGAATCTGAAATAAATTTAATTTATCCACATATGTAATTTTCATCTTCCTTTTATTTGTTGGCTTAAATCTATTTGTTTCTCAGAGAAACCTGAAATCAGAACAGTTTTAATGTCAGCATAAATAAATGAAACTTCTTTAATTTAGATGGCTCAAAGTTGTCACTATTGTCTATTCTACGTTTAAGAATTACAACCAGCCCTGGCCGGTTTGGTTCAGTGGTTAGAGCGTCGGCCTGCGGTCCGGAGAGACCCGGGTTCGGTTCCCGCTAAGGGCACGTACCTCGGTTGCAGTTTGTCCCCGGCCCTGGTCGGTCGTGCGGGTGGCAGCCACTCGATGTGTTCCTTTCACATCGATGTTTCTCTCTCTCTCTCTGTTCCTCTCTCTCCCTCCCACTCTACCTGAACAAAAAATGGAAAAATGTCCTCGGGTGAGGATAAAAAAAAAAAAAAAAAGAATTACAACCAACTTGTTGAGACAGGATAGGTAAATATAGTTCTGATGCATGTAAGTAGTAATTACTTACACCTTAAAGTTCCTTCCTTTTCGGGGAAACTAAACCAAATCTCACCTCACCACACTTTAGAATCTGAATAAAGAAACCAAGTGCTCTTTCAATCTGCAAAATGTTTACCTTTATGCATCACACACTGGAAAGAAAAAAAAAACTCCTCCAAAAAGCCACTTTAGGGAGGAACTTATAGATAGCTAAGTTTGGTAAAGGGGCAGCTTTATCATAGAAAGGAGGGAAATAACTCCCAGATATCTGTATCATTTGGCACAATGCATGGTACAAAGTAGGCACTCAAATAAATAGTTGCATATTTTTTCCAAATACTTCTTTCCAAAAGAATTTCTAAACATAATAAAACAAAAACAAAGTCATAGATATGTACTACAGATTGGTGGTTACCAGAGAAAAAGGGGCTGGGGTGAAATGGCTAAAGGAGTTAAATATATGGAGATGGACGAAAACTAGACTTTTGGTGGTGAACAAGCTATAATATATACAGATATCAAATTATAATATAACCCTGAAAGTTATTTAACTGTCACCTCAAAAATAAATAAATAAGTAAATAGATAAAATTCTACATTCATTCTATAATCCAACAGGTTGAAGTTTCATTATAAAACAATATACCAGGAAACCTAATTTACTACATGAATTAGGAAACAAGACAGGCCTTAAAATGTCATTAATTTCTTACATAAATCCTATGATTAAGAATTTCAAAAATCGCCCTGGCCACTTTGGTGGCTCAGGGGTTACAGCATCGGCCAGAGGACTAAAGAGTCCTGGGTTTGATCCCCGGCCCCTGTCGGGATCCTGCAGGAGATAATCAATCAATGTATCTCTCTTACATAGATGTTTCTTTCTCTCCTTCCCTCTCTCTCTCCCTGCCTCTCCCTTCCCCTTCCTCCCACTCTTATCTAAAAAATCCATGAAAAAAAAAATCCTCGGGTGAGGATTAAAAAAAAGAATTTCAAAAATTACAAAGATGGTGTAAGGATTAAGAGCCAGACTGTGTGGCTTTTTTTAATGCTGCCTCTACCACTTACTAGCTACCTGACATTAGGCAAGTTACTCTGTGCCTCAGTTTTCTTCATCTGTAAAATGGTAATGATAATAAGACCTACTTGTTAAGAGGATTAAATAAATGTGTTATAGTTTCTCAATAATTATAATTTTAAATCTAAGCATAAAGTCTATATAAATTTCCACATAAATCCACTGTTCTGGGGGAATCTACTGATTATAAAGTATGTATTTATTTTGTCAACAAATGTGTATGGAAGTGTCCCTGAAGGGTACTGTGATAGGGGTTACAAAGATAAGACACTAACCTCCACAGGTCTTAAGAATGGAGATAGACAACACATATGCCTACTGGTGTCTTGGTAAATTGGACACAAGGTCATAAAAGAAAGAGTGGTTAATTTGGGTTAATGCTTCCCTGCACAAAACAATAGTTTGGTTGAGTGTCCTCATCAGGGCCTCTTAGTACATCAAAGGACATAAAAATAAGATACAGTCATGCCTCACTAACAGATATGCTTGATTTAGATGATTTCTTCATTGTGAAAACATCAGCTGGTATAGCCTACTATGCACCTGGCTATATGGCCTATTGCTTCTAGGCTACAAACCTGTACGGCATTATTACTGTACTGAATACTGTAGGTAACTGTAACACAATGGTAAATATGTATATATCTAAACATAGAAAAGATACAGTAAAATATATGATATAAAAGATAAAAAATGGTACACCTGTATGGGGCACTGATCATAAATGGAGTCTGCAGAACTGGAAGCTGCTCTGGGTGAGTCAGTGAGTGAGTGGTGAGTGAACGTGAAAGCCTAGGATATGAGTATATACTACAGTAGACTTGATATAAACACTGTCCCACAAACCCTCCCTCTGTTTCCTTATCACAAGGTCAGAAATAAAACAATGAAGCTGTCAATGCTACTCCGTGAACAGGTGTGGGACAGACTGATTGGAAATATCTAGGAGAAACTAGCTGGGTAAGTCACAATAATAGTGACTGTCTGGGGAATGAAAGGTGTCCTGCGAATTAGCAGAAATAAGAAACCAAGATGGAGAGATAAGGGAACATTGGGGACTGCCATCGCAATGTGGCTTTGGCTACTGCATATGGGAGCAGTAGTCAGATTAAGAAACTTTGTATTATTCAGTTAAAAAAGGGGTATTTAACATGGAGAGGGTAAAGAACTTAAGGACTCAACATTTGACTTTGGAAAGTTGTTTTTGCTTCCACTAACCCTCTGGCATTGAATTGATGGAAGAAATAAAACTTATTGTGACATATTTCCAAGATTCAGAAACAAGCTGGCTCCATATTACCACAGAAAACATTTACTAAAGTGGCAGGGGCACTTAATACATACTTGTTACAGTAGCACCTGTGAACCTGTGCCCTTGTATAGGATCTTAGGTCCTCAATTGGAATAAACAACTATGTACTCTGAAAACCATCAAGCTAGATCTGGGAGGGCTATAGTGCCCTCCAAATATGTAGTGCGGAGGAGACAGGCTCCTCTTGTGCTGGACAGATCAGTGGCTGACTGACTGGGATGTAATCTGTGCACTCAAATTGAGGTGGTGTGAGTGAGAGGGAATCTACTGCCAAACCCCACAGATATTGCTCCCATCAGAAAGAAAGAAAGAAAAGAAAGAAAAGAAAGAAAAGAAAAGAAAAGAAAAGAAAAGAAAAGAAAAGAAAAGAAAAGAAAAGAAAAGAAAAGAAAGGGAGGGAGGAAGGAAGGAAGGAAGGAAGAAACTCTCCTGAACCACATATCCTTTCATTTCTTACAGGAAATTCAGCTGCTTTATAATCTTATGGGACCACTGTCACATATGCTTTATTGACCACACAACAATCTTTATTGACCAAAATACTGTTATGTGAGCACAACTGTATTTAAAAATCTAGTTAGTATGACAATAATTATATTGCAAAACTCAACAAATTAGTTTTGTGTTAATAGCTTTAATTAAGACAAAATCAATTAAATAAACTACTAAGTACAAAAAAGTAAACAATCTATTCATTTGTTAACTTTGTTAAAAACAATAATTCCTAATGCTTATGGAGAGCTTTTTATAAGCCATGTATGCCTTATCTGTAACTTCAACCTGATGACTCTTGATTCTACCATTATCATCATTTACCGATAAAGAAATTGAAGCCTAGAGAACTTGCTCATGGGCCACATAATTATCAGCACAGCTAGGATTTAAACTTGAGCAGCGTGACTTCAGATTTGGTTCTCACCATCTTGATAAATGGTTACCTCTTTTCCCCACTATTTCTCCACAATCTGTTCTAGTTTTCCCCTACTGTTCCTTTCTTTCTTTCTTTCTTTTCCCTTTATTAATTTTTAGAAAGAGAGGAAGGGAAAGGAAGAGATAGAAACATTGATGAGAGAGCATCGATTGGCTGCCACCTCCTGCATGCCCCCAGCTGGGGATTGGGCCCACAACCTGGGCATGTGTCCTGACTGGGAATCAAACCAGTGACCTCTTGGTGCATGGATCCAAGCTCAATCACTGGGCCACACTGGCCGGGTTTCCCCTACTATTTCTAGATCATCACTCAACCCTACTCTAGCAAAAATCTATACTCTGAGGTTCATTCTATTTCTCAATCCTTACCCTTCCCTCTCATCTAGTAACATCCAAGTCACTGGAGAATCTCTTTATTCCAAAAAAAATTTAAGAGAGGAAGCCGTTTTGGCTTAGCAGTTAAGAGTGTCGGCCTGCGGTCCAGAGAGACCTGTTTTGGTTCCCGCTAAGGGCACGTACCTTGGTTGCAGTTTGTCCCCAGCCCTAGTTGGGTCATGTGGGTTGCAACCACTCAATGTGTCCCTTTCACGTCGATGTTTCTCTCTCTCCCTCCCACTATATGAACAAAATATCGAAAAATGTCCTCGGGTGAGGATTAAAAAAAAAAAAAGAGAGAGAGAGAGAGACAGAGAGAGAGGAAGGGAGAGATAAATAGAAACATTGATGTGAGAGAGAAACATTCATTGGCTGCCTCCTGCACGCCCCCTACTAGGGATCGAGCTCGAAACCTGGGCATGTGCCCTGACCAGGAACTAACTGGGGTCTCTCAATCCATGGGACAACGCTCAGTCCACGAAGCCACACTGGCTAGTCTCTTCATATTTGAAATGTAATAAGACTATTCTTACATGAATCAAATTAAAAACCTTATAAAGCAAATATATATGTCTCCATTTATCTTTCACTTTTTTCCTTTTTTTTTTTATCATCCTCACCCGAGGACATTTTTCCATTTTTTGTTCAGGTAGAGTGGGAGGGAGAGAGAGAAAGAGAGAGAGAGAAACATCGATGTGAAAGGGACACATTGAGTGGTCGCCACCCACAGAACCAACCAGGACCGGGGACAAACTGCAACCGAGGTACGTGCCCTTAGCAGGAACTGAACCTGGGTCTCTCCGGACTGCAGGCCGATGCTGTAACCGCTGAGCCAAACCGGCCAGGGCTCTTTCACTTTTTATATAAAACTAGATTTTCAATAGTTCTCTCTTTTTAAAATGAATTATTTTTTGTTGTATTGATTTGAGATAAACAGATGTGAGAGAGAAATGTCAACTGGTTGCCTCCACACATGCCTTGACTGAGTATTGAATCCACCACCTCTTTGTATATGGGACAGTGCTCCAACCAGCTAGCCACAGTGGCCTGGGCTCAATTTAAAAGGATAAATTTTCATTGAGATAAGTCATTTTATATATTTGAAATTGACAATTTATCGAAAACACAGTTTGTTAAATTCACCTGAAAAGAAAACCAACCTAATAGGCTTTATTAAGAAGAAAACTAAAATTATAATCCTAAATATCCTACCCTATGAAGGAAGAAGGCCAGTATCCTTAGTTTATATAGTGGTATAAACAGAGAAAGGCCGGTGATATTAAATATTCTTCTCAGATTGCCCAAAGTCTCCAAGTCCTTACTCATTTGGCTAAGACCTCCACTAAGTAAACACCATTCATTAAAAACATCCTGGATATTGTGGATACAATTCAACAACAGAGGAGCTCTATAAAAATGGTATAATCAAATAAAAATTGAATTTAAAATTGCTTTCCTTTGTGGCATAAAATATATAATCAAGTGAAAGTATCTTTCTTAAAACAAGTACTTTCTTAAACAAGTACTTCATAACAGCCCAGAGGCATTCCATAAAGTCATCTAGAGTCTGTAAATAAGCAACAAGTTTCTGTTTCTTTCCAAACCAATTTAAACTAGCTGAAAACCATGAACTAAATTTTATCACCAATTATGGTACTGAGGAAATCATTAAAGCCACATTTAAATAATACTTCCTTTAAAAAAAATAATTCATTTTCCCAATATACACATTGCAAATGGCACAAATTTCAAGAATAAAAATGGGATTTCAAGCCTTTATTTTAAAGCAATTTAAATCAACAAAATGTTAGAACTTGGTAAAATCACTTAGATAACACCTAATTGGAATCTTCTTTTAAAATTTAAGAGTAGGTGAATAAGTGAATAAGTAAATGTGTAGGCAAGAAATGACAAAACAAGCAAGTACATAATAAAAATTTTAAATTGGTCCCTTTGTAAATTGCAATTGATGAGGTTATCTTCAACCAATCAGATCATTTACATCAAGCATTATGGTGATCCAATCTTTTAATTAGAGTTAACCAGAGATACTTACAGTCTATTAACTGAATACAATTAAGCTGCAGTAGGATAGAAAAACCTGTTTTAGTGCTAACAGATTTTTATTTTACAGATAAGATTTGAAAAATACAGAAAAACAAAGATGAAAGTAGAAACTGAGCACCATTTGTTGAAAAGACTATCTTTTTTCCAATTGCCTTTGCTTCTCTGTCAAAGATCAGCTGACTTTGGGTCCATTTCTGGGCTCTCTACTCTGTCCATTGATCTGTTTGTGTATTCTTTCAACAATGCCACACTGTTTTGATTACATATAACACATATGCAACAGAAAATCAGGTTTAAGTGGGGAAGAAGTTTTTGTTTCTTTTTTCCCCTCTGCAAAGTATCTTAACCAAACATTTTGGTACAAGTAAATTTTTTTAATGTCAACAAATTTATTCAACTATAGCAGAAGCAGAAAGCTTAAGAAAGAATGTGGGGAATCATAGTTGCCATTTGTTCTTCTTTAGATAAATGGTACAGAAAGGATTGAAATTCTTTAAAAAAAAAAACTACTTGGAGATAAACCACAGAACTTATATGCATGTATGCATGAACAATGGACATGGACAACAAAGCTGGGGACAGGGTGGAGAGGGAGGGGGGAATCATTGGGGGAAAAAGAAACATCTGTAACAAAAATAAATTAATTAATTAAAAAAAAACCAACTACTTAAATCATAAAAAAGCTATGAAATATTAAGCAAGCATTTTCTAATTTGTTTTTGAAACCTCTAAAAAATAACCTGTGTATCAATAGAAGCAAATCTGCTTACATAAAAATGGAACTGTATTTTTATATGTATGTTTCTTTCACATACTCATACTTCAGAAAATAATTTTTAATAAATATAACAGAAATTTAATAATATTAGCACTCATGACATTCATGAAACTATAATAAGAATAAAATGGTCCTGGCTGGTTCTGCTCAGTGGTTAGAGCGTCGGCCTGCGGTCCAGAGAGACCCGGGTTCGGTTTCCACTAAGGGCATGTACCTCAGTTGCAGTTTGTCCCCAGCCCTGGTTGGGTCGTGCGGGTGGCAGCCACTCGATGTGTCCCTTTCATGCTGATGTTTCTTCCTCTCTCTCTCTCTCTTCCTCTCTCTCCCTCCCACTCTACCTGAACAAAAAATGAAAGAATGTCCTCAAGTGAGGATAAAAAAAAAAAAAAAGAATAAAATGACTACTCTTACACCGCAGAACCTGAGTTTTAGTCAAGGCTCAGGCACTTGGCTGCGTAAACTTGCCTCATGGAGTTGTCATAAGACTCAAAAGAGATAATGTAAACAAAAGCATCTTGTAAACTGTAAGCCTGAGAATGGTTGATATAGATTATAGTACTTTTATGTCTCGAAGTCTCTCTCCTGCTCTGCAATCTTCTTTCCCGATTCTCAACATAAATTACTTATATTTCAAAGTCCAGCTCAAAAGTCACATACTAGCCCTGGCTAGTTTGTCTCAGCAGTTAGAGCAATGACCCATGGACTGAAGAGTCGTGGGTTCAACTCCCGGTCAAGAGCATGTACCTCAGCTGCAGGTTCAATCCCCGGCCCCTGTTGGGGTCATTCAGGAGAAAACCAATCACTGTCTCTCGCTTGCATCAATGTTTCTCTCTCTCCCTCCCTCCCACCCTTCCTCCCTCCCTCCCTCCCACCCTTCCTCCCTCCCTCCCTTCCACTCTATCTAAAAATCAATGGAAAAACATCTCTTGGGTGAGGATTAAAAAAAAAAAAAGTAATGTACTGGCCAGTTTGACTCAGCAGTTAGAGCGTTGGCCCATGGACCAGAGAGTCCCAGGTTCGGTTCCCACTAAGGGTACGTACCTCGGTTGCAGTTTGTCCCCAGCCCCAGTTGGGGTTGTGTGAGTGGCAACCAGTCAATGTGTCTCTCTCACATTGATGTTTCTCTCTCTCTTCCTCCCTCTCTCCCCCGTGCTCTATCTGAAAATAAATGCAAAAATGTCCTCAGGTGAGGATAAAAAAAAGTCACAGCCTTTGTGAAACCTTCCCTATTCCATCTACACATCCAGGCAGAATTAACTCCTCTTTATAATATTATGTTTTCATGGCTGTTTGCTCTTCATAAACTCATTCAAGAATATAACAAGCATTTAAGATACATAAGACATTATAATATGTGCTGGAGAAAAAATATCTTAAACTGGCCAATTTTAAGTTTTTCCATATACATGATCTCATTTAGTGCTTTAAAAATATATTTCACAGGATATCATAATTATGTTTATTATTTATCTAACCAGAATGAGTTCCCATGGGGTAGAGACTGAGTCTGATTCATCTTTAATGCCCTAGAGTCTAGTACAATACCTAGCACACAGGAGACACTCATTAAATACTTAATAAACGAAACACTTGTTGGAATAATAGAATAGCAATCAGAGTTAACACTGAAATAATTCTTATAAATTTCCATAAGTGGTGGTGAGAATATATACAGTAGTCCCCACCTATACATGGTTTCATTTTCTGCAGTTTAACCATGGTCCAAAAATATTATATGGAAAATTCCAGAAATAAACAATTCATAAGTTTTAAATTGCACACTGTCTGAGTAGCATGATGAAATCTTGCATCGTTCCACTCTGTCCCACTTGGGATGTGAATTATCCCTTTGTCTAGGGTATCCACCCTGTATGTGCTACCCACCTATTAAGTCTCTCAGTAGCCATTTCCGTTATCAGATCGACTGTCATAGAATTGCAGTGCTAGTGTTCAAGTAATCCTTATTTTACTTAATAATGGCCCCAAAGAGCAAGAGTAGGAATGCTGGCAATTCTGACATGCCAAAGAGAAGCAATAAAGGGCTTCCTTTAAGTGAAAATGCAAAAGTTCTCAACTTAATAAAGAAAGCACATAATTATATGGTGAAGTTGCTAAGAGCTATGGCAAGAACAGATTTTCTATTTGTGAAATTGTGAAGACGGAAAAAAGAAATTCATGCTAGTTTTACTGTTGCACTTCAAATTGCAAAAGTTACGGCCACAGTGCACGAGAAGTGTTTAGGTAAGGTGGAAAACACATTAAATTTGTGGGTGGAAGACATGTACAGAAAAGTTGTTCCAACTGATGGCAATGTACTGAGCCTATATGAAGACTTCAGTAAGGGATCCCTGAACCGAGTAACCACACACACCTTTTATGATAGTATATTGTTAAACTGTTCTATTTTATTAGTAGTTATTGTTGTTAATCTCTTATTGTGCCTAATTTATAAATCAAAGTTTATCACAGGTACTTATGTATAGAAAAAAACAGAATATATAAGGTTCAGTACTATCCAAGGAGGTCTTGGAACATATCCCTTGTGGATAACATGACTGAGGAGAGAAAATTCCTCACTTTAACAGAAAACCTGCAACTCCAATTTTCCTATTTAACCAAGGCATATACAACTAAAGATGAATTTGATTTCACTAAAGCTCAAAGTGAAGGAACGTGAGTTCTGTACAAAAGCTCCTAACTATGTCATTCCTACTTTGTGAAATTGGACATTATCAACTGAACACAAAAATAAGCAAAGTATGTTCAGGGTAATATTAATTTGCTTTGCCATCAATTTCAAAAGGCAGACAACTGTACCACCTGAGACAAATGGAGCTTTGATATGTAATTTTAAAATACTCCATGAATGGGCCTGGCTGGGGTGGCTCAGTGGTTTAGCGTCAACCCATGCACCAAGAGGTCGCCGGTTCTATTCCCTGTCAGGGCACATGCCCAGGTTGTGGGCCCGATCCCCAGTTGGGGGCGTGCAGGAGGTGGCCAATCAATGTTCTCTCTCATCGATGTTTCTATCTCTTTCTCCTCTCCCTTCCTCTCTCTCCAAAATCAATAAAGAAAAATAATAAAACTCGAATGAAATGATACATAGTGAAATAATCAAATGCTACCAGTTCTCATAGGCTAAAAATACAATTTTCTATTACACAAATGACCCCTGCTATGTAAGGGATCTATCTCAAGGTTTTTACATATTCCCAAGTTTATGGCTGCTACTACTACTGTTAGATATAGTTTCTTCCATTAACTTTCTATTTTTCTACTTAAGAGCACTACTTTCTTAAGATCATCTCACTTTCAATACCTTCCTTCATAATTGTATTTTCACCTTGGAGTAATGTCTTACAAAGAAACAAAATATATGTATGCATGTTTATAAACCATTTCATGGTAGTTATCAGGTAGCAACAAGCAGCAAATATGAAGTAAGAAGTGAAGCTGAAGTGTAAATGCTGCTGTCCAGACAGGTTAGATGTACTCATTAGTTAAATGACTTCCCCAGCTCCAGCTTCACAACACATAACATTCAAGTTTGTATCTCAACAAACTATACACTACGAACCCTTAGGGTTCATAAATAGTAAAAAACTTTAAGTTAAATCTTGAATCCTGAGATTCTATGTTATCCCATTCACAGATGTTATATGACCCATGTTTAATTAAATCATGATACTTATCAAATAATATACAGGGTGGGGACAAAAGTTAGGTTTACAGCTGTTTGTATGAAAAATAATACAATAATTAATAAATAATAATACAAGAATAAACTCTGTTTTGCCTACTCATAACTGTAAACCTAGTTTTGCTCCACCCTGTACATACAACTATAAAAAAAACTGGGATAAAAATCACTCCTTCTAAAGGTCACTAAATTATGGTGATCACATGTCTCATATTTTTAAAACATGGTCATGATCTGTTAATACAATTAGAATTTCATTTCATAAAGATTATTCTGGCATCAAAAGTATTTCAAATTCTATTTAAGAAATGTAAACTGACAGTGTATATATAGTAAAAGGTCTTCTCCTTTAGTATTTGCTTTTCTTACTTTTATAACCCTCATTATGTTCTGCTTTATACAGAAATGCCTCATAGTTTACATGTATTAACTTAGCAACTCTGTGAAGTAGATACCATATAGACTTATCTTTGGGAGGCAGAACAGTATAGCAGAAGCAACACAACCTAAGGACCTGGGTTTGAATCTATTTAGTCATGTGACCTCAGGGAAAGTCAGCTAAAAATCATGACACAAAAAGTGAAACCATTTTTAATGTTTTTCAAATGCCTACCTGAAATATTTCCACAACTATAACTTTAAGTCACCCAAATAGCAAGGCTAGTGAATTTAAAAAAATTCAAATTATCAATAGTTTAAACATAGCCTAAGACATGTCATACAAATATTGTCAGAAAAAAGGTATGCCTCCAACTGAGACTATATAATTTTTTATTCCCTCATGAACATATTTATACCTAAGTATACAATTATAATACAAATATGTGTGCAATCTCAGATAATAACTCAATCATATTTGCTAAATAGTCAATGCCATGAAAACAAAACAAATTCTCAACTAAATACCACAATTGAGTCTGTTATTTAAATATATATCACTTTATACAACAGTCTGGTACTCCAAAAGCTATATAAAACAAATTCTTTACATTTTTAGAGTAATTTTAATTTTGTAAAATGTCTTAACTCTTAAGTCAGTCTCCCTTAAAATAAGGGGACAGTTACTATCCTATTTTAAAGATGCCCAGGTTGCAGGCTCAATCCCCAATAGGCAGCACGCAGGAGGCAGCTGATGATGTTTCTCTCTCGTATCGATATATTTCTCTGTCTCTCCCCCTCCTTTCCACTATCTCTAAATGTAGAACAACAAAAAACAATAAAAATAAATTTAACATAGCCCTGGCTGGTTTGGCTCAGCGGTTAGAGCTTTGGCCCATGGTCCAGAGAGACCCAGGTTCAGTTCCCGCTAAGGGCACATACCTTGGTTGCAGTTTGTCCCCGGCCCCAGTTGGGGTTGTGCAGGAGGCAGCCACTCGATGTGTCCCTTTCACGTTGATGTTTCTCTCTCTCCCTCCCATCTATCTGAACAAAAATGGAAAAATGTCCTCAGGTGAGGAAATAAATAAATAAATAAATAAAATAAATTAATTAATTTAACATAATTTGTGTAAGACCTGTATACTGAAAACCATAACATACTGAGAGAAATTAAAGGAGACCTAAATAAGTGGGAAAATATACCATGCTCCTCCTAGAATAGAAGATTTGCTACTATTATGATGGCAATTCTCCCTGAAGTGTTCTATAGATTCAATGTAATCTTACTTTAAATCTCAGCAGGCTTTTTTACCATCTGATTGTAAAATTTATACAGAAATTGAAAGGAATCAGAAGAGTTCATAATTTTATATTACTACCTAACTAGTGTCTAGCTTACATGAAATACTGATTTATCAAAAAATGTATTTGGAAGCTCTGTGTTCATATATATATATATATATATATATATATATATATTATTTTTATCCTCACCTGAGGACATTTTCCCATTTTTTGTTCGGATAGAGTGGGAGGAGGGAGAGAGAGGAAGAAAGAGAGAAACATCGACGTGAAAGGGACACATCAAGTGGCTGCCACCCGCACGACCAACCAGGGCCGGGGACAAACCGCAACCGAGGTACGTGCCCTTAGCGGGAACCGAACCCGGGTCTCTCTGGACCGCAGGCCGATGCTCTAACCGCTGAGCAAAACCGGCCAGAGCTCTCTGTTCCAATATTGAGAGCAACAACTAAAAGCCCTTGTTGTCAGACTCTACACTTCCCCAAATTCATTAACTCATATTCCATTCAACATCATCCTGTCTCAGTTTCTCTCTGCATAAAATGAGCACAAACTTTTTCACAAGAATGTTGAAAGAAATATAATTAAAGTATATCATATAGGAAACTGAGAAACAAAAATAGAAAATATCTTTTTGATTTCTACTCCTCTTGTCATTTTTGTAACTCTAAATAAATTATTTAAGCTGTGTGCCCCTGAATTATTGTATTTTTCCTATAAAGTGGACAATATATATATTTAAATATGTTTTTACTGATTTCAGAGAGAGGAAGGGAGAGGGAGAGAGAGAGAGAAACATCGATGAGAAAGAAACATTAATCAGCTGCCTCCTGCATGCCCCCCACTGGGGTTTGAGCCTGCAATCAGGACATGTGCCCTGACAGGGAATCGAACTGGCAACCTCCTGGTGCATGGGACAACACTCAACAAACTGAGCCACACTGGCTGGGCTAAAGTGGACAATATTAAACTCCTAAAGTGTTCTCTTTGAATTATTATAATAAATGAAAAATTATGAATTTTCATATAAAATTTATAATAAACAATGTGTTCTGAAATAAAGGATATTAATTCATATAATTACTCTGGTATACTCTTTTCAACAACAAATAATTCTGAAAGTAATTAAACGACTGCATCTATTTAATTTCTTTTTGAGGCAATAAATATAAAAACACTGATCTAATCTACTCCTTATTTTATGGTACTTGAGAATCTTATCCCTTAAATTAACTCTGTATCCCAAGTATATATTAATATATTTTTAAATGTAATGCAAAAATCCTCTTTATGGTGGTCTTTATCAAATACAAAACGAACAACCAAAGCTATGAAAAACTATAAACTAAACATACTGTAGGAAAGACTGCCCCCTTGTGCTAATCAATAATATTCATCATATTAAGGAACACTAAAAACTATTTCTGACATTAGAAACACCCAGACTTCTAAAAGGTCTTAATTTTTTCATGTTTTGATTTCAACAGTTTATATTTAAAGTGGTAATCTTAAAACAAACAAACAAACAAACAAACAAACAAACAAAAAATCGACAGTACATTAAGCTCATATGAACATGACTAATTTCTGACAGTCAGCAGCAAATAAGATAATTTATAACATTTAACTATCATGGATACTAGCTGCTCAAGTGCTTAAAGGATGGGCTCACAGAGATAAGTAATTTTCTGATCTTTAAATTCTATAACAAGATAGAGAGAAAATTAAAGAAATCAGTACATATCAGAGAAAAAAAATTAGATGAAGCTGAGAATTTGGTTACTTGCATTAAGACACCTATCTATAGTTTTATCCAAGTTTTTTTTGCATTTTTCTTTGAATTCTTAGAAAAGAATTTATTTCCTTTGGATCTGATGTATGGCAAACCTTTTATAACACTTTTTGACATAAGAAGTGGTATCAGGCTATTCAAACATAAGTCATCAGTATTATTACCATTATTATTACTAATAACCTATAGAAATGGACTAAATTATTAGAGCAATAAACTTTTTAAAGAAAAAATAGGCAATAAAAGACATATTTCAGGTAATAATTAGTGATGTGAATGTAGATTTTTTTATATTGACAGCACATCTTTCCTAATTATAATCATAACAGTTGCAATTCCATTTTTACCATGCAGGGTGAGTTAGAAGAATTACATGAATTAGCACTGATAAAGCACTTACTATAATAAACACCATAAAATTTCTTATATAAGCCAATGAATTAAGTATGGGAAACTTCATAGCACGCACACATTCACTAATACGTACTTTCGAAGGTGCTCATGTTCTTTCAAAAATAGTTCAGTTCGTCTGTTGTTTACTCCAGAGCCACTTTTATATGACCTAGAACAAAAATAGAGAAAATATAAGAACATTTTTGGCATATTAAAGAATATTTTTAGCAGATACTGCAAAAAAAAAAAAATTAAGTGATTTAATTCTAGTAATATCCAAAGTGGACAAATTGAGCCCCTCCATAGTTTCAAATGAACAATTAAAATGCATATTTCTTTTCATCTCCTTCTAAAAATGACATCTATTATAAACATGAATGGTTCTCTCTAATTTAGGCCCAAGAGTTTATTTTTCACCAAAATAATTCAATACCTTTTTTAAAAATAGTTTTTAAAAAATATTTTTATTTTTTTTTTTAGAGAGAGGAAGGGAGAGAGAGATAGAAGCATCAATGTAAGAGAGTAACATTGATCAGCTGTCTCCTGCATTCCCCCTGCTGGGGATCAAACCCGCAACCCAGGCATGTGCCCTGACCAGGAATCAAACCAGGACCTCTCGGTCCATGAGACGATGCACAATCCACTGAGCCACACCAGTAGGGCTAATCCAAAATTCTTAAACAAAAATCTTACTTTTCCTTTCTTTGTCCATTATCTCCTATATCTTTATTTTTTCCAAGTGGAAGTAAAACTTTGAACTGATTATTACACAGAATACAGGATGGACAAGTTACTGACATGGAATGTTTCCTTCACAATGGTACATGCAATCCATCAACTGAAATCTAAGGAGAACTAAAATGAAGCTAACGATCTGCCAATTTTGGCCTACTTAAGGATTTCTATCATGGTCTTAAGCACATTAACATTTACAAGAAAATGCCTTGTAGTATTACTATCAACACTTCCATGTTTCTGTTCTTTACTCACAATAAAGTATCAAGAACAAAATAAAAAATTCAAGTAATCGCACATATCCTGCAGTAAGACAAAAGAGGGTCATGCTGCTACAACTCAACTACTGGCTGAAAGGCAGCACTAACGTGCAAAGCACAGCAGGTAAGAAAATACCAGAGAAAGTGGAATGTTATAGCCAAGAACACACTGGACTTTGAAGACTGATGACTTGGATTTAAATCTATATTTCATCACTTATTAGCCAGTTAACAACCTTAGACAAGTCTCTTAATATAGAGTTGTTTTGTAAAACAACTAATAATTGCTATAAATACCAAAAGATTATATAAAACCAAAAAAGTAGTAATTGCAAAAAACTTGAAAATGTCACTTATTACTACTATATCTCATCTCACTAATTGTATTCTGCCTTGTATTATATTAATCTGAGTATATGCAACTAGACTATAAACTCCTAGAGGGCCAAGTCGGTCTTTTCATTTCCACCTTTTACTGTAAATGACGTAGTGTCTTATTCATGGTTGGCAATAGGAAATAGTTTAATGAATAGATAAACATGTTTCTCTTATGATGATCTTTCACAAAGCAAGTTATTATAGTGGGCTGTATTCTTGTCATTTCCACAAACTGTGGGGAAGCTAAATGTCTCTATATTAAAGGATGTTCCCTATACCAGTCCTCAATGCATTCCTTAAGAGATACATGTAAATAGACTATACAGAAATTAAACAAAAGATTTACATGTACTTAAGAACTAAAAATATTATAAAATTCCTAATTTTGACAAAAATGTTTAGTTTTTTTAATCTTACATGTTACACAAAGTACCTATGACTAAAAATAAAAAACACTGGTAAAACAGAGACAAACTAAAAATTGTTTTTCCAAGATAATTTCTGGAAACAACTCTGATAGCTGGATAATCCTGGGTTAGAGTTCTGAACATGAGTTTTGAATGCAATGAGTATTAAATTATTTCTGCTGCAAACTGTCTTACTGTTACAACAAAATAAAGAATCTTGACAAAAATGTTTCTCAGAGTACACAATTTACATTAGTTTATGACTGGTAATGAATATCACATTTATGAAACATAAGTATTATACTTATGAAATATAAGCATCATAAACTTATAATGATAGGCATATAGATGGTCCAAAAGTGGGAAGTCTTCAGCTTTAATTACATGCTCAACAGATTCAGCCTTGTCAGCAGTGTTCAGTTGTAGGGGAAAAAACTTCAAAAATGTATATAAAATGCTAGAATATATTATTGAAGGGGAGGTAAAGGGATATAAGAAAGAACAAATCTTTAAAATTATAGATTGAGATCAGCATAAAAATATTGGGAGTCCTTAAATAATTTACATAAGGCTATGTTTGCATAAAATCTGGAAAAAAAGAGATTATTTCAGATTCTAGGGAAGTAAAAGTTACTTTGATTATTATCTGAATATATAATTGCAGGGGCAAGGTAGAGGGATATGTGGTAATCAGGAACAGAAACACAGAGAGCTTCAGTTACCGATAATGTTAGAATTCTTAAAGTGGGTGGTAGGTGATCAGAGAAAAAACTCATAAAGATATCATCTAAGCTGGATTTTGAATTAAAACAGGAAAGCCAAGTTTGGCAGGAGCCAGTGATAAAACTAGGGCAAGCTGGAGTTAAGACCAGCAAAGTAGACTAGGACCATATTGTAGCTGCAATGTTTAAAGAAGAGTGAAATGGACATTAAAAACCTTGGAATCTAAAATATGATTCAGCTACTCAATTTTCTGATAATCATGGATATACTCTAAATCTAAATCTGAACATTCTACAAAATAATATAAAAAGGTAACTTACTCAATATCCTTTCGTACTGATCCCATGAGATTCTCCCTTTCCCTTATTGCCATAAAGTTTGCTTTGGTTTTATGGAATTCATGTGTATAATCCTGCAATAAATCAATATCCAGTCTCAATGTAAGCTAATTATATATTTTCATTTTACTGAGCCAGTTATTTATTGTCATCACATTATAAACTTCTGTCAAGAAAACTGCTATTTAAGAAATCAAACTGCCAAGAGGAAAAAATAACATTATAATTAGTTTCCTGAAGAGTAACCAACTTCTCTTAAATGAAAACAATTAGGTGGTAGGGCAGTGGTTCTCAACCTGTGGGTCGCGAGCCCTCTGAGGGTTGAACAACCCTTTCACAGGGGTCGCCTAACAGTAGCAAAATTACAGTTATGAAGTAGCAATGAAAATAATTTAATGGTTGGGGGGGGTCACCACAATATGAGGAACTGTATTAAAGGGTCGCAGCATTAGGAAGGTTGAGAACCACTGGTAGTAGGGTAATAGTGCCGCTAGATCACTATCCTTCGTGTCCTCCAGTAACTTGTCTTATGGGTTGTAAAGTAAAAAATAATTATAAGATAAAGTGACTTCAAATAGCCTGAGATAAAACTTCAGGGGCTTTTTCTACTCATTAGTGCACCTAATGGGCTTATTTTCAAATTTCATCCTTTTGGAACTCCCACCAAACAAAGGAAGAACAGAACCAAGAGAAATGTAAACGACAAACTAAGTTTAAAATACTCTTTTTCTACTATCATATTTTAAAACTACTAAGGAATATTCATTATTTTTTTAAAATCAGAAAAGTATAAAAAGATGAAAATCAACCCCATCTCCCAGAAAGTCCATATTGACCCTTTAAAAAACAAAATGATAAATGAACTTGGGATTGATACCAAAAGAAATAAAACTAAAAACCACCCTGCTCCACAGCTCATAACATTATCATCACTTAAATTTCCTTTCAGGAAATATATTTTTCCATATGCAAGCTTATCTATTATTTCATTTATGCTAAAAAAAATTAGACTATATTCTGCTGTACACTTTGTCTTTTGTAGTTCACAAAATATAAAATGATATTTCCATATTAGCAAACAGAAATCTACATTTTTAATAGCTATATAAAATTCTATCTTATGACTCTATCATAATTTAATAAATTGCCTATTGATGAACATTTTAGTTGCTTTATTTGCTGTTAAAAAATGCCACAATAGCCCTGACACAGGGGTTACAGCGTCAGCCTAAGCACCAAAGGGTTGAAGATTCAACCCCAGCCCTGGTCGGGATGCTGGTGGGAGGCAACCAATTGATTGTGTCTCTCTTACATTGATGTTTCTCTCCTTTCTCCCCTCTGCCCCTATCCCTTCCACTCTCTAAAAACCAATGGAAAAAATATCCTCAGGTGAGGATTAACAAAAGAAGTGTGTGTGTGTGTGTGTGTGTGTGTGTGTGTGTATGACACAATAAACATTCATATATACATATACATACACACACACACACACACACACATTTTATTGAATTCTCTCTTATTAAAGTGTATTTAGCCCTGGCCGGTTTGGCTCAGCGGTTAGAGCGTCGGCCTGCGGTCCTGAGAGACCCGGGTTCGGTTCCCGCTAGGGGCACGTACCTCAGTTGCAGTTTGTCCCCGGCCCTGGTCGGTCGTGCGGGTGGCAGCCACTCGATGTGTTCCTTTCACATCGATGTTTCTCTCTCTCTCTCTCTGTTCCTCTCTCTCCCTCCCACTCTACCTGAACAAAAAACAAAAACAAAAAATGTCCTCGGGTGAGGATTAAAAAAAAAATAATAATAAATAAAGTGTATTTAAAGAGTAAATGCCACCCTGGCCGGTTTCAGCGGTTAGAGCGTCGGCCTGCAGTCCAGAGAGACCCGGTTGGGTTCCCGCTAAGGGTGTGTACCTTGGTTGCAGTTTGTCCCCTGGTTGGTTGTGCGGGAGGCAGCCACTAGATGTGTCCCTTTCACGTCAATGTTTCTCTCTCTCCCTCCCTCTCTCTCTCTCCCTCCCTCTCTCTCTCTCCTCCCACTCTATCTGAACAAAAAATGGAAAAAAATGTCCTCGGGTAAGGATAAAAAAATTAAAAAATAAAGAGTAAATGCCTTGCAGAGTAAGTGAATCAAAGAATCTTACATTTAAATCAGACTACACCAATTTATATCTCCAGCAAAATAAATAAATGTCCATTTTCCTACACTCTTGCCAATAATAGGCTACAAATGTTTCAATATTTGCTAATCTGACAGGTGAAAAATCGTATCTCATTTTGATTTGGGAATGCAGCTGAACATCTTTTTATGGTTTTGACAATTCATTTTCTGTACACAAGTTAATATCCTTTGCTCATTTTTGTGTTAGGTTATCTTTTTCCTTATATCTATTACTTCTCTATATATTAAGCAAATTAATTATTTGTTATAGTTTCTGGTATTAGATCTTGCTTAGAAAATCCTTTACTATCCAAAATGTATAAATTCACCCGTGCGTTATTCTGAATTTTCTTTCCTTCTAAAAAATTTTTTTATCCTCACCCAAGGTCATTTTTGCATTTATTTTCAGATAGAGCAGGAGGGAGAGAGGGAGAGAAACACTGACGTGAGAGAGAGACATAGACTGGCTGCCACCTACACAACCCCAACCAGGGCCGGGAACAAACTGCAACCGAGGTACATGCCCCCAGCGGGAACCAAACCTGGGCCTCTGTGGTCCGCAGGCCAACGCTCTAACTGCTGAGCCAAACTGGCTAGGGCTGAATTTTCATGGTTTCATTTTCTACATATAAATCTTTGATCCATTTGGAATTTATCCTGGATGGAAGAAATGAGATAGAATTTAAGGTTTGTTTTTTTCCCCCGAAAAATAACTAGCCAATAGTTACAACTCTATTTATTTTATAATCCTTCTCTTTTCCACTGATTTAAAATACTACCTTTATGGTAAAACTAAATTCCCATGCATATTTAGGTTTATAAATAAATTCTATTCAGTTCCATTGGTCTCTTTTTCTCTAGAATTAAGCTGTCTTAATTATTCTAGCTTCTTCACAGGTTTTAATATATCTGGTAGAACTAAGTATCCTTTACTACTTATCTTCATTTTTACACGTTTTTTTCTTAGTTATTCTTGTATGTCTATGATTCCAAATAAACTCTAGAGTCATTTTGCTGATTAGAAAAAATGAAACAAATAAATTTTAAAACCTGTTATTTCCATTGGGAAAGCATTTAATTTATAGGTTGATTTAGAGAGAAATCTTCCCACCCAAAAGCAGAGTAAATCTTTTACATTCCTCAGTAGTATTTTAAACATTCCAGTCCTATACATCTCATTAAATTTATACATAAAGATTTTATCGTTTCTTCCACTGTATTTTCTAACAAGTTATTGTTTGAGAAAAACTACTTGCTTTTATATATTAATTTATGTGATCCACTGTCTCGCTGAATTTGTTTCAAATACATATTTTTTAGTTAGTTTTCTTGGTTGTATCAGCTATTATAATCTTATCACTGCCACACAATACAAATTTTGTCTCTTCCTTTATCTGGTTTCTTTTTACTGTCTAATTGCACCACAAAGAACTTCCAAAACAATGTTAAATATCGTGGTGATAGTAGGTATTCTTGTTTTTCTTTTTTTCTTTAATGGGAATGCTTTTAGTGCTCTATTATTAAGTATAATGCTAGCCTTTAATCTGCTATATACATTTTTGCATTAGGCAATTAAAGTATCCTTCTATTCCTATTCTTTTTGTTATTGTTGTTAATCCTCACCCAAGCATATTTTTCCACTAATTTTTAGGTAGAGTGAAAGGAAGCATAGGGGGATAGAGAGAGACAAACATTGATGTGAGAGAGACATATCAATTGGTTGCCTTCCACACAACGCCAACTGGGGACAGGGATCAAACCTGAGACCCTTCGGTCTGAGGGCTGATGCTCTAACCCAGCGGTTCTCAACCTATGGGTCACGACCCCTTTGGGGGTCGAATGACCCTTTCACAGGGGTCGCCTAAGACCATCAGAAAACACATATTTCCGATAGTGATTCATAACAGTAGCAAAATTACATTTATGAAGTGGCAACGAAAATAATTGTATGGTTGGGGGTCACCACAACATGAGGAACTGTATTAAGGGTCGCAGCATTAGAAAGGCTGTAACCGCTAAGCCAAACTGGCCAGGGCCTATTCCTATCTTTAATAAGAATTTTGTTTTGTTTTGTTTTGTTTTAATCCTCACCCGAGGATATTTTTCCATTTATCTTCAGAGAGAGTGGGAGGGAGCAGGAGAGGGAGAGAGAAACATCAATGTGAGAGAGATACATCTACTGGTTGACTCCCGTAAGACTCTGACCAGGGCGGGGGACAAACCACAACCAAGGTACGTGCCCTTGACCGGAATCAAACCCACGACTCTTGGTCCACGGGCCGATGCTCTAACCGCTGAGCAAAATCGGTCAAGGTTAACAAGAGTTTTTAAAATTTGAAATGGTTGATGAATTTTTTCAATATTAAAAAGATTTGCCTTATTTATATACTATATATTAACACCCCATATAAAAATCTTTAAGAGTTTATTTCATTTTGTTGTTACATTTTTAATATTTTCTCAAACAATATTCTAAATATAGTAAATTACTCCTCTCCCATGTAATTCAAAGGCTAAGGAAAGTCTACTCTAAACCACCATATTATTGCCTTTGCATGACCACTGGCTATTTCACTGTTACAGTTAGCGAGGTTTTCCACAGAATATTTACCCACTGATGAAAATTACTCAATTTACCAGGCAAAAAAAAGCAAGAGCTCTTAGATATTAGACATTTTATAATACCAACGGAAAAAAGTAAACAAGACAAACTTCTATAGCATGACATTTATCCTCTTACAAGATGTTCCTCTTTGGTCTCTTAAATACATGTGCACAGATTCTATTTAAGGATTTTAAAAAACCACCCTATAACAACATAAAAATCTCAAGCCCGATATATTTATTACCTGCAATATGTCTCTATGTCGCTGTAATGTATGCATCAGCGCCGCATTCAAGGAGGGGACACCCGCACTGTTGGTATATTCTGCCATTTTATCATTTACTCCTGTAAGCTAAAAAGAAAAAAAAAAAGAAAGGAAAAAAATATATATTAAATATATTTTATAAATCACTATAAACAGATGAAAGTAAATTATCTGCCTGTTTGCCCTTTGGCTAACAGCAACAAACCAACCAAAAACAAGAAGGCATGGATTCAGTACGTCTGCCAAGTAATGCATACAAGCTAAAATAACTCTCATGGGACCTGGAAATGGCTGTCATCAAAATGTAAGTGGCCTGGGAAGCACACATCTTGAATGAAGGGGGACTTCAATAAACATGTCTGCATTAATATAATCTAGTACCATATCTAACAAGTACATAGTTATTAGCAAAACAGCCATTTACAGAAAGTACTTACCCTTGCCAAAAGCTGTTCAATCTCAATTGCCATTGTTTCAAACATTCTGTCTTGGCTTGATCCATTTAAAAGGGGTGTGGTGTCAGAGCTAAAGATAAGTTCAAATAAAGAGAATCCATTACTTACACTTAATCCTTTAAAATATACTTAGAATAATAAGGTAATTATTCTTTTTTTTTTAATTGTTTTTCTTTATTGATTTTAGAGAGAGAGAGAGAGAGAGAGAGAGAGAGAGAGAGATAGAAACATCGATGAGAGAGAATATCAACTAGCTGCTTCCTGCATGTGCCCCTCACTGGGGATTTAGCCCACAACCTGGGCATGTGCTGAATGGGAATCAAACTGGCGAACTCTTGGTGCATGGGTTGATGCTCAACTACTGAGCCACACTAGCTGGGCGAGTTAATTATTCTTAAAGCGGTCAAGTAGAATTCCTGAGACAGTCTCTCTGTTTCTTAAGAAGCCATATGTGTGTATATATATATATACATATATATATATTTTAATTTTTTTCATTGATTTTTAGAGAGAGAAACATCAATGTGAGAGCATAACATTGACCGGCTGCCTCATGCATGACACCCACAGGGGATGGAGCTGACAACCAGGGCATGTGCACCTCCTGGGAATCGAACCAGGAATCCCCAGGTGCACTGGATGATGTCCAACAAACTAAGCCACACCGGTCAGGGCAGAAGCTATAGTTTTCATAGAAGTTTTCCTACAAAGATCACACGTGTCCTAAATATTAAACTCATTATATAAAATATAATTGACTGTAAGATTTTCCCAAGCTTAAATATAAACCATCATAATAATGTAAAGAAATTCCAAGAGCTGTTTATTGTTTCCCAAATAAAATAACTTAAACTAAGCTATGGCAGTGCTCAATTAAATACGAAATCTGGAAACAAAAAACAAAAAAACAAATTATCTGAAATAAAACTGTAAAACTATGTAGTACAGCATATAAAAGCCATAAAATGGATTATAAATTACGCTATGTGATCTATAAGAAATAATCTTTAAAATTTTTACCCCAAAGCAATTATGGTTGCTTAGAGCTTATGTTAAGTTATCGCTTCTTTCCTTGACTATCACCAAGAAGAAATAAAAATGAGATTTAAATGATCCAGATTGGATAACTAGTTATTAAATAATCAGGAATTAATACAGATAGTTCTATCTGTCTAATACAGATAGTCATGTCCAGCACCAAAGTTTTAATACCAACCCTCTATATTTCTACTTATATTACACAATTGTTTCCATTTTGTTTTGCAAAAATGTGTTGAACTTTTAAAAAAATTTTTATTCACTGACTGACTTAGAGAAAGGGAGGGGAGGAAAGCAGAGAGAGGGAAGGGGGGAGAGAGAGAGAGAGAGATGGATTTGTTGTTCTACTTATTTATGCATTCATTGGTCAATTCTTGTATATGCCCTAATTGGGAATCAAACCTGAAACCTTTTTGATGTTACAGAACAATGCTCCAAACAACTGAGTCACCCGGCCAGGGTTCTAGCTTTTTATTATATGTCAGAGCCAACCCAAGGTTCTGTAGTTGTATCTTAGAATGTACCTGGCCAAAAATTCTCTATATACTACTAATACAAATCCTCCTCTATAAGATATATGATAAAGAACAACTGGCCAATGAATGTAATTTCTTTGAAAAGGGAAACTGTCTGTCTCATTCATCTATATACCTAGCTCCTAAAATATTGCTTGGCACATGGTAGATGGTTAATGAATACTTTTTTAATAAATGAGGAGGCAATCTCTACATTCACCATTCTCAGGAGAATATGTGAGTCCAGGAAAATAGTCAAAAACTCATTCTCTACAACACTAAAATTCAGTTAAATATATTTTATTTTATAGGTATGTGATGATTCATAGGCCATTAAGTCTCCAAATATAGAAACTAAAAAAATTACTCCTGAAAGAAAAATTCTGGTCATCACTGAGTTTATTCATCATGACATGCTTTCAACATGGGCAACAAACAAAACACTTTAGAATGCAAACTGAAAAAAAAATGCAGATTGGATCTTGATCCTCATGGCCTTAGGTTTCTTACTGAAGGGGACAGTTAGGCTGAAGTAATTCCACAAAGTCAGTCTCAGTTTGTTGCAGAATTTCTTAAGGAACGTTTTCAAGGTAGTTTTTCCTTTAAAGAAGTCACAAAAGTAGTAAGTTCATGAAGCATGGAGAACATAAAAAAGCATCATGTAATTATATCTTAACTATTTGGAGTTTTAAAATTGTATAATCACTGGCATAGCCAAATGGGAGACTTAAATTCAGGACATATGCTTTCCAGTGATAAAATAAGTTAACACATAGAAAAGCATATTCCTCATTCTATCTCACTTGCTATGTAAAGGTGAGCCCACAGAAATGCACTGCAATTAAAGCTATGTGACATGCCAATAGCTTATTTTTAGATCCTAGAGTCAATATGTTGGCCCTGCTATCTTTAATTCTTTAATAACACACCCTATTAAAAAGAAGCAACAGTTTGGCTATAGTGCTGGAATGAGTCTTTTGTTGGAATGTGCATAGAAAGTTTTAGAGAGTGGGCTCTGGAGACAGAAAGACCTGGGTTCAAATCCAAGGTCAGTTTTTATTATTTAGTTGAAAAATCTCTCACTCGTGACCAGTCCTCACAAAAGTATATAACAACTAACAACCGTGCTAACTGAAATTCATGCAAGATACATAAAAACATTTTTATAGGTAAAAATGTTCCCATAAGTCTTTACATAAAGCTCTTAGAACAGTACCTGACACATGATAAACACTGTGCCAGCTATTAAAATTATTAGAAAAAAATTGAAAACAATGTCCATCTACAGAATAAACTGTGATACAATCATACAATGTAATAATATTTGTAGTAAATTAATATATCAGAGTTAAATGTATTCATAGCTTAATCTCAAAGATAATGTTAAACCAAAAAACAAGTTGCAAAATAACTTTGGTAGGATACTATGAATTGTTTAGGAACATAAACATATAAAATATATATGGAGCCCTGGCCGGTTTGGCTCAGCGGTTAGAGCGTTGGCCTGCGGTCCGGAGAGACCCGGGTTCGGTTCCCGCTAAGGGCACGTACTTCGGTTGCAGTTTGTCCCCGGCCCCGGTTGGTCGTGCGGTGGCAGCCACTCGATGTGTCCCTTTCACATCGATGTTTCTCTCTCTCTATCTCTTCCTCTCTCTCCCTCCCACTCTATCTGTACAAAAAATGGAAAAATGTCCTCGGGTGAGGATAAAAACAAACAAACAAACAAACAAACAAATAAATAAAATATATATGGAGATTATAAGGATGAAAAAAAATGGACGCCATCAGGGGCTTCAACTGAATTGGTAAAGACTATTTCTTAAAGTGGGAGATAGGAACATGAGGATCCATTATATTATTCTTTATACCTTTCTAAATGTCTTAAATATTTCTTAATGTTTTCAAACAAGTGAATGGCCTAAAGTTAGCATGAGATTCAAAGGTAAGAATACATTTTCCAGTAGAGTTATCATATGATCCAGCAATTCCTCTTCTGGGTATTCAACTGAAGTATATGAAAACACTACTTTGAAAAGCTATATGTACCTTAATGTTCATTGCAGCATTATTTACAATAACCTAGATATGGAAATAACCTAAGTGTCCATTGATGAATGAATGGATGGATGAAGAAAATGTGGTATATATGTGTACTGGACTATGACTCAGCCTTGAAAAAGATGGACTACCACCATTTGTGACAACATGGATGGGTTCTTGAGGGTATTATGCTAAGTTAAGTAAGTCAGACCGAAAAGGACAAAAACCATGATTTTACTCATATGGGAAATAAAAAAACAAAAGAAAACAAATCAACAAAACAAACTCATAGATACAGACAATAAAAGATGGGCAGTTACCAGAGGGAAAGGAGAGTAGGAGGAGGGAAAACATGGGTAAAAGGGATCAAATATATGGTGACGAATGAAAACTAAACTTTTGGTAGTGAACGCACTATAGCGCACACAGATATCGAACTACAATGTTGTAATCCAATGTTACCTGAATTAAAACAAAACAAAACAAACTTTTTCTATACATTCAATATAGTAGTACACTGGTTTCTCATGAAAGAACCAAAATTAAAAATAGCTTAGCCCACCTGATGTGGTTCAGTGGATTGAGCGCTGTCCCATGGACCGAGAGGTCCTGGTTTAATTCCTGGTCAGAGCACATGCCTGAATTTTAGGCTCATTCCCTAGTAGGGGGTGTGCAGGAGACAGCTAATCCATGTTTCTCTTTCACATAGATGATTCTCTCTCTCTCCCCCTTCCTCTCTCTCTAAAAAAATCAATAAAAACATTTTAAAAAACAGCTTAGGTGATTAATAGCAAGGATACACACTGCACTAGTCATTCTAAAATGCCAAAATAGCAGCATATATACTTGGCATTTGGGTAGTTGCTCACATTCATTTAGTAATCAGACGATATAAGAAATACAATGTGGACAGATCAACCACATTTCTTAAACTGATTGACCTAGAAAGTTATTTCTGACACAAGTTCATTCTTCAGCTTTACCATTTTTTTCCTGTCACTGTCACAATCTTTGCCTAAGAATCTCAAATAAACGCTAGTCTCAAAAATTAAGAAATTTTATAAATCACTAAAAACAAGACAATAGCATAAAAATAAAATACCAAAAATTCACCAATAGAACAAATTACAGAGTCCTATATTTTAGTTTATTTTTCAATGCTTTAAAAACATTATGTAGTTTAAGGCATAAGAGAGAGAATCTGGTAGTACCTATACCTGTCGCGTCTTCCATCTCGGGCACTGCTGTGACTGTAACTCGTACATAGTTTACTGAAGGAAACGAGCTTCAGGTCAAGTTCATTTTCCAGCTGTCGAGCCTGTTTCCTCAGATCTTTAACAAAATTATAAAATCAAATCATTTAGATACAGAGTCCATCAGTAGATATAAAACTCACAAAACTTTTCTGAAGAAAACAAACTATGAAAATGATCATATATTGATCTAGGTTCAATAAAGAAAAGTATTTAAAGGAAGAAACCAAAGACGTACCAGCAAAGCAAACTGTCACTTATTTTAAACTTCACGTGGGGCAAAAGGGTGCGTGTGTGAAAATTTTCAGCTTTATCCCAAAGACAACTAGACAACAAATGTTATTCTAACATCCCTGAAATTATTTCTATAGCAATAAATAAATTTTGTAATTTGGGGACTGGGGGGGAGAGGGGGGTAATACAAATCACAAAGAGACTGACTACAGGTTATAACCAGCATTACATCCATTTACCTTCTAACTTTATAAAAAAGAAACCATTACTGTTTTTGACAGGAATTTTCCTCTCTCTTTAAGTCCCAAAACTGTATTAAGCTTATGAAATTCTTAATAGTAGAATGACTTAGTGATTGAGCATAAAGAAAAAAATACTCATTGACAAAGATAAAATAATTCTTTCAATAGTTTACTGGAATCTGGAGAGGGTGAAATTAACAATGACAAGGTGCTATTAACAAGGTTGATGGTAAGTATAACAAAAATAACAGTATAGGTTTTATTTATTTTTTATCCTCACCCGAGGACATTTTTCCATTTTTTTGTACAGACAGAGTGGGAGGGAGAGAGAGGAAGAGAGAGAGAGAGAGACATCGATGTGAAAGGGACACATAGAGTGGCTGCCACCTGCACGACCAACCAGGGCCGGGGAAAAACTGCAACCAAGGTACATGCCCTTAGCGGGAACCGAACCCGGGTCTCTCCAGACCGCAGGCGGGCGCTCTAACCGCTGAGCCAAACCGGCCAGGGTAACAGTATAGGTTTTAAAAGGACAGAAACAAACAAGCAAGGAGAGAAATCGGTATATAGTAGTTTGGCATCTAAGTGGCTGAATGAGAGAAGCAGCAGCCCCCAAACCCCCATCTAGATGTAAGTAATCTCATTCATGGTGAAGTGGTCAAAATGAAAGAGCTGAAACATAGGAAGAATTGTGTAAGGATCTCATCTTTCAGTAAAAAGGAATACAAAATATTATTTCAATATACTTAACAGCAACCAGAAGTAGGAAGCAGCGTAATACAGTGGGGTATATGTTCCCAGAAACCAAATCTCAGTTAGAACCTCAGCTCAGCCTAAAGTTCTGGGATTCTGAGCACTGGCTCTGAGATTTACTGACAATCTACTTAACCTATAAACCTCAGCTTTTTGTTTTTTAAACCCTTATCTTCAGGGTTTTTCTGAGCATTAGAAATCATGTATTTAAAGCACCTGGCACAGAATAGGTTGTCAATAATAAGCTGCTATAATTATTACAGCATGGTGCTTCAAAAAAGCATAGCCCAATGACTAGCATTAATGAACCCAGTAGCCACTTGCACATAATTTAAAAATATGTTCTCACTACTACACACATTTCAAATAGTCATTTTTCATACATGTTCAACTCTAAGCCCACGTCTCTGTAATTAGCGACTGCCTTCTCCAGTAGAAGACATCAAGTAAAAGCATTTTCAAAGTGTGACAGGCAAGTACGGATGGACTTAGAATTAAGTATCTTAGACCCAGGGGCTGATAGTGACGGTACTGTTATTTGTAGTGGTTACCGGGAGGAGCAACAGGAAATAATTTAAAAGGGAAAAAAAGGATTCAGAGAGCAGTTTCTATGTTGCAGTCAAGCAGACAGACACTTGAAAGAAAAAGGGGAGCCTTCTCTATCTGTCACCATCGTGGTCCAGGAAGAGTTTTACATGAGCCCACTTCATCCGACCAGATTTTCAGGAATTAAATAAACGTACTTGTCAAGTCACGAGATGACGATTTATCTATCTGTTTGTTTATTTAGTGGAAGAGGTATACCCAACGCAATCATTACAATTCACACTGGCTCTCTCAACTTTCTCTGTTGAACGAAACGGATCTCCCGAGCAGAGAGTCAAGTTATTTCTTCTGCCATCAAACGCGACAAGACACCCAACCCTCCACGTCCCAGCCTGAAGCAGCCCAGGGGACCCGGCAGGAGACATTCCGCGCACCCGACTTCCCCTCGATGGACCGGGCAGACAAGTTCCTCCTTTTTTCCCTACTCGACCGTCGAAAGCGCTGACTCCTCCGGCCTCCCGGGCTCGGTACATTCTCGCCCAACTCACACTCATTTCCTCTCAGATCTCAGAGTTCATACCCCAACCCCCTTCGTCCGAGTTCCACGGCTCTCTCAACCTAGCTCTCCTCCGACTACTCCGGCCCAGCCTCCTCTCCATCGTGCTCAGCCCTCTCGGTCCAACCCCTGCCTCAGGTCCCGCTGCCTCTCAGGTCAGCCCCCTGCCCCAGACCGTTCGTTCTCCTCTCCCCCAGGCCCCGAGGCTCCCACTAAACAGCCCTGGCCCTCGGCTCGGCCGCTCCGGAGGCCAGGCTCTTTCCTCTGCTGCCTCACCCAAGATACGACCTCACGCAGCCGCCTCGTCCCCGGGTGAGACCCACCCGGAGGCCTCGCCCTTACCTTCCCAGTAATTGCTCGTTCCTGCCGCCATCTTTGTTGTCCAACGTCAGTCGGGATAGGAGAGTAGACGCGCTGCGAGCCAGAGAGTCACCTCTGCGCCTTCTTCCGCCCTGGCGCCAGGGCCGATGGGATACGTGAGCTTCCACAGACACCGCCACCTGGCGGTCAATTTGTTATTTTACACCTTTTGAATGGCGAGACAAAATCTCAGGCTTGGCGCCTGACATTCCCTGTCTTTCGGGTGCTTATATCCATTCTCTGCGCTCCCAAGTTTCATCATCGCATCATCGCCCTCAGCTCGTCTTATCCCCTCTCTCAGCAGGACCTACCTAGATGAGAAAAGTCATCCTCAGACACAGCTCCCTGTTTGCCTCACCTCGCAATGTGTATCCTCCGCTAGCCTCTTTCCCTTCTCAGAGCCAGAGGCTCTTTTCTTCCCAAGACCAATCCCTTCATCCTACCTGCGCCTGTGCTCCGCTGGCTGCCTTTTCCTCCGTCTGCAGTAGTTAGGGTCCCATCCCTTTCCTCCCCAGCCACCAAGTCCAGAAAGTGTATGCTGACTGCTTCCATGTGCCTCATCCTGACCCCTCAACTTGTCAAAATCTGCTGTTCAAACCCACCCTTTATAGATACATGAATGATCACAATCTACGTATGTCCACATTTTAACAATTACAGTGAAAAGTATAAACTTTACATCCTGTAAAGGTTTTTAAATCACACTTGTCCCTTTACCCACTCCCATCTATATTTGTCTTTAATATTTCCTCTACATTCATTGAGAACTACTTCAGATGTTATAATTTGTGTTTCAACTGTCAGACACAATTTAAAGAATTCACAAGGAGAAAGAAAGCCTACTGTGTTTACCCATATTTCATTCTTTCCATTTTTCTTCCTTCCTTCCTGATGTTTCAAGATGTCTTCTTTTATCATTTTCTTTTGGTTTCAAGAACTTCCTTTAGTCATTTTTCCAAGAGTAGGTCAGCTGGAGACAAATTCTATTAGTTTTTTCTTCATCTGAGAATGTCTTGATTTCCCCTTCATTCTTGAAAGATACTGTTGCCAGATATAAAATCTGGGGTCGATTTCTTTTCTCAGCACTTGATAAATGTGACCATTCCTACTGGCTTCCACAGTTCCTGGTGGGAAATTGGCTGTTTGAGTTGTTTTTCTACTATAATTAGGGCATTTTTCCTCTGTTACTGCTTTCATAATCTTTTCTTTAGTTTTCAGATGGTTATGATGTGTCTTAGTGTAGATTTCTTTGGTTTTATCCTATTTGGGGTTTGCTCGGCTTACTGACCGTGAAGGGCAGCTGTGCCAAGGTCTCTTGTTGATCCTGCGTACTGGTAAGGCCCATGCAGGAGCTTTCTGAGCCCCGGGCAAAAATGGATCAACAGTCTGGACCTTGAGCTCAGAGGCTGGTGAAAACATCTAGGTTTGAAGATAATGAAGCTTTTGAACTTCCCCCTTTCATTATTGCTATATTATAAACATGCTGAGCTAGCTCATGGTCCCTGTTTCTCCATCAGAGAGCAGTGTCCCACCTGACCCTGGCTTTTCTCTGTATAATATCTCTGTGTCTTTCTTTATTTTTTTTTTATCCTCACCCAAGGACATTTTTCCATTTTTCGTACAGATAGAGTGGGAGGGAGAGAGAGGAAGAGATAGAGAGAGAGAAACATCGATGTGAAAAGGACACATCGAGTGGCTGCCACCGCACAACCAACCAGGGCCGGGGACAAACTGCAACCGAAGTACGTGCCCTTAGCGGGAACCGAACCCGGGTCTCTCCGGACCGCAGGCCGACGCTCTAACCGCTGAGCCAAACCGGCCAGGGCTCTGTGTCTTTCTTAATCTCCCATCGCCCCTCCTCAGGTCTGGTTCGACTAGTTGCGCAGGTGGTGGCAACTGAATCTTAGATTTATGTTTTGCCAAATTTGGGAAATTTTCAGCCATTATTTCTTCTAATACTTATTCTACTCCATACTCTTTTTCTCTCTTTTTCTGATGCTCCAATGGCACAAATGCTAGATCTTTTGTTCAAGTCTTATGTATCTCTGAAGCTCTACTAATTTTTTTTTCTATTTTCTGTTGTTCAGATCAGGTCATTTCTACTGTTCTGTCTTCATGTTTGCTGATAGGTGTGCCTTTCATCTGTCCCCTTTACTCTGCTGCTGAGCCTATTCACTGAGTTATTAATTATTGTATTTTTCAGATCTAAAAGTTTCATTTGGTTCCTCATTATATCTTCTGTTTCTCTGCTGAGATGTTTTATCATTTTTTCTATGTTTATTTGCAATTTCTCATTAAAATATTTTTATTACATCCTTGGCAGATAATTCCAACATGTGTGTCATCTTGATGTTGGCATCTGTTAATTGTCTTTTTCTATTCAAGTTGAACTTTTCAGGGTTATTGATATAATGAGTGATTTTGAAAATTGTATCCTGGATATTTTAGGTATCATAAGACTGGATCTTATTTAAAACTCCTTTTGAGCAGAATTTCTCTGACAGTGTGCTGGTGGGGAACTGCCAGATGGGAGTGGAAGTTCAGGCTTTCCCTTGGCTTCTTTTTTGTTTTTTTAGAAAGAGGAAGGGAGAGGGAGAGAGAGATAGAAACATCAATGAAAGAAAACATCGATTGGCTGCCTTCAGCATGCTCCTCACTGGGGATTGGGCCCACAACCTGACTGAGCATGTGCCCTGATGGGGAATTGAACCAGCAACCTCTTGGTGCGTGGGTCGATGCTCAACCACTGAGCCACACCAGCCAGACTCCCTTGGCTTCTTGATATTCCAGGGAGGGGTGCCTTGTCACTGCTCCCTCATGGCCTTCGGTGATACCATGGCAGGAGGCCTCATTACCTCTGTGCAGTGGTGGAAGTCCTGACTCCTCACTTGGCCTTCTTTGACCCCACCCAGGAGGCGGAGGGGAGAGCCTTCGCTACAGCCAGGTGAGCATGGAGTATGGCTCCCCACTCAGCCTTTGCTGGCACAGGGTAGAGACAGGCCTCTGTTTTTTCCGAGAATCTGGCTGGAGTAGTGCAATTATTGTCTAAAACTATTCTGTTTTGGTAGGCTGCCCCTTTCCTTGTTCTTTGGTCAGAGACGTCTTTTTTTTTTTTGTCATCTGCACCCTTTGACATTTCTGGGTTGCTAGCTTCCCTAGTATTTGTTATGGAATATATGAGGCAACACCCATTATGGGATATATAAGACAAAAATATAACCCAGGGAATTCACCATTGTGTTGTTTCTTGGCTCCTAAGGTCCCTAGCTGTTCTGCCTTCTTCTCTCTACCATTCTAAGTCTTATTGTTTTATATATAACGCATGAGATTTTTTTTCACTGTGTTTAGTGGGAGAACAGAAGAGAACTACATCTATACCATTTTGTCCATAATCAAAAGCTTCCATTTAATTTTTAATAGATTTTAAATCTCTGCTAAAATTCTTCGTTTTGTCTTCTACCTTCTTGAATTTATTCATCATCATTTTATTTTATTTTTTAAAATCCATACCTGAGGATATTTTTCCATTCATCTTCAGATAGAGTGTGGGGGAGAGAGACACATCGATGCAAGAGAGACACACTGATTGGTTGTCTCCCGCACAACCCTGACCTGGGCCCCGACCGAACCGCAACCGAGGTACGTGCCTTTGACTGGCATTGAACCCACGACTCTTTGGTCTGCGGGCCAGTGCTCTAACCGCTAAGCCAAACCGGCCAGGGCCCTCACCATTATTTTAAAGTTTCTGACTGATAGCTAGAAAAATCTGTAACTCCTATGGGACTGTTTCTGTTTTTTTCTTGATCTTTCATTATTTGATACTGTCTTTTGATAATAAAAGTAACTTTTGATTGGATGCTACATATCATAGTTAAAATTTATAGCAATAACATTTGAAACTTCAGATAATCTCTTCCTCCAGAGACAGTTTACTGCTACTTCTCATAGGCAGTTCAGATAGGGACACACCAGCTTACTCAGTAAGGGGTGGGACTAAGGCCAAGTGGAATTGTATTTTTGTACAAACTGGTCCATTTCTGCTAAGTCCTTTTCTTCTAAAGTGTAGCCACTGAAGTGTCCTAGCTGAAAGTCTGTTGCCCAGTGTCCTCCTCCTTTACAGGTGCTGAACTAGTATTTGCCCCCACCCACAGTACTGCCTGAAGCTTCTGCTGTGTTCTCTGACACTGCCAAGCCTCTCTGCTGCCAGGGGTCTCCCTCAGTCACCACTGATGAATCGACAAAGGCCTCGAGGCGAAAAGTTTAATTTTGTTCACCTCTGAACTCTCTTTGCACCTGGACCCCATTCGTCCTTATTACCTTAGTAGCCCTCCAATTCTTCCAAGTTTTGTTATTCAATTAATTTATTATTATTTTGTTAATCCTCATCTGATGATAGTCTTTCCATTGGTTTTTAGAGAGAGTAGAAGGGAGGGAGGAAGGAGGAGAGAGAGAAACACTGGTGTGAAGAGACACATCAATTGGTTGCCTTCTCCATGTACCCCAACCAGGACTGGTAGATTGAACCCGAAAATCAAGTATGTACCCTTGACTGGGAATTAAACCCTCGAACCCGTGACCCTTTAGTCCAATGCTTTACCTACTACCTACTGAGCCACACTGTCCAGGGCTGTTTGTTTTTTTAATATGTATTTTATTGATTTCTTAGAGAGGAAGGGAGAGAGACACATTGATGTGAGAAAGAAACATCCATCCGCTGCCTCCTGCATGCGCCCCACTGGGAATTGAGCCCACAAACTGGGCATGCGCCCTGTCCAAAATCGAACCAGAATCATGAGATGATGCTCAATCCACTGAGCCACACTGGCTAGTTTTTTTTGTTTGTTTTTTTAAATCCAGCTTTTCTGGGAAGGTCTTTCTGTTTCAATCCAGTACACTCATAGCTGGAAGTAGAACTAAATTATCTTTTCTAATTCACCTGTAGATTATTTTGTATTTTCCACATACACAATCATATCTACCAGTAATAACAAATTTGCTTCTTCCTTATCAATATTCCTATGTTATTTATACTTTCAGGGTTTGTGGCTGCAATCTCGTCTGTCATTATAGCAAAGCTTAGGTACTCGAGTGTGGTTTTTGTTTTGGTGGTAGGGAGGAATTGGAAGAGCTCCAATTTTAGTTCTCACTGATCTTGCGGGACCCTAAATTTTCCTTTGGCTTCTTTTCTCTTCCATCACCTGATAGTCAAAGGGTGCTTCTCCATTCTTTTTCACTTGTTTCCCTTCGCAAGAAGCTAAGTTTCAAAGACTGCCCCTTTAAATCATGCCTGCCTCTTTAAATTGTGCTCAGTTTGAAGTCCCTTCCAGAGCTTTGTGCTCTGACCTGCATGGACATGGTTTTTCGATTGTTCAGACTTCAGGTGGAGTGACTTTTTCTGGCGGTAGCTTTAGACCAACGTTAGGCCCTTTCCCTGACATCCCTCTTCTGTCTTCCCTGCAGTTGATCGCTATCTGCCTTCTCTCCCCAAAGCCTTGAACCGGGGTGGGGCTGGGGCAGGCCTATGAGAATACATGCTGAGATTCAGTGATTTTTCTCATTTTATTCAGTCAGTCTGACGCTTCAGAATTCTCTGACTTCGTTGTGCTGAGGTGTGGTTTCTGTATAAATGTGCTTTCCCCTCCCTGTTCCTAGCATTATTTCGCAATGAAATATTGGGAGACGGGTGATTTAGGCTGCCACCAATGTTTTCAGCTACCTGGAAGTTCACCTTAGTTCTTGAGAGAGATGTTCAATATAGAATTGTGTTACAAATTATTTCATGTTTTCTCCAGCAATGTCAAAGTATGATGTCACTGTACTCTGGTTTCCATTGTTGGGAGTGAGTCTAGCCTCTTATTCTAACTGCTAATTCTTTGAATTAATTCTTTTTTTTTAATCCTCACCCGAGGACATTTTTTCATTTTTTGTTCAGATAGAGTGGGAGGGAGAGAGAGGAAGAGAGAGAGAGAGACAGAAACATCGACGTGAAAGGGACACATCGAGTGGTTGCCACCCGCACGACCAACCAGGGCCGGGGACAAACTGCAACCGAGGTACGTGCCCTTAGCGGGAGCTGAACCTGGGTCTCTCTGGACCGCAGGTGGACGCTCCAACCGCTGAGCCAAACCGGCCAGGGCTGAATTAATTCTTTTCTCTCTCACTGCTTTACTTTGTCTTTGGTGCTCAGCAGTTTCACTGATGTGTCTAGATGTGGATGCGTACTTCTTTCTAAAAACATTTTTTTTTTCTTTATTGATTTTAGAGACAGAGGAAGGGAGAGGGAGAGAGAGATAGATAGAAATATCAATGAGAGAACATTGATTGGCTGCCTTCTGCATGCCCTCCACTGGGGCATTGGGCTCACAACTGGGGCATGTGCCCTGATCAGGAATTGAACCGGTGACCTCTTGGTGCATGGGTCAATGCTCAACCAATGAGCCACACAGGCTGGGCGGATGTGTACTTTTTACTTGGATTAATTGGCATTACTATATCAGAATTATCAAACATGTGTTAGTCTTATGTTAAATCTACATTTTTACCCTCTCCTTCATATTTTCTACCTTTTAGTCTTTGTGCTGCATAGAGAATTTCTATGGCCCTGTCCTTCTATTCATTGCTTCTGTGCCAATTCTGCCATTACAACGATCCATTTAACTCTAATTTCTGTACTTTCATTTCTAAAAGTTCTATTATTTTATAGTTTTCTGTGATAGTCTCAGACTTTTATTTCTTTGAAAATAGTATTTATGTTTTGGGTTTGTTTTTTTTTATGTCAACATCTAAAACTGGTGAACTTTTTCTGCATTCTTTACTGGTGGTGTCTTATTTCTCAACATGCTTGGTTATCTTTGTCTGTATTTGATCATTGCCCTTGAAAAATTGTGAGGTCTCCTCCAAATCTAGGATGGAGACACCTTCCACTAAAGATCTGAGTTTATTTAACTCAGTCACGTAGAAATTGTACCATGTGGTTTGCCATGTGGATCACCTAGGCTATGCATACCTGCCTAGGTTCCAGACATATTCCCTATGCCCAATCCCTTTGAAATGTGTCCCATTCCAGTCCTCCTGAATAGCAAACTGTATATACAATCCTTCCTCTTTTGCCCTTCCAACACTCACATCCTTCAAACAAAAACTCAGCCTCCAACTCTTTATTATCTTTGCAACATTTTTTGTAAATCCAAACTATTCCGAAATTATTTTTAAAATATCCAGTTGTCCAATTCCGCCATTACCATTATCAGTCCCCTCCCCATCTATCCCATTCCCTAACTATCCCTTCGCTAGGCACCTCACATCTTTCAAGCACAAATAAAAAACCTTATTGATCTTGAAAAACTCTGCTAGAAACCATCCAATCCATAAGTGCCAATAATAATTATAAATGTTGGAATAACTTGAAATTAGTAGGGGTTCAGGTCTAGCAATCTAGACCTTCCCCATGACCCCTTCACTTTGACTCAACCTCACTCACAATCACAGAATATAATCCATAACAATTTCTATTTCATCTGCAATCTCTTTGTACATGTTCCATTGAAAATTTCTCTACCTGATTTTATTTTCCACCTATAACTATATCATGGCTTTTTCATATTGCTTCTAATGATCTGTCTGTTACCAAATTTTTCAATCTAATCAATCTTCTCACCCTCCTGTCTTCAAACTTCTTCCAGGCTGGCCTCTAACCTTGAACGCCCTTCTACTCGAATTCTTGCTTACCTTGTGTACATTTCTTTACACAGTAATAAGGAATAGGATTCCACCTAACTCCAGCCAAAATGCCAAAGAAATAATATGCTTTCTTTTAACATTCTAGTGATTAATATAAGGTGGAAATTATAATATTAAAATTAAAATTGGGCTTTATATGCTGATTTGATTGCTTTTAAATTGTGGGTAGTATATAATGATGTATTTATCTGAGGTATGCAATAAATACCATAGAATCACTGGCATTCTAACTGCAAGTGAGAATAGGAGACGAAGACCTACACAATGGCATCTATTCATAATTGAGTAGTGTATTAGCATTGAGTATTCATGTTTGCTGAAAACAACCAGCTTCTAGAAATTTGAAAAACTGAACACAGTCAGATTACTGTTCATGATGCAAATCAAAAGGGTCTTGATTCAGTTATGTGAAACTCCTGATAAAAATTCAGGAAAATATTTCAAATATTGGGGGATAAAGAAACATCATCACTATTCAAACCTCTTACAGCAGTTAAGTAAGGTTGTTTTCACAGAATAAGCATAAGTACAATCTAACTTTATTTATAAACAAATATAAAGCATTTGGCACAATTTTTAAAACTTTACTGCCATGGTATAGATAATCTATGGAATCACATAATGAAAAATTTCATAGCTTTTTTTTTTTTCATGTCTAGGGATTCCTTGTAAATTAAAAAGGCCTCTTGTTACACAGATCTTTGTCCATGTATTTGATAAAATAACTTCCTTTCAAAGGGATCAGAAAACAGCAAATAATGCTAGTTACCACAGTCATTCAATTCTGAGTCAAATATTATGTTGGGCCCTTTGCTAACATTATTTCACTTAGTTGCCATTGGAATCCTATCAGGAATTATTCCTTAACCAGTATAGAGATGGAGATTCAGAGAATGTTAAGAAGCTTGTACAAAACAAAGCTCATGGGGAGCAAGTAGCAGAGTCAAGAATCGATCACAGATTGGTTCAGCTCCAAAGTCCATGCTCAAATCTCTATGCTACACTTCTTCTAGAGCAGGCTTTCTTTTTTGAGGAACCAGTCACTGTAGAAATACAGCTTATTTCCATTTCTATTTCTCTGGTCTGGACTATGAGTCCCTTGTCAGCAGAGCCCATGTTTCTTATTAGAGCAGCAGTATCAGCATGCTGTTGCAAACTGAATTCATCTCCACTATGCCAAGAAATGCCTGGACAAATTATTCTAACTGAGCTCACCTGTAAAAAGGACCAAATTTTTAGCAAACACGTTTAAAATGGGTACATAAACCTTTCAATGGCCAGTTTTGTGGTGTTCATTGTGGAATGATTGGACATATATCAATCCAGCTGAGTTACAAACAGAAAGGAGAAATGTGCCTACTATAGGATGCAAGTATTTCAGAAAGTTTTCTTTTGAGTCAATTTGAGACAGACACACTCTATAGGTAACCCCCTCTGTTCCGGGCCTGGTGCTATTTTTCTTCAAGTTTAGGTGGAAAAGCTAAATACAAACTTTCAGGTTGGAACAATAACTTTTTCTGGTCTATTGCTTTTGAAAAGAGATGAGACAAAACACAAAGAAAGACAAACATCATAAAATAACTTTTATACAGGATTAGATCTGTTTACATATAAAAAACAGAAAGACCTCATTACAGTTAGAGTTCACATACATTACACAGATTGACTTTTTAAAACTATGATTCAACTTTGTTTCAAGTCCCTTTTAAAATTTTCGTTTGAAGGCACAGTGCATGAAATAAACCAAAGACTGAAGCACTTGAAATGAATGAGTGTTAGGCACCTCATATAAATAGCTATAGATTTTTCTGGAGCTGGGGAATGTCACTGAAAATAAATGGAGGTGAAAACTGATTTTTAATGTGAGCACAAAAAAATACCTCCATAAAATCTGTAGCATGGCCAGCATAGAATGTAGCTAGTACACTCACGTTATGCCATTTATAAAAGTCATAGTCATACTTGTTACATAACTTAGGTCCAATGGCCTCAAATTTCATAACATATTCTGTCAAATCAAAATCAACTGGGATAATACTCTGAAAGTCAAGTGGAGTATTGATTATTGCTAAAACACAGAACAAATGGGTATTGGGAGATATTTCTTCATGAATTATAAATCCAAGTTCAGTTGACATTAGTCAAGGACCCTAATTAACCCCCCAAAATTCCTTTAATTAAAACAAATCAGAAACCCAGAGTGTTATAAAAAAGTTGCTAGATAGAAAATCATTGAACATCAAACACAGAATTTTGTTGTAATAATAATAAAGTTAAAAACAATCTCACCAGAGAACCATAACATAGGGCACTGGGTACAGCATTCACAGCCAAGACGCTTTTAATATAGCAGGGGCAAAACCTGGCACAAGTGCATTCTGGCAACAAGAAGATAAAACTATTTACTGCTGAGAATAAATGAAAATGGAGGAGCAGGCCATGGTTACTAAGTAACCTGGTGTTAGCTCAGAAACAAAATAAGCTCAGGCATAAGGACTACCTTTTATTTATTTGTCAACTCATAATTGGTTTGAAATTCAATATTCAATATTCAAATCCCATTCAGGTGAGTTACCAAAGGTAAACCAATCAATCACACTGGGCCAACTATACATTTGTTTCCTTTCTGGAGGATCACAAAGTCCCAAAGCAAATTCCCTCCATTGAGAATTGCAAGCATTCCTCAACTGGATGGGATCCCAATCACTATCCAAATTTTCAGCAAAATACATCGAAACCAAACTTTCTTCCTGAAATTAACTTAAGTTCACCTTACTGAACTGCATAATCAATACATTTACACAGGCAGACACTTTGAATATTACCTACTCAATCACTTTGCTTTTATTTAGGAGCTGGGAGGGAAGAAGGTTTACAAACTGATCATCAGGGTAAAAAAAAAAAAAAAAAAAAAAAAACATGCCTTGTGAGTAAAGAAAGGCACCACTCAGGTTTGGTCAAATTTCATAATACTTACTTGCCTCCATGACTCCAGGGAAATGGAAAGTCTCTAGGAGAATCACTGAAAAATGCATTCCCCATCCCATATGGCTTCAATGCCTTAATGTGGTCGAACATCAGATTAGATCCACAAATAAAAGACAAAGCAGGGCAGAGAACACAGTCTTAGTAGTCATGGTCCTGCACATTCACGTTAATTGGTAACACAGGCTGAGAGGCCTTGCTTTCCAGAGCTATGCATTATTTATACAATCGTTCAAGATTAAAGATTTATAGCAGAATTTGATTTTCTTTTCAGGAAAAATTATGAAAAGAACTACTTATCCGCTCATTTCTAAAAAAATTTTACACATGTTTAAAGGGCATGGACTCCAGCCACTGTAATGTACAATTAAAGACGTTTAATTCAGGAGAGAAATAAATTTAAAAGGTATCCTCGGGTGAAGACCTAATTAAATAAAGGCTGTCACATCAACTTTAATTTCTTCCTGTAATGTCTCAAGCAGAGCCGGCCACTCCTAGGCCCTCTGTTGCTTTTCTGAGTTTTCATTCTTAAAAATAAAGCTGAAAAGAGCAATACCACCACATCATCCTCATAAGGAAAGTGTAAAGTATTATGAGAAGAAATTAAATCATATACATTTCATTAAATATTAACACCCCACAAACACTGTTCTATGCATGTGGCAGGGTAAGAATGGGGTGGCAAGGGCTCAACATTTAGAGTTGTTAATGACAAGATTAATACCAGAATGGCTTAACCTTGAACAACCCAAATGATCACAGATACTCATTAATCAATGTCATGACTTCACTATTCCTGCTGAACCAATTCTCTGTTTTTTATAAAGCCATTTTGGGTGCATTCCTCACAAAACTTGGTTGAATGACTTAGGTGGGTAGTAAACCGCTCAACATGAAGGCTTTGAGATGCTGATACATGAATGGATACAGGATACAATTAGAAAAGATGAGAGCACGTTTTTTGATCCCCTGATTTAGTACAAGTTCAGCAGCAATTTGGCCATTAAAACATTCAAACCATTAAATCATTGGTAAGACTCATACTTACAAAAAGCATCATTTCCACTGAATAGCATGATATTACATACACAATAAACTGCAAATCTTTCAGGTCTTTGCAATAACCCAACTGGCAGTGAAGATGATACTTTTCTCACCACATAGAAGTTCATAGCTTTTTTTTCTTTTTTTAAGTGGAGAGAGCCATATGCTTTCAACTGAACTTTTAACAAAACTGGTTAATAAAAAAAGACTGTCACATGAAACATCTGGACAAAGAACCCAATCACTTGCAGAGGTCTATATGAATTGGACTGGCCAAGCTATTTCAGTAACAGTATGCTATTACAGGGCGTAGGTTTGGGCTGGAGTGTAGTTTGTATTCAAATGTAGGTTAAGAATGTGCCAAGTAGGTTTCTTCCACACTTCCAGATATTTTCAGTAGAATTCAGATCTTGTAGATTGCTGGGTAATCTGAAAACTGTAAGTGTACAACATAGAAAAGGGTTCAAATTTACAGAATATTAAGGAATTAGGCATTCCTAGAATAACTAGTGTTTCACAGATAAAAGCAGCAGCACCTATGGGTTTTTACCAAGTTAAAAGATAGGCAACATGAGTTTCAGCTTTTGCTAGATTTCCCTCTTAGCTCCATTCAAATGGACAGTTAGGTCTTTTATAACAAAGTCATCAAGTTCTACCTTAAAGTGGGGGTCTTTAAAACTTTGCTAAACCTTTTACGCAAGAGGTAGTAAAATCCTGCTGAGAGCACAGACCACCAGTTCTGATCTAGCCTTGGAACAGGTAGAAAGCAAATGCGGAAGCCCATTTATTCATTTCCTAATGTCATATGTTTAAAAATTAACTCAGCCCCCACTAAACCTGAATAATAAGAGAAACTCCAGCTATTTAATAACTAGAGAAAAGTACTTCTCAGTAGGTTAAGAAAACCTTGAGTTTTAAAGCTTTATGTCAGATTCTGACTGCTGTCCCTGCCTTAATGTTTCTGGATTCTTTTGGCCATTTAAAATAAAGAAAAAAACAAAGCTAAAGCCACTAGGAAACACCTGATGTGCAAAATACAACATCCACTAGTTGGCTTTATGCAGTTATAACATAAGCTCCAAACAGTTCGTCTTAAATTAAAAAGAAAAATAAAGTGGCTGTCCCATCTCTGCTGCATAAATAGAAAGCAGATTTTTTTTTTTAAAGAAAGGTAAGAGTACTTTCAGGAGGGGAAGTTCCAAACTGCCAGCCAAATTCACAAAGAATATAAATTTAGCAATTTAACTTCCCAAAGCTCTTTGAAGAAGCAATATAGTCTCTCTTCTTAATGCAGTGTCTCCCAAAAGGAACAGTAATTTTGCTTGGTTCTTATGTTGGGAGATATGCAAGGTATGTGTTTCAATGTTTGCTAGAATACAGTGTTTCCTCTTCAGTGTCCGTTTCATCCTGGAACTCATGGCTTAGGAGGGACTTCTTGGAGCTGGTTGACATCAAGCGAATTTCATCTTCATACTCATCGTGATGCTGCCTGAGCCGATGGAAGCCATCCTTGTGTCTGTTAGACTTGATTGAGCAGATGCACCAAATAATGCAAGCTGTCAGGGTCAATGCCGACATGGTGGCACCTGCCAAACAAACCACCGCATAAATGGTGTTCCACTTTAAGCATATAAATAATCAGCTACTTACAATGACACTTTTAATAATATGCCATTTGTTTATTTTAGTTTTATTTCATGTACTTAAAACTAACCTTTTATTATTTCAGAAGTAGTATGCAAAAATCAGAAAAACACAGACAGCAAAAATACAAAAAACCCAAACCAAAAGCCCCCATCTTCACATTTCTGTTACCTCAAGATCATTTTTAACGACCCTAGTGCATCTTTTTCCAGATTTTTTTTCATGCATGTGTATGTATATGCATTTTTCTTTTATCACAGTGAAATCAAACTGTGTCCACTGTTCTGTAATTTACTGAAGGCTTCTTTTCCTTTCCAGTAAACTTGCATCTCATCTAAAATCCCTCATTAATTTAAAAGATTTGTACATAAGGTTATCAGAACAAGAGTCTCAATAGCAGGAAATAATAATAAAACCATAATGTAAATTAAGCTCAGGACAGCAAATGGGTGGCAGAGCCAGATTTATCGTGGTGGAATCCTCGCTCCTGTGTTTCTAACCACTGAGTGATCCATATGTTATCTGGTTCAATCTAAGAAGTCTTTACTTTAAATACTCCACAACAGGCCCTAGGATTGGACCACGTTTCCCATACATCACTCTGCTTCAACTAGGGATCTCTCCCTCACACACTCTGTAACAAAACTTGGTTATTTTGCATCAAATCCAAGCTGCACTTAGAAATGAACCAAGGCTCTCTATGCCAAAGGTATAACACAATATTTATTTTACCACATACTTTTTTCTTTCTAACCTTTCAGTGATTCAAGCAATGGCACACATTAATCCTGGAGAAAGAAAATATTTCCTCCTTCCAGGATCATGGGAAAACAGAATTAATATAAAACACTGTCTAAGGGACTTGTGATCTTAACATAAAGCAGATCATTCATTGAGTCAACAACTCTCCACAACATGCCAATCCTGGTTCTAGGCACTGGGGGTGCAGGTCAACTCCCTGTTCTCTCAGAACTCATGTTTTAGTGGGAGAGACTGAATACAGACAAATAAATGCCTAAATATATAATATAACATCAGATAGTGGTAAGCGCTATAATAGAAGCAAGTGGGTTGGAGACAGTGACGGGGCACTATTTTAGCTAGGGTCATCAGAAAAGGCCTCTGTGGAGATGACATTTGAGTACAGACCTGAAAAGGTGAGGGAGCAACCATGAAAACACATGGGAGAACAGTGTTCCAGACAAATCGTGTTTAGAGAAGAAGACATTAGTAGAAAAGCGATTAGCTCCACGTGATTATAGAGGTGATCCACTCTCAAATTAAAATGTCAAGACTGGACCTGGCTGGTGTGGCTCAATGGATTTAGCATCGTCCCATAGACTGAGTGGTCCTGGTTTGATTTCCGGCCAGGGCACATGCCCAGGTTGTGGGCTCAATCCCTAGTGGGAGAGAGGGGCATGCAAGAGGCAGCCGATTGATGTTTCTCTCTCACATTGATGTTTCTATCTTTCTCCCCCTTCCTCTCTCTCTCAAAAAAAAAAATCAATAAAAACATGTTTTTTAAAAAAATGTCAGGACTGGTGTTAACTTCAATCACCAAAAATTTAAATTTCTTTACCTGATACAGTTACCACAAGCTCCCTTGGCAAACCAAATATCCGGTTATCTGTGTCGAAGACTATCACCACAGAACTAGGAGCATCATGATGCACAAAGACCTAGAAAGAGAAAGTACAAGGATTATAAGAACGTTTCCTTAAGGAATATTATATCCCTGCTGTATTCCTGGGGCCCGTATAACAAACCAAAGAAATGATTCATTGTCATTTAAAGTATATAAAATGCTATAGAAATTTTCCTTTTGTGGCTGAAAAATAGATAGCAAGATGTCATAACAGTTGGTCACATTTTTTTGTTTATTTATTCCTCATAAGTTTTCTAATAAGAGTTTCAAAATGAAATAAAGTACTATTAAAGATAAGAATTCACATGATACTGCTCAATTTGAGTCTCTTACCTGTGAATGCTGTTGCTGATACCCATCTGCGATTGCAATGATGTTGTGGACACCTGGGGCTAACAGGACATGGAAGTAGCCTCCCTCTTTGGTATGTACCTTTATTCCTTCATTGAGTACAATGACTGCATTAGAGATTGGTTTTCCAGTCTTATCTTTAACAAACCCATGAACTCCCTTGTGAACCTGAAAAAAATATTTAAAATATAAATTTATGGTTTCATAATGCCAGATGATCTAGAGGCAATAGTTTAAGGCATGACAAAAACCACAAATAAACAAAGCAACAAAAATCCCTCTAAGATTGGTTTGTCCTTTCCCACTGACTCTGACCTTGCTTGCTACTCATTGTCTTCTTCAGAGGCACAGAGATAGATAAGGGAAAGGGGAACTTTAGTAGAGTCAAAGCCCAGAGTGTTAGAACCCAAATCTTCTGCTGACTTGAATGGTTTACTTTCCACCACAGCACACTGTCTCGAGTGGGTCTGTGTGATATTCCAATGAAAGAACCTGCAACCTCTCACAGGGTTAAGTTACTTCAATCATAGCAGATTCCAGATATGTGCACTCATGGCACCTATTTAGGCAATATAAGTTGAACAAAATTCTCCTTTCTATATACATTTAAAACAAATAATATATACTTTTGGTAAAAGATTAAGAAAATGTTTTGATGAAGCTTTTCATCGAACATATTCCTGGGAGTTTGCTTCCAGGTAGAAGGGAAAGACTCACCTCCACCAACATGCTAAGAAGAGATTTCTTATTTTCTGCCCACAAGGAAGGGAGCTGTGCTGCACTAGGGAAGTAGCAGCAGCTTGTGTATACTGTGATTTCCGGACAGTGGCCATAGGTGACACTATAATCCTGGAATATAAAATTCAAAAGCAAATGTAGGAAAATTAATAAAAGAGTGAGGCTTTGTAATGCAACAAATAGAATAAATGGAATAAAAGAAAACCTGGGTGATATAAATAAAAAAAATCTGTAAAGCATTTTTCAGCAAACATAAATAAATCACACTATTATAATCAGTCACAAACATGGCTACTCCTAAGAGGGCCACTGAGACCAGGGACTAGGTCTAATTCATTTTTGTATTTCCAGTGCTTTCTACAGTGTCTGGCAGGTAGAGGGGGTTTAGGATTTGCTGAATAAATGAATGAATAAATAACATGCAATAGGTCAACTTCCCTCAACCCTGGAACTTCATCACTGTTCTTAGAGCTCTGGAGGTAGAAGCATACACACTTGCCCTTTGATACCCTTAATCTGAAGCCCCAAGCCCGATGGTGACAACAGCCATTGCCTGCAATAAAGCAGTTATCCAGGCATAGGAACTGCTGGTGTGGACAGGTTCCAAAACCTAACTTCCCACCCTTTCACAAAAACCTGTTCTTTTTCCTAATACAGTTAATCGTATTAACTTATTTTCTCACACAGACATGAAATCTCTTGTCTTTGATTTCAATGTGCTGCTATCATTCATAATTTACCAAATCCTGTCAATTCTATCCTTACAATATCTCTGAAACTTAAACCTTTGACACCCCCTCCCCCCCCACACACTGCCACTGCCCCAATCTAGGCCTTAATTATGACTTGTCTAGGCTATTCTAAACCAGTCTCCCTGTACTACAATCTCGCCTTCCTCCAAAATATCTTAACCCCCTGCCAAGAGATTAATTTTCCTATAGAACAGTTCAGATATCACTATATATCTACTCAAAACCTTCAGTGGCTTCCCATTCCTTATTAAAACAAAGCATTCAAAGCTCCAAACTCTTTTTCCATACTTGTCTTCCACTGCTCTCCACTGTACCCCATATTCTAACTAAACTAGACTGCTTATTGACCTCTGCCCATACTGCCTCCTCTTTCTGATTCACCGTCTCTGCACCCAATGCCATGTCCTTTGAAGAGAAGCTACCTCTCTGACTAGGTGTAACCTTTTCTGTCTTTAATTTCTCATGGCACATGGAGAGTTGCTTTCTTCGAGATCAAATTAATTAATGCTGTAACACAGATATTTGTAACATAATTATGAATTCTGTAACATAGTTATGAAGTCAGTTTTCAGGTTGCACATGTGAATGGAATAACGAGTTAACCTTCCACCTGCTAACAACTCCTGACTAACTTGAAGTAGGTGGACAACCAATTAAAATGCTGTCAGAAAGAAATTAAAGAAGACCTAAGTACATGGAAAGACATACTGTGTTCATGGCTAAGAAGACAATACTGCTGACATGTCACCCAAAGTGATCTACAAATTCAACACAACCCCTAACAAAATTCCAAAGGCCTTTCTGTGTAGAAAGAGAAAAGAGAATCTTCAAATTCAAAGGGAATTTTGAAGAACCTTGAATATCCAAAACAACCCTGGAAAATAATAAAGTTGGAGTACTCGAAACAAAGTTGTTTTGTACAAACAAAACAAATGTTGTCATAGATTAAATTGAAGGCTATCAAGTCAAGAAAGCCATGAAGCAGATGCCTTTCACTTTGCTTATATCAGAAAAGTTAATGGCCAATATTTATAATTCCACTCTCACTGTATTCTATAAAGCATACCTTCATGCTGCCCAGGTGACTGTGCCATTCTGCTCCACGCATTACTCCTCCTGGAATATTCTCATCTATAAAAGCAATAAGAGATGTAGGATCAATAAAACCAAAGGCCAGACCACTTTCCCTGCCCAAAGCAATAACAAGGGGTAGGGAAATGCTTACCTGACTTATTTGGGCAACTGGGCTGCCCCAAGTGCATCGATGGATGATTATTTGCATAAAGCGATGCCAAATGCTTGAGAGTCTCTTTGTTTTCCACTACAAAGGAAAATTTCAGAAATCAAAGGAGAAATCCAAAAGAGTTTTCTCCAAGTTCAACTTCATGGATACAAGCCATCTTTCTCTCGGTCTTGAACCCCACTGACATTTATTGAGGAGTTATTAGAATTAACCACGTGGTTCTGTTTAGCTCAGAATAATCTGACTAAAAAGATACACATCTGCCTTACATTAAAAGGTAGTAATGATTAGTTTAGGGAACAGGCTATCATACCAAAATAAACCTTGTTTTGGTATGTTTTACTACATTTTGGAGCAACTGTGGCCTAATAATAATATTTCCTTATAAGCTGCATTAAAAATGACACAGACTATCTCCATATACAATGACTCCAAAGAGATTCAACATGCAATTGTTTAACTCACAATGGAGGTTTAAAGCAGGGAAGGGCTATACTGTATCATTAATATTCAGTTACATATGAGGCAGGCATTGTGTCTTGTTCACTTTATATCCCCAATGTATACACACATAATTTCTCAATAAATGCTTGTGGACTAAACTGAACAGATGTGACAAGATGGCTACACTCAACAAAGCTAGGTCATCATTAGATCTGACCTCTCTCTTACAAGGAACTGTTCAAACTATTGATATATGCCCAATTATATCAGGATGGTTATTTGCCCAGGGAGTGTGCTCAAATGCTCACCTTTAAAAAAAAATTAGAAGAGACATTACTTCAGTGAGATTTCCTATCAAAGTTCAAATAGTATATATATAAAGTGACATTCTACACACCTGTTTGTACTGGCTTGTCATATGGGTATGTGACCAGCACTGAACCACCATCTAAAGCCACAGAAAGACTGAAGTCCTGTTTTTGAATCAAATTTTCAATGATGGCCTTAGTCTCAGGCTGGGAAGCATTATCTAAAATATAAAAAAAGTTTTTATTTTTTAAATTTTTTAATTTTTTTATTCTCACCTAAGGACATTCATCCATTTTTTTTGTTCAGCTAGAGTGGGAGGGAGAGAGAGGAAGAGAGAGACAGAGAGAAACATTGACGTGAAAGGGACACATTGAGTAGCTGCCACCTGTACTACCAACCAGGACTGGGGACAAAGTGCAACGGAGGTACACACCCTCAGTGGGAACCAAACCCAGGTCTCTCTGGACCGCAGGCCGATGCTCTAACCGCTGAGCCAAACTGGCCAGGCTCAAATAAGTTTTCAAATGTTCACATGAGTGGCTAAGAAAATATTCTGTACATGAACACAATCAGAAGGTTAACTTACAAAATCTGCAGTAAATACTTTATTATTCCATAACCCACCATCTCAAGCAAGAAAGATACATTTTAAAAGGTAGGTTATTTTGAGTTTACATACTTCAAGATAATTGTGTAAAGATTAATGAGCAAGTTTAAGAAAATTCTTACTGGAAACAAAAAGGGAGGAACATATCCTCCTTTAAAAAAATAATTTAGGGCAATACTGGCCAGGTGGCTCAGTTGGTTGGAGCATCATCCCATACACCAAAAGGTTGTGAGTTTGATCCTTGGTTAGGATACATATGGGAGGCAACTAATCAATGTTTGTCTCTCACATCGATGCTCTTCTCTCTCCTCCTTCCTCTCTTTCTAAAATCAATAAAAATATATTCTAGGGTAAGGATTAATAAAAATAAATAAGTTAGGGAATATATAACCTATCTTTGAGGGAAAATAAGATTTTCAGAAAGCAGGGTGTTTTCTGCAGCCTTGTTTGCAAGGGCAAAGAATGAAAAAGAAACTATCCCTGGCCAGTGTGGCGTGTCAGCCATGCACCAAAGGGTAGAGGATTTGATTCCCAGTCAAGGGCAGGTACCTGGTTTGTAGGTTTGATCCCTGGCCCCAGTTGGGGCATGTGCAGTAGGTAACCAATTGATGTGTCTCTCTCACATCGATGTTTCTCTCCCTCTCTCTTTCCTTCTTTCTCCCTCCCTTCCACTCTCTCTAATAAAAAAAAAAAAAAAAAAATCATTGGACAAAATAACCTTAGTGAGGATTAACAACAACAAAAACTAAATGTCTATTAGTATAGAAATGGTTGAATGAGCTAGAGTATTACCACACATTAATACATTAATAGCATACTAAGATGCCATCAGTAAGAATGTCAGAGATCTACAAGTACTCAAATGGAAAGACATCAATGATATATTCAATGAAAAAAGTTGCAGAACAATATGTATAGTAGATGACCCTAAGTAAGAAAGAAACAGACTCCTTCAAATCAACATACACATATTATGTTGTGTGTGTGTGTGTGTGTGTGTGTGAACATATGTGGGAGGGCAGAAAGAGAGATAATAAACATCTCTGTATGACTAGTGATAGAACCCCCAATATAATTGATTGAATTTATAAGAAAAAAACTTGAATTACATTTGCAAATTATAAAGGAGAAAAATTTGAAAAGTTTTCTAGATGTCTATAGTTATTTATACCTTGCGATCTATCACCAAGAAGAAAGTACCCCATTACTCATCTATTAAATAGGATAAACTGATCTCCTAGCAAAGAGAAATAAAATGAGCTGCAAAGTACTTTAATGGCCTAAAAATTAGTCTTACTTGTAAAGTCTGTATCCAGATCTTTGTCACGAGCATTTGTTTGTCCTATCTTTGAAGTACAGTCTTTCTCTTGTGCTCTTTCTCGCCCATCTGGGTTTACAGATGGGACAATCACAATTCTGGTCCTGTCAACCAACTAAAACAAAAACAGAAGTCAATGAGTTTATTAGCTGTATGTAGAATTAAAAGGTACCCACCATGCCTCAAGTGGAAAATCTTTATTGTTTGCTTTAAACACAGATTTAAATGGCAGAACTAGCGGTTAGAGCGTCGGCCTGCGGTCCTGAGAGACCCGGGTTCGGTTCCCGCTAAGGGCGCGTACCTCGGTTGTAATTTGTCCCCGGCCCTGGTTGGTTGTGCGGGTGGCAGCCACTCGACGTGTCCCTTTCACATTGATGTTTCTCTCTCTCTCTCTGTTCCTCTCTCTCCCTCCAACTCTACCTGAACAAAAAATGGAAAAATGTCCTAGGGTGAGAATAAAAAAAAAAAAAAAAAAAAAAAAATATATATATATATATATATATATATATATATATATATATATATATATATATATACACATACATATATAAAATGATCTCTTGCTTCAAGTACATTGAAAAAGAAACAAAAAACTACTGCAGAACTAATGTTCACAGAGACTTCCTGATGACTTACAACAGGAGTCAGAAACTACTGCCTGCAGGTTAAATCCAGCCTGCAGTTTGCTATTGTAAATAAAGTTTTATTGGCACATAGTCACGCCTGTGATATAACACTTTTTGTGCTGCAGTGGTCAAACTGAGTAATTGTTACAGAACATCTGTCCCACAAAGCCTGAAATATGTACCATGGGGCCCTTTGGAGAAAAAGTTTGCTGCCCAGCAGGTGTGGTTTAGTGGACTGAGTGCTGTCCCATGGACTGAGAAGTTCTAGTTCAATTCCCAGTCAGGACACATGCCTGGGTTGCAGGCTCGGTCCCCAGTAGAGGGCATGCAGGAGACAGCCAATTGTTATTTCTCACACTGATGTTATCTCTCCCTCACCCTTCCTCTCTCTCTAAAAAATCAATAAAAGCATATTTTAAAAAAGAAAAGAGAAAGTTTGATGACCACTGGCTTAAATCAATAATAATGGTAAGGATATATTTTCAGAATAAACAGTGGAATGTATAATCTGACAAATATCAACGTATGTCTGGAAACAATGAAACAAAAGAGTTGAAGTCCGTATGCCAAAAAAATAAAAAGAAATAAAGAAAAAAAGTAGGATATTTGTCTTACCCACAATAATTTTTTCTCCAGATAATTTATAGGCATCAATAGCTACATATGTGGTGTGAACTAATTTCTGATGTACTTCATCCTATATATATTCCTACTAGTAAATCAGAATAAGTGATCCCTGGTTTATTTATTCTGTTCGAATAGTCTATAGACTGAAAATATTTGAGACCCTTAACTGGTTCTTTTTTTATTATTATTATTATTTTTATCCTTACCCAAGGACATTTTTGCATTCATCTTCAGATAGAACGGGAGGGAGAGAGGAAGAGAGAAAGAGAAACATCGATGTGAGAGAAACACATCAAGTGGTTGCCACCCACATGACCCTAACTGGGGCAGGGACAAACTGCAACCGAAGTATGTGCTCTTAGCAGGAACTGAACTCGGGACTCTCTGGTCCACAGGCCGATGCTCTAACCGCTGAGCCAAACCGGCCAGGGCCCTTAACTGGTTCTTAACTCTCTCTCCCAGGAAGATTTTTTTCCTAAAGTATACAGGTTTTAGCCTCACCACAGGTCTCTGGCTATGTGTATATTTTCTTGAACTTGCCAGACAACTCTACCCCTTAGCTCAAAACAAAGGACAAATCTAAAGTGATCTAGTTTAAGCTCAATAAGACCATTGAGGAAAATTCTCATAAACCACGAGTTTTGAAATTCCTGATAGGTGTTTTACCGAGGGCCTATCGTCTCTTATATTCAAAAGATTAGCAGGTAGCAACTCTGCCCAAATATTAGAATAACCTAAGTAGCTTTTCAAGGAATACTGATTCCTCTGTGGATGGGTCATTACTGGTATTTTAAAAAACTTTCCAGATGTTTCTAATGTGTAGCCAGGGTTGAGAACCACTGTCCTATGTATTCTCTTATTTAAAAAAAGAACAACAAAAAAAATGTTTTTGAGATACTCCTTGCAACTCACATGAAAAAGTCAGTGGAATTTACTTTGTCTAAGATTGCAAAATATGTTTTGATCAAGTCTGATATAAATTAATCTCACCTAATCCCACAGTTTCCTTCTGATCCGAATTATGGTATCAGTTCTTTCCAAAATCTTTAGGGAAGGCAGTGTGGTGTAACAAAGCAGCACAGGCTTTAGAGTGAGACACACTTGGGTTTAATCTGAGGTTTACCACTTACTATCTGTGTGACCTCCTGTACATTATGAAATATCTGTCTCAGTTTTCCATGTATAAAATGGAGATAACATAATTACAGGGTTGATGATTAAATTATGATGGATGTAAAGTACTTGGCATAGAACCTGGCAGACAGTAGGTATTAAACAAATATTAGTTCCCTTCTCCTTTCCTATGTTCTTTATAGACACATAGTGAGTGTTCTGGTAGTGCGCACACTCTTTCCTTCGGTTCTCTAAGACAACACAGAACTAGGTTGCTTAATTACACATGACCAAGCCTATGAATCAAAGTTCTTTTTTGTAGTCATGTATGGTTAAAGTGAACAATGCCATATTGCTTGTTCTAAAATGTCTAGTCAGCCAAGATGTTCAATAATTTCGCATATATTACATGAAAAAAAAAAAGGAAAACTTTTCACTTCATTTTTCACTATAGTATCCTAGTTATAGGTAACTAGGAATAGGAGTGCCTCAAGTTAGAATGTGCAAAACTGTAAGTAAAGATTGGAAGGACAATTTGACTATTAAATAAGAGAGTAGAGGACTGAATGAAAATCTTTAATACTTTTTTCTCTCTCTTAATTGTATCCAAAGAAATATAATAGAAAAACATTATTAATGAGTATATACAAAGATGGTCCATTTTTAAAGAGTAAAGTTTATAAAGCTCTATAAATGCCTTTGTGTAAAATCTAACAAGAAATTAAAATTTCAAAATGGTGCTTTGATATCAATGTTTATCACTGAGATTTTTCCTTTTATAATATGTCAAAACAGGTTATTCTCTTACTTGGGTAACAGCTGGGTTCCTTTTGTAATTTAGACAGAGAAATTCTGCCAGAGCCAAAAGCAGTTCAGTTCCAACTGGAGCGTTTCCATGGACACCAGCAACAAAACGAATCTTTGGTTCTTCAGGCTCAGATATGTTGGGCTTATTGGATATCTCAAGGGACCAAATTTGACGATATTCAGCACTCTGTCCCAAACTTTCAAAAACCAGAAACAAAAATTCATCAAGTAATCAAGATTATATAATGTTAATGCTGACAAAATTTTTTGAAACAAGAAATGAAAACAAAACATGAAAAGTCTTTAATGAATAAATCATTGTCCCAGAAGACCTTAAGAAAATAAGTTTTCCTTGACCAAAGAGAAGTGACGAAAGATGATGATTTAATTTGGCATTCCTGCAAATTCAGTCATTCTCATACCATTTCTACCATATCTGTCCTATCGACTATAATCTACACTGGTTTAGTTAGCATATGCCTTTTAAATTAACTCACTTAAATTTTTATTGTGAAAATATATAAATATAGACAAATGTAGAGATTTTTACTTTTTAAATCTAAGTTAATTTAGAGACTTCATACCTTACTATAAATGCAATACCAGTATCACAGTAAAAATTATTTAAAATGCTCTGCTTGGCTTGGCTGTTATGGCTCAGTGGATTGAGCGTCATCCCATGGACTGAGAGTTCCTGGTTCGATATCCGGTCAGGACACAAGCCCAGGTTTTGGGCTCGATCCCCAGTGGGGGGCGTGCGGGAGGCAGTTGATCGATATTTCTCTCTTACATGGATATTTCTATCTCTCCCTTCTTCTCTCTCTGAATAAATCAATGAAAACATATTTTTAAAATACTCTGCTTGCCCAAGAGGTCTGACATTAAGGCCTGCTTTCTTTGATATAAAGGGAGATTTACAAGAGTTAGAGAGAAAAATTATATTCACATTATATTGAGAAGGATGAATAGAATAGAAAAAGTATTGCTTTCTGACGATGCTATTTAATGATACTTAGCACCTGTTGGTAGACCACCTAAAACTATCTTGTGGCCCACCTGGCAGGTGTTGTATGTTTGAGGAAAATATTTAACTAAAAAGTGATCTTGAATAGGAAAGTTAAAAAAAATGTAAATGAACTAAGTAAATGGGTAGCAAAATAAGTTCCTATTTTTTTTATTTTATAATAAGAAAGTCTATACTCTCTATATGCCACTAAGATAGACAATATTAAAACCTAAACTGGGCAGAAATATTTAAGAATCAGTTGAGGAAGAGAGATAATTGGTATTGCCAAAGTAAATATCACTCTGCATCTATGAACATTATCAACCAGTATTTGAGAAACTAAATTTGCTGGTAAAATCAAAAGACCAATGAAGAAAAACAAAGTAAAGAAATAAAAAGCTAGATAATATTCATTAGGTACGTAGCAGAGAACTATAAGCTCAGGGCAGCATGTAAAGTAAAGGCCCTCAACAGGCTAACAACAGAAATCAACAAATCAAGGAAGTAATTTTGGAGTAACAGTAACAAGATGTAAAGAGGATTTATAGTGAAACAGTGAAAGTGAGAGAGAGAGAAAGTCCAGAAAGTGAAGGTAAGGCTGTCTCAGCCATGAGTTTTACAGAGGCCAGTACTGCATATTTCCTGACACTGGCCATCACATATGTCCCTAAGGCTTCAGGGAATAGCAACTGTTCAACTGTGAATAAGGAGCGATTTTCAACCGTTTTCCTCTCACAGCACACACAAACTAATCACAAGAATTCTGCAGCACACCAAAAAATATACTTTATCTTTTGCCGATCTGACCAAAAAAATAGGTATAATTTTGATTCATTCACACTGGATAGCTATTGTTGTGTGGGCTATTGTTACTTTTTTATTTGACAATCTAAGAGAAAAGAGGTCAGTGCCCCTAACTAAATAGTTAGATACTGCATGTTTTAAAAATCCTTGCAGCATACAGATTGAACGTCTTTGTACTAGAGTACAGAAAATGACAGCAACCATGCTTCATTTTCTAATTTGAAAAAAAGGAATGATTCCTGATAGGTGAGCTCATAGTTCCAAACATGTCCCTTACCCCTGCAAAATAAAACTAAGAACTAAGTAGTCAGAACAGGAATCTGCAGCTAAAAAGTAAAAAGGGGTTTTAAATCAGTCAAAGCAATCATTAGAAAGAGTGATTTTAGCCCTGGCAGGTTTGGCTCAGCGGTTAGAGTGTCGACCTGTGGTCCAGAGAGACCCGGGTTCGGTTCCCACTATGGGCACATACCTCGGTTGCAGTTTGTCCCCGGGCCCTGGTTGGTCGTGTGGGTGGCAGCCACTCGATGTGTTCCTTTCACATCGATGTTTCTCTCTCTCTCTGTTCCTCTTTCTCCCTCCCACTCTACCTGAACAAAAAATGGAAAAATGTCCTCGGGTGAGGATAAAAAAAAAAAAAAAAGAGTAATTTTACATTTCTTGGAGGCACAAGACATAACAATGCTAATCTAACCAGTAATTTCCCTCCAGTGTCCCTCAAAAAAGTTTCTAAGATTCATTGTTAGAAAGCTCTCCAAGCAAGTATGTTTCAAAATAAGTGAGCTTCAACTCTCTACTCTCTTTATAAATTACATAGCTTAAGGCTGAATGTAACTTCTTAAAAAAGGAAAGAAAGAAAAAGCAAGGCAGTAAGAAAGTGACTTACTTGGTAAGATTTGTAATGTGTGGATAGTTCATCACAAGTCCTCTCAGAAACTCTGATAAGTCTTTATATGAATGGTACCGATAAAGAGCCAGATTTGAGGAGGAGCGTAACATGAGGCTTTCCAAACCATTCTCCGCTGAAAGGTCTTTAATTAAAGTTTCAAACTCTTTAGTAGTTGGATCACTGGCATCATCAGTGTTGGTGCTATCTCCCATTCCTTTCTTTGATTCAATGTTTGAATCTGTTGAAGATCGAACAAGTGTGAAGTTGACCTGAACAGCACCATCACTTGTCACAGTCACGTTCTTGGTAACTGGATTGTACCTGTGATAAAGGAGACAGATCAGAGCCCCACTTCTGCAGCTGGAGTGTTCAAGCCCTGGGGAAACAGTGTGCAGATGACATGTGAATCCTTGAGATAAACATGGTGCATCTTCCTAAAAGAGTCACAATTTAACTTCGTGATAATTTAATATTTTAAACATTAAATAAAAAACAGACATGGGTAGACTGTAAAATATAAATGAGTTTTTAAGTTTAAAAATATGATTTCAAAAGCAAGTTTGTACTTGCAGTGGTTACCCCCATCTCCTGGAATCTGAGTTCACTGGTCTGTCATCAGGACACATGGTTGGAAAAGTCTGAGAAGTATTAAGGATTATCTACCAGACACATCATCTTGCCCTATTTTCAGATACCTTGCTGGTTTAGTTTTTCCAATACTATGCCAAAAAGGAAGAAAAACAGAAAAGATCTCATTACTCATTAGTGAGAAGTTCTAACCCATCAATTTATGAACCACTAGATCACTAGATTTTTTTTTTAAAGTTAACAATAACTATAAATGTTTTCATATATGTATCCTTACTTCAATGGGTGTTCAAACTAAATCTTCAGAAATAAGATAGCTAGTAGGGGGAGGAAAAATATCTTGTGGTAATACCTATACTTATCAAAATATAAAAAAGAAAACTGGCCCTAGCCGGTTTTGCTCAGTGGTTAGAGCGTCCGCCTGCGGTCCGGAGAGACCCGGGTTCGGTTCCCGCTAAGGGCATGTACCTCGGTTGCAGTTTGTCCCTGGCCCTGGTTGGTCGTGCGGGTGGCAGCCACTCGATATGTCCCTTTCACATCGATGTTTCCCTCTCTCTCTCTTTTCCTCTCTCTCCCTCCCACTCTATCTGTGCAAAAAATGGAAAAATGTCCTCGGGTGAGGATAAAAAAATTTTTTTTAAAAGAAAACTGTAAGAGGGTAAAAATTGTAAGTTTCAGATTAAACAGTCAGGCTCCAATTAAAAACTGTAAAAGAGGAGGAATAAAGAAAATTAATTCTTTTCCAAGGAAATAAAAGTCATAAGTTCATTTTCTCTTTTTATGTAAATATATCTTTGTGGAAAGAAAACCTGTAAAAAAAATGGTCTTTCTTAGAGAATTTGCAATAAGAAAGAAAATTTCACTGATGTAGTAAGGCAATAAATGTACAATAATAAACTATTTCATCTACGAAATAGTATTTATTGGACAACATGACTGAAGTATGCAGCAGAACAGGAGTCTTTTTCCCAACTGACAGGTATTTCCCAGAACAGTTACCAATAGTGAAGGAAATCACTTACTATAGCTGGATGGGGGCAGGTGACCTGAGAGAGGGAGGGTAGAAAAGGCCACTGTTCAAGGTACATAATTTCACAAATTTCTTACATCTGACAGTTCATATACTCACTTTGCAACCAGAGGAGAATCAAATATGTAACCAGCTATAAACTTCCCAGCATTAAACTCAAGGTTGCTTAGCCTCTTTAGGACTTTCTGGCAATGATCTTCCAGAATGGAATTATGTTTGTCTTATTCCCAAGCACTTAATTTCAAAGTATTCAGTCACTCACCCTTGAGCAGATGCTGTAATTTTATAAGTTCCTGGAACCAAGAGACGCCAGTAATCTCCAGTTTTGTAAGTAGTCACTGGGTGATTGATTTCAGCAACACTAATGGTGGCATTTAATATACCCCTGCCGTCCGTGGCATCTAGGACAAATCCTTGGACACCCTGATGAACCTGGATAAAGTACAAGGACACCAAAATCATCATCTATTATTATTATTTTGGAAGCTCATATCCAAAATAACAGATTGTTAATAATGTAAACATGTGGAACAAAAAGAATTTAGGCATTCAGGGTAAAACTAAATGCAGTCTGGCAGGTGTGGCTCAGTGGCTGAGTATCAACCCATGCACCAAGAGGTTGCCAGTTCGATTCCCGGTTGGGACACATGCCCAGGTTGTGGGCCTGATCCCCAGTGCACGGCATGCAGGAGGTGGCCAATCGATATTCTCTCTCATTGATTTTTCTATCTCTCTTTCCCTCTCCCTTCTTCTCTCTCTAAAATCAATAAAGGGAAAAAAATCAAAGAAAAAAAGAACAATTACGTTTTAAAAAAACCTAAATGTAAACACCTATTAAACAATATTTTAGTTTTTGAAAAGCTAATTTTTCATAGGCTAAGTTTGTCTTTATCACAAGGATTAAAAAATACACTGTTTAAACTTTAGCACATTTGACAATTTCAGAATATAGGACATTCTACAAGAAAGCTGGCCTGGCTTCTTTAAAAGAAAAATGTCATCTAAAAATATAGAAGGACTATTCTAGATTAAAGAGAGTAAAAAATGTAATAATTAAATGCAATGCATGAAACTTCACTTGATCCTAGTTCTAAAATACAAATGTAAAAAGATGTTTTAGGGACAAGAAGGGGAAATTTCAAAATGGACTAGTTACTAGGTAATATTAGGGAATTACTGTTAATTATTTTAGGTAAGATAATGGTATTTGGGTATGGCATATAGGAGAATAACCTTATTTTTAGAAGATGCATTCTGAAATATTTAGTTGTAAAATATCATAGCAGCTGGAATTTACATTGAAATGGTTCAGCAAAAATGTGTGTGTGTAATTTACATTAAATAAAGCAAATACAGCAAAATGTTAAAAATTGTTAAATCTAGGTAAAGGAATAACAGTGTTTATTGTATTTATCTTACAACTTTTCTGTATATTTAATTTTTTTTAGAATTAAACATTTAAAAAAAATTAGTATGCAAACTCAGAGCCTTTATACCATCCCACTCAACAATAAGAATAAAGCAGAAAAGTACTGACACAAAATATTAGTTATATTATCCTAATAATTAACCATTATTATCATATTTCTTACAGTCTTTACCTATTGGTCACCATGCACATCCAAACAAAATAAATCATTTCACACTAAACCACTGGCAAAAATCAGAAGAATAAAAATATTTATCCCAGAGCCCATCTTTCTATCACTTGACAAATGCTTACACATATATGTAGTTAATGTTAAGCCTTTTATAAAGACAGGGTAAAGAGTGACCATAATCCATTAGGAACAAAACATCACTACATTGTTTAATCATTTTCAACTCTTTCCCATGCATACAAACTAAACTCATTTCCATCCATGAATTTTCTACCTAAATGTACTAAAACATGAACAGGCCAAATTGGAATTCAAAAGGGTGCATTTTAGATCACTGCATGAAAACCACATATATCTTCTTGTTCTTGGGAGAAATTTCATACTTCTGCTCTTGAGTACTCACCTGTTTCATAAACTGGATTAGAGATATTCGATTCTGTTCCCAAAATTTTGGCAGATCCTTCTCAAATGGGTATTTCACACAACCTAGTTCAATAGTCACTTCAAAGCAATTTGTTTGTAAATAGTTCCAGTCCTGCATACCACCTAAAGGACAAAAAAATTAAAATCAGTCACTCTGAAGAAATTCTGACTAGCTCAGATCCCAAAAGGTAAGCAACATTCCCAGTGAAAAGCCAAATTCATCTTTTTTCAGCATTGACTGAAAAGCAATAACGTGTTCTCAGTGTTTGATGTTGTGGTACAGGTAAAACACTTGTACTTCTATGTTCAAGAATTCAAGCACATCTTACCCTCGTCTTATTAGCACACCTAAGGTTCTTTGTAATAGAGCTAAAATATAACACTTTTATTAAATTTTAGTACATTATTTCTATTCAACATGCACCAAATGTGAAAATGATTGAAAGGTTACTTGAATGTTTTAAACTATTTAAACAATATATTTAAAAGAATGATTCTTCCCCAAAATTAAAAAATTAGTAAAAAGCAGGGGACCAGAAAAATCCATCAAATTTTATGACCTTAATATAAAAGAATGTTTACCTGGGACATTATACCAACTAGCTCCATTTGTTATTCCATGAGGAAAGTATTCATTAGGGTATATATTCTTGCAGGGTCTACCTCGAAACATCTGGGAATTTTCCTGGGGGGGGGGGGGGAAATAGAAGCTTTATTTTTTTGTTTGTATCTACATCAAAAAACTCAGGGAAGATAAGAAGAAATAAAAGTAGTTACTAATAGGGTATATGTGGAGGGGTAGAAATGAGATGCAGAGAGCCGTAGGAAGCAATGAGGCTTTTTTTCTTTTTTTAGAGAGAGAGAGTGGAAGGGAAAGAGGAAAGGGAAGGAGGGAGCAATGCAGCTTTTCAATGCATAGCTTTCTATGCCATTTTGATTTTTTAATATATGATTTTATTATCTATTTTTAATCAAAATTAAATATGCTCTGTAAAAAATTGACTTATCTCACTCACAATTAAAGTATTTAAATCAACCCAACTCCTCTAAAAAACAAAAAAAAACTGTTCATAGTCATATTTTCATTTCATTTCATGTTTTCAATAACCTTGAAGTCCAGAAAAGATAATTCACATACAACATGCAGTAAGGAGTTCTCTCTGATTTCGAGGGGGACCCAGACAGCCCCTCTATGTTTTGACTGCACTCTGTACAATTATCTTATCCTGTTACAACTAGTTGCACCTATTTTCTTCCCCAAAGAAAATACACTACTCCTTGAAACAGTTGCGTCTTTGTGTGCTCAGCATCTAACCTGGTGTGGAGCGTAGTACATGTGCAAATACCTTGCTCGATGAAGAGTAAAATAAACTGCCATGGAGGCACAAATAAATGCTATTAGATTCTAAAGAAGACAAAGGTTACTTCTTTTTTTTTTTTCCTTATTGATTTTTAGAGAGAGAGAAAGAGAGAGGGAGAGAGTGATAGAAACATCGATGAGGGGGAACATCGATTGGCCACCTCCTGCATACCCCCAACTGGAAATTTGGCCCACAACCTGGGCATGTGCCCTGACTGAAATTGAACCAGCGACCTCTTGGTGCATGGGTCAGGGCTCAACCATTAAGCCACACTGGTTGGGTGAAAGGTTACTTCTGACTAGAGTGACAGGGGAAGTTCCCTGAATAAAGTAAGCTTTAAAAGATGGTCAAACCTTCATTTCTCTCTTTTGGAAATAGAAAAGTACAAAAAAAATCTCCAAACAGGACATACAAATGGCCAAGAGACATATGAAGAATTGATCAACTATTCATCAGAGAGATGCAAATTAAAGCAATGATGAGGTATCACCTCACACCTGTCAGAATGGCCGCCATCAACAAATCATCAAACAACAAGTGCTGGCGAGGGTGTGGAGAAAAGGAGACTCTAGTACACTGCTGGTGGGAATGCAGACTGGTGCAGCCACCATGAAAAACAATATGGTGTTACCTCAAAAAATTAAAAATTGAACTTCCATTTGACCCAGTGATCCCACTTCTAGGAATATTCCCTAAGAAGCCTGAAACACCAATCAGAAAGAATACATATACCCCCATGTTCGTAGCAGCACTATTTACAATAGCTAAGATCTGGAAACAACCCAAATGTCCATCAGTAGACAAATGGATAAAAAAGCTGTGGTACATATACACAATGGAGTACTATGCAGCTGTAAGAAAGAAAGATCTCTTATCCTTTGAGACGACTTGGAGGGACCTGGAAAGTATTATCCTAAGCGAAACAAGCCAAACAGAGAAAGACAAGTATCATATGATCTCACTTATTTGTGGAATATAATGAACATAACAGTCTGAGGAATGGGGTAGTCCCAGAGATGTGGAAGTGGGGTACAGACTGACAATTCCCAGAAGAGGGGATGGTGGGGGAGAGATAAACCACAGAACTTATATGTGTGTATGCATGAACAATGGACATGGACAACAAAGCTGGAGACAGGGCGGGGAGGGAGAGGGAGGGGGGAATCAGTGGGGGGGGGACATCTGTAACAAAAATAAATTAATTAATTAATAAAAAAAGAGAAAAGTACAAAAAAAGAGAAGAGAAAAATAATTTCCCATTTTTCACCACTGAGAATTAACCATTTAACTTTAAAACATATGAACAACCTCCTTTCATAAACTTAATATACCAATTATAAGTTTATGATCCTATTGCTCTCTTATCAAATAAAATTATTTCAGATTACTGTGATACTCTCTTGCTTTCTGGCTTTTCCACTGAAGACTTGCACACATCTTCTACATCTCTACCTCTCTGTCTCCATTTCCATCAATATCTATATATTTATTTAATTATAAATTTAGATATATTACTGTACTAATATGTATATTATAAACCTGCATAAAAATTTAAATAATACATTTTGAAATAACTGATTTTCTCATATATTCTTCCTACATCTTCCTGGATCATCTAGTACAAATCCCACTCTGAACACCATAGTTCTAGGCAGCACTAACATTTCAACTTTATTCTCAGAGCAATAAGAAGCCAGCGAAGATCTCCAAAGAAAGGATGATATATGATATATTCAGGGCTCTAGAAGTTTATTCTGATAATAATGTTAAAAATGGACCAAAGCCAGGAAGACCCATCAGTGTACTACTGAAATAATCCAAGTGAGAGATAATGAGCACCTGAAAGGTGGTAGCAGTTTCATTTTATCATGTCCATTATTACCATCTCTCTATTTCTCACTGTTCTACCTTGATAATTTTTTTTAAAAAATCTAATTAAAATTTTAAAAGCAAACAGTTTGACCACAGAAGACTAAGGGTGAGAATGTAGGTAGCCTGTCTCAGGCCATACACAAACAGAGTCTAAAAGCTATATGCCAAGATATTCAATGATTGATGATCTCTAGGTTTCTTTTCTTTTTTTTTGCTTGCCTATATTTTCTAATCTCGTCACAGTAAATTTTATTATATGATAGTTGAGTTTTTTTAAATCCTCATCTGAGGATATTTTTCAATTTATCTTCAGATAGAGTGAAAAGGAGGGAGAAAGAGAGAGAGAGAAAGGGAGAGAGCGAGAAACATCGATGTGAGAGGGACACATCGACTGGTTGCCTCCCGCACAACCCTGACCAGGGCTGGGGAAGAACCACAACTGAGGTACATGCCCTTGACCGGAATTGAACCCACAATTCTTTGATCTGTGGGATGACGCTCTAACCATTGAGGCAAAGCAGCCAGGGCATAATACAGTTTTTTTTTAAAGAGGCATTTACATAGTGGTGACAGGTAAAGAAACTGGATGTAGTTGCCAAGGCAGTAAAAATGGCTAAGACATATTATGGAGGGGGAAAAAAGGAAAACACATGGTGTTGAGTCAATGACAGAAAAAAGAAAGTACAACGTGAACAGAGATCAAGAGGAGAAGATAATAGTGTCAGACTCCATGGTCAAGAACATTTTTAAAAATAGATTTCTAGTAACCCTTGAGGGGGCACTTCCAGGTAAAACAATGCAGACAGAAGATGACAAGAAACAGGCATGAGAGAACAATAATGCAGTGGAGATAAGTAGAGACTATGCACTTCTCTTCTTTTGACTTCTTTTGAACTGACTTTAGACTTGTAGAAAAGTTGCATAAATACTAGAGTTTTATATGCCTTTGATCTAGCTGTCCCTAATGTTAGCAACTTACATAACCACAGTAAAATGATCAAAACAAGAAAATTAACACTGATTGAAAACTATAAACTGAATTCATTGAATTTCATTATACTTAAAATATAATAGAAATTATAAAAGTTTAGAGAATCCAGGCAAGCAAAAAAAGAGGAAATATATAAATATAAATAAACCTAGAGATCATCAATCATTTAATATTTTGATATATAACTTTTAGATTTTTTTATTTTGGGCCTATATATGAACTGAGAATGGATGCCCCATCCCTCTTACTCTTCTTTATAGGTTCTCAGAATCCACCATAGATATAATTTACATACCACACAACTCACCCATTTAAAATACAACTCAATAGTTTTTTATATATTCACTGAATCATGTGACCTGATATCACCACAGTAAATTTTAGGACATTTTAGTTACCCCAAAAGAAACCCATACCCATTAGCACTCCCCAATTTCACCCAATCTCTTCCCCATTGCTCCTCTCAGCCCAAGCCCTAGGCAACCACCAATCTATTTTCTATCTCTATGGATTTATCTATTCTGAACTTATTATATAAACGTAGTCATACAATATGTGGTCTCTAATAGCTGGCTTTTTTCATTCAGCATAATGTTTTCAAGGTTTATTCATATTGTAGCATGTGAATAGCCGCAGTGTCAACAACTTCATTTTGGACTTCTAGTCTCTAAAACCGTGAGGCAATATATTTTTGTTGTCTTAGGCCATTCGGTTTGAGACGCTCTAACTGCTGAGCCAAACGGGCCAGGGTTCTTACATATTTTTATTTTTGCCTTCACTATTCAATTGCCAAAGAGCACTTTTTCATTTCATTTAGCCTCTTTTACTCCCTCAGAAGCTATGAGTTTGGAAGATTTCCCTTTAAATCCACCTACACATTTAAATTGTACATATCCCTTTAAACTATACCAGATCCTTTAAGTTGCACGTACTTTGAAATCTCTTCCTTGTATTCTGGTGTTGTCATGTGTCAAGTTACTTTTTTAATATTTTCAGATTTAGGGTGTATTTAATGTTTGGTGGTTATTCCAAATCACCTTTAGTCCTGCCCATCATGAACTCCCCTCCTCTGTCTTCACAGATTCTCTTGGTCTGCTTTTCCTCACCATGAAGCCTTGTGGTATGGCAAAGGTGGGCTGGGTACATGATAATCGTGACAGATCACGACCAAGAGAAAGGAGGCTGGGAGTAAAGACTGAGGATTTCAATGATCACCTCTCCCATTTACATCAGAAAAAACGGACATAAGATTCTAGAAGAGGCAGGTGTGGTGGGACCATTAATGGGGAAGAATATGGGTAAGACACAAATAAATAATCATTGAGAAGACAGAATCTGAATGAAATCACATCCCATTACTCGAAGTTCTACTTTAGTTCAAGAACTGACCTACTGGGAATAGAGGAGTAAAGCTGGGCTTAGATGGTCGAAGTAGAGTAAAAGTGAGTGATCAGGTGAAGCTAAAAAGCACACATGTGTAGGAGGAGTCAGTTGCCAGACTGTGTGACATTTCTGGACTATACTTGAAATACTGGGATAAAGAAGAGATATGGTTATAATTACTGTGGATTGGACATTATCAAAAGGGCATAAAACATCCTAAGGTGGCCCTGGCTTGTTTGGCTCAGCAGTTGGAGCGTCGGCCTGTGGACCAGAGAGTCCCGGGTTCAGTTTCCGCTAGGGGCACGTACCAAAAACAAAAAAACAACAACAAAAAAACCCAAAAAACATCCTAAGGTGTGAGAGCATCACTGAAAGGTATGTCCATGGGTCCTGGCTCAGTAGAAAGTAAATCAAATAAAAAGATTAAAGGTCAAAGAAAAATTTATAAGGCTAAGAAACTAGAAGTCACAATAAGAGTAAAAAGTGGGGCCCCAAGAACAGGCACAGAATGTGACAGGAATACATGAAAAATCTGATCACTTAATTAATTAATTAATTTTAATATGCTTTTATTGATTTTTTAAAAGAGAGATAGAAACACTGATGTAAGAGAGAAACATCGATTGGCTGCTCCCTGCATGCCCCCTACTGGGGATCAAGCCCACAATCTGGGCACATGCCCTGACCAGGAATTGAACCAGGACCTCTCAGTCCATGGGATGACACTCAATCCACTGAGCCACACAAGCTGGGGAAAATCTGATCACTTTATTTTTATGATTCAGGGGTGTTCAATTCATCTCTTATTATTCCATGTGCATCTCTCTAAAAATAATGTACCCAAACAGAAGACAACTATTCTTTACAGTGAACAGATGTGCTCCCCCGTTAGAAACGCTGCCCACTCTCACAAGGCCTATCTGTAGAGAAGGAGAGAGTGGGAAAGTGGAATGACAGGTGGCTGTCATTAGAGAGCACAGAGTTGCAGTAATAATCTTCATTATCTATAACTAATAAAGTCACAGATTGAGTCAGCAATAAGATAAAAAATGGAAACAAACCTCTTCTATTCCCAACTTTTAATGTTTTCTAAGAACAATTTTTAAATTAAACACACATGCACACAAATGTAACATTTCTGATTATAGAAGTAATGTGTGTTCACTATAGAAAGTTTAAAAAATACAGAAATTTCTACTTGCTTTCCCTTGTTATATATTACTATAAGCTCTTAAATACCTTAGACCAGAGGTTGGCAATTTTTTCCCTGTAAAGGACCAGATAGTAAAAAGTCTAGGCTTCATAGAATAGTGTCTGTTGCAACTACTCAAATCTGCTCTCTGTATCTATACGATGATTACAGCATTTCTCTTCCTTAGTCGGTTAATATGATGAATCAAACTGACTTATTTTCAAGTGTTGAAAAAGAAAGCAGCCATAGACAATATGTAGAAGAATGGATGTGGTTGTGTGTCAATAAAACTGTATTTGCAAAAACAGGTTTAGACTACCTTCCTAGTTTTATAACTTAAGTACTTGTCAAATGAAACAAACTCGCACACATTATGTTTCTAACCACAGATGGAAAGACAGTACCTGAGCTTAAAGGCTAATAGGGAAAAACATTTCGTATGTTCAATCATGAGGTGGGAAACACAGAAGAAAAATTAATAAGGTTGTCTAGAAGGAATCATGGAAGGCTTAACCTACCAAGAAGAGAAGAAGCACCTAACCTGAGTCTTGCAGGACTTTGTTTTAATGCATTTTTTAAAAAGATTTTAAAAATATATATATTTAGAGAAAGAGGAAAAGCGAGGGAGAGAGAGAAACATTGATGCACTTCCTCCTGCACAACCCCTACCAGGGATTGAGCCCACAACCCATGCATGTGCACTGACTGGGAATCAAATTGGTGACCTTTTGGTGCACAGATGACAATCAATTGAGCCACACAGGCTAGGGCTTAATGCATTTTTTAAATGACAGAATTAGTTGTATAGCATGCTATGTTTAAGCACAAGCCTACCTTGGAATAAGAAAGTGCTATTTGTCGAAACACAGCATCATCTGGTGATTTACTGTATATGGCAAGCCCTTGTTCATCATCATCAAAAGGATAGTTAACCACCAAAGAACCTACAAGGGAAAAGAGGAAAATGTATCATGTTATCGGTTTCAAGATAAATCATTAACATAAAGGAAGCTTTTCACAATACTGCCAGAGACAGGAAAGCAATGCAATTTCCCAAGGCTAATTTCTTTTTTTCTTTTTTAATCCTCACCTGAAGATTTTCCACTGATTTCAGATAGAGTGGGAGGGAGAGAAGAAGAGAGAGAGAAATGTTGATATTAGAGAGATACATCAATTTGTTGCCTCCCACATGACCCGGACCGGGGATCGAACTGCAACCAAGGTCTGTGCCCTTGACCAGAGTCAAACCCAGATAGTTTGGTCTGCCAGCCAAAGCTCTAACCACTGAGCCAAACTGGCTAGGGCCCAGGGCTAATTTCTTCAACAGAAATGAAAAACGTGCTAATTTACTGAAGAAAATCAAAGATGTAAGTAAAATATTAAATAGCTACGCATAACACTTAAAGGTTCTCAAGTGTTAAGTAAAGGTCTTGGGAATTTACCTCAACTCAAAGGTGTAATTTACATGTCAGAGTTGAAACCAGAAGTATACAAGCTTAATTTAAACAATTATAGTTTAATATTATTTAGAATCAGAAATATTGAGCAAAATCTGACATTTTCTCAGAGAAATTCAGGCATTTATAAGGCCAAGAAATTTTTTTTTTTTAATCCTCACCCAAGGACATTTTTGCATTTATCTTCAGATAGAGTGGGAGGGAGAGAGGGAGGAAGAGAGAGAGAGAGAAACATCAATGTGAGAGAGACACATCGACTGTCTGCCACCCACACGACCCCAACCAGGGCGGGGACAAACTGCAACCAAGGCACGTGCCCTTAGTGGGAACCAAACCTGGGACTCTGTGGTCCACGAGCCGACGCTCTAACCGCTGAGCAAAACCGGCCAGGGCGAGCCTTGGAAATTTTAAAGAAGAAGGAACCCTTGGCTCCTTTCCTCGGCTGCTGGCAAGGACGCTCAGTTCTCCTGAGGAAGCTCAGGCCGCTCCTGTGAGACCCTCACTTCATCAGGCGCTCGGCTGCGCTTGCCCAGCACTCACCCGGACCGTGGCCTCCTGTCAGGAGCTTGCCCGCATCCACTTGGCCCTCAGCCCTCATCCGGCACCATGGCGCCGAGGTGACAGTCACGGAGCATAAAATCAATGTCCTCATTAAAGCAACCAGGCTTGTTTGCACAGGCTCTGGCCAATGTCAACATTGGAAGCCTCATCTGCAATGTAGGGGCTGGGGGACCTGCCCTAGCAGCTGGTGCTGCACCAACCGGAGGTCCTGCCCCCTCCACCATGGCTGCCCCAGCTGAGGAGAAGACGTGGAGGCAAAGAAAGAATCTGAGGCGTCTGATGATGACATGGGCTTTGGATTTTTTTACTAAAACTCTTTTGTGACATGTTCAATAAAAGTCTGAACTTTGAAAAAAAAAGGGGGGATGTGTGGCCCCTTGATGTCCAATTAATGCTCCCATCTCATTTTGCAGATGTGGAGTCTAAAACAGAGAGGGTAAATGGTTTATGTATGGAGAGCAGAGCCAGCTCTGACCTACACTCAGAAAAAAAAAAATGCTAAAAATACCTTATGCTCATATTAAAAATTAGTCAATTGGAGTTATATGATTTTTCATGACCTAAAGAAAATAAAGTGATGCTGAAGACATATGTAAAGGATGTCAATTCCCTTCATGTTCCCCACAGGGCATAAAGCAGGTTGCTTCTCAGACAAGAGCCCTGAGCTACACATGCCCACTCTCCCACCGTAGAACAGAATCTTTTATTTCCCTATTAGTCACATTGTTTTCATTTGTCCATCTGTCCATTTATTCTGCCTCTACTAAGCCATTCACCTCCGCCTACTTCTTTTTTTTCCATACCACTTTATGAGAATGGAAGTGAAGGAACATATTCAACTTGAACTCAGATGAAGTAATTCTGTGATAACAAATAACAGCAAACATTTACATATTTTAAAAAATGTTATTTAAGAAGCAAATATGAAGAACTATGCTCATTCCAATCCCCCAAATAGTCCTAACAAGAACAAGTGTACTTCAACACCTCTTAGACATATTTATTTAAAAAAATCTAATTTCACCCTGGACCTACAACCCATATTTAAAAATTCAAACAAACAAAAAGTCAACATCAACTCCTACTCAATACTATCTTTCAAATGGCTAATATCTGAAGGCCAAAAAAGAGATCATAAAAGACTTAAAATACTTCCACAAAACAGTTTATTTATTTCTATTTTTTGTTAATCCTCACCCAAGGATATCCAAAGATATTTTTCCATTGATTTTTTAGATAGAGTGGAAGGGAGGGAGGGAGGGAGGGAGGGAGGGAGGGAGGGAGGGAGGGAAACATAGATGTGAGAGAGACACATTGATTGGTTGCTTCCCATAGGACCCGGACTGGGGCTGGTGATGTAACCTGCAACCTAGGTATGTGCCCTTGACCAGGAACTGAACCTGCGACCTTTCAGTCTGTTGGCCAATGCTGTAACCACTGAGAAAACTGGCCAGGGCCAAATTAGTTTATTATTATTTTTTAATTAGCATTGACCTAAAAAGCATGAGTAACAAAAGAAAAAAATAGAAAAATTTTACTTCATCAAAATTAAGAACTTTTCTTCATCAAAGGACATTATTAAGAAAATCAAAACATAGCCTACAGAATGGAAGAAAATATTTTCAAATCAGCAATCTGATAAAGTTATAGAACCCAGGATACATAAAAAACTATAACAACTCAACAAAAAGACATAAAAAACAATTAAAAATAGGAAAAGGTTTGAGCAGATAGGTCTCCAAAGAAGATATACAAATGGCCAACCAAGCACATGAGAAGATGCTCAACATATGTGTTCAGGCTGGGTAGCTCAGCTGGTTAGAGCATCATCCTGATACGTCAAGAGTGCAGGTTTGATCTCTAGTCAGCGCACATACAAGCAGCAGCCAATGAACGATCAATAGGTAGAACAACAAATCAATGTTTCTCTTTCTTTCTCTAATCAATTTTAGAAAACCTTAATGAAATACTATTTTTCACCCACTAGAATGGCTATAATAAAAAAAAAGAAAAATAACAAGTATTGGTGAGTATGTGGAGAAACTGAAACTCATACATTGCTGGTTGAAATGTAAAATAGTTCAGTTACTGTGGAAAACAGCAGTTCCTCAAAGAGCTAAACTTATAAAATTACCCAAAAGAATTGAAAACAGGGATTCAACTAGATACTGTATGCCAATGTTCGCAGCAGTATTATTCATAATACTAAAAAAGTAGAAACAGCCTAAATACCCATCAACAGATTAACAGATAAAGCAATTGTGGTATATACATACGATGGAACATTGTTCAGCCACAAAAAGGAATGAAGTACTAATACATACACTACCATATAAACAAACCTTGAAAACATTATGCTAAATAAAAGAAGGTAGACTAGAAAGGTCACATATAGTATGATTCCATTTCTATGAAATATCCAAATTAGGAAAGTCCACAGAGATAGAACACAAATTGGTGACTGTTAGGGCTCGAGGGAAGGGGGGAATGGAAGCAACTGCTTAATGGGTGAGGAGATACAAACGTTGTGGAACTGGATAGAGATGGTGGTTGCACAACATTGTGAATACACTAAAAACATCAATGTTCACTTTAATGTGGTTAATTTTATGTTACATGAATTTCACCCCAATAAAAAATTAGTATCAAAATGTACAAAAAGGAATCTTGCTTTTCTCTATATTCCTTCCTGTCCTTCTAAATTGAAATCCTATTTTCAATGTCTTTGCCAATATTCCAAAACCCATTTAAAGATTATTAAGATGAGAAAACAAAATATGTCATGGAAAGAAACATGTCTACCTGATTGAAGATGAATCCCCCACCATGCCAAGATCTTGATACCACATGTGTAAATTTGTAAATTATTTTCATTGGAATGTAACTAGTAATTAAGTTTTCAGATTTAGCCAATATGACATGTGATGCATTCTGAGAATATTTTTAAAATTTCAAAATGTAAAGAATATTTTCTATCAAACATGGTATAAAATACATAAAATATTTTTTAAAGTTATTTTGCCAACCAGGCTGTAACTTCCTAATTTCTGTTTGGGTCTTGGAGAATCATCCATGATTACCAACTGTGGAAGTATTTTTTTCTACTACTGGCAAGCTTTCAAAGCAATTTTTAGAGAATTTCAATTTACTTGTTTAATCCAAATATCCTAAGTGTACACTGTCATTCTAAAATGGAATGATATTTTTAGAATGGCATTGGGTGAATCTATATGCCATCAAGTCTCAGTTGTGATACTACATCTTCAGGTATTCCAACAAATGTTGACATTACATTTCTTTCCCCTTGCCTCTGGTGCTAATACCTTCACTCTTAAAAAAAAAACAGCAGCAACAACAAAAAAACAGTTTTACTGAGATATAATTCATATACCATACAAATCATCCATTTAAAGTATATCCATTACTTAGTATATTCACAGGGTTGTACAATCTTTACTACTATCTAATTACAGAACATTTCATCACTCCCCCCCAAATCTGTGCCCATTAGCAGTCACCCATTCCCTTCCACCACTATCTACAGCTTTCTATCTCTATGAATTTGCTTATTCTGAATATTTCATAAAAATGTAATCATACAATATATGGTTTCTTGTGACTGGCTTCTACCCCTTGGCATGTTTTCACAGTTGTAGCATGCATCAGTATTTCATTCTTTTTCATGTCCAAATAATATTCTGTCACAATGGATATACCACATTTATTTATCCATGCATCATTTGATGGACAATGGGTTGTTTATCCTTTTTCATTACTATAAATAATGCTACTATGAATATTCACGTGCAAGTTCATCTGTAGACATAGGTTTTCAATTCTATTGGGTATTGATACTGTCACTCTCATTCACACAACCCTAGTTGGACATTGTGATAATTTTTAATCTTGACCTCTCATCCTATTCAACTGATCAGTTCCTGCTGAATTATGGAAGTGTATAAGCTCAGGCACTACATGAGAATGAGGTCATTGTGCTGCAGTTAAATATACATAGCAAGTAATAGATGAGAAAATGTCAAAATTTAAACCTACATTTCAAGAGTTTACTAAACTTTAGGGAGAAAAAGGACTAAACATTTGGATCTGTTAGTGTTTAATTTTATAAATGACAAAAAGCATGTTACCGAATTCTCAGTGAGAGGGATAAATATAAAACACTTGTGAGGGATAAATATAAAACACTTGAAGGACTGAGAGACAGAGAGGAAAAAAAGAGGGAAGGGGAGGGGAAGGAAAGGGAGGGAAAAGAACTCATGGTGGGAGGGGTATGGGGGAGGGGAAGGGGGAGGGAGGAAAGGACAAAATGGCCAGGAAATTGGCTTAAAAAGTAATGAAAGGGAACTTTATTGTTGTCTACCATAAAAGCAATAACAGGATATCCATTTTAAGACAGCCTAAGACTATAAACAGATAAAATTCCACCAGGATTTTCAAATGCTCTCAATGAGAATTAATTAGTAGACTATCAAGTTGCTATTACCTCCGTGCAGGTTTGCTGACAGTACAAATGGATAGGCCTTCATCCAACTCATTACAGCAATAGTTTCTGGTTGGGTAGGATCTGTGATCTGGACAAACTGGTCTGGGAAATTTCGGTTCAAGTCAAAGTTGTTGCTGTTGTTTCTGCCAATTACACTTATTGAATCTCCTATATGATAAAGGATTCAAATTTAAGCCGTGTATCACTTACATTTTGATCCAACACATACTGCTTCAGCTATCTCAAAGGTAAGTATGAACACATCAGGCTTCACTCTAATCAATCACACTATAATTAAAATTCACATCTTTTTTACATTATACATTTAAAAAATCTCTCTCTTTCAAATCTTTTGAACAGAGAGGCAAAGCCATTTTCTTTTCATGTCTGCCCTCTGGTCATACTTTGAGGGTAAAAAATCCAACTATACACATTAAAGTTTTGCTCAATTGCCCACAGTCCACAGACAAGGTCATGATCATAATGCTGAGTGGGGGACTCTATTGTACTGGTATACAGGTCACTAAAACATCAAAGAAACAAACCATTAGAAAAGAAGAAAACTGTGTATCACATTAAAGTAATCACAAAAAGGTAAAGTTAGCTGAGAATATAATTGGAAGTTTAACCTGGTGGGGAAGAAAGGGTTTAACTTAAGCTTATTCCATTTTACTATGGAATGGGAGACCTATTATTGTCATTATAATGAGAAAAAAGTGTAGGTGAATGAAGAAGACATACTGGGAAGGCTTACTAGTCTAGCAAGTAGTTCCACCTTCAGTAAGGTCTCAAGGGAGAAATTCGAGGGGGATTTGTGAAGCCACAAAGGATGAGGTCCTTAGGGAAGGAATATGAACTATACATATGAGGATTAACCTGGTCATTCATTAGTTGATTGGGTGTTCAGTCAGTGCGAGTAATAAATCATGTGGCTGCACATTCATATTGTGGTACCTCTTCCACTGACTGGTCACTACTTGGAAGAAACCATAGCTTGGGAAAGATGGATTCTCACTCTCCTAGTGTTCGGTGTAAGGTGGCTTGTGGAAGCAAGTTGCTCCCCAGACCCAGGAGAGAGGGGCTAGCCCAGAGGAGGCAGAGGAATGGGAAGTCAATAACTTAGCAGGTTTAGAATATGCATGGGGAGTAGAACTGCGACTCAAAACAGAGTCACCAGCTTCAAAAGATACACTTGGTTTGACTTTTCACTTATGAGATAAGGTTCTCGATATAATAATTAAACAAGCATCAGTGTTAAAGTAAAACAATTTATAAAAATCTTATCTATTTTTAGTAAATAAGAGAAATTACCAAGGTAGAGAACTCCACTAAACATAAATTCAATCACATTATTTTTGAATGAACTGGTCTTACAAGAATATAAAAGCTGGAACCAATGATAAATTCTAAGAATAAAATAGGAAGAAATTCAAGGGAAACAAACCAGTTCAAATTCTCTTCTACCCCCAAATAATCATACCATATAATGATCAAAAAGATTAAGCATTAATAAACAGCTATTCTTTACCTTCCTGGGCCTTTTCATACCCATCAGGATTCATGGATGGCATAAGGTGAATTCTAGTGCTACGAACCAAATCTGTAATTTCAGGGTCTGTTCCAAAGTTCTTACAAAGGTATTCGATGAGGTTCAATAGCAGTTCTCTTCCAACCACTTCATTTCCATGCATGTTTCCAATGTACTTAAATTCTGGTTCACCTGAAAGCAAAATAATTATATAGAAAACTTTTTTTCCTTTCCATTTATCACAAACTCTCACTACTTCCATAAATATATATGTCTGAGCAGGCGCAAAGCATGTATATATGCCATATACTATGAAAATAAAAATACTGTTAGCAGAAAGAACATAATCTATGCAAAATGTTAAATATTGTGCCTTATGTGGATTATTAAATAAACTTTCTTCTTTTCTGGAAAGACTGGTTACATTTTCTTTGTTCCAGATATACCTACTAGAGGTGACTTTTCAGATGAAACATAGCAGTATTGTAGTACATAGATCTGAGAGGCACCGCTAAAATTATGTGTAAGACCACACCAATTACCTGGTTCATGGACACCTGGATTATCAGATATCTCCATCACATAAAGTTCTCTTGACTCTACTGATTTTCCCAATGAATAAAGCCGGGTGATGTTAGGATATTCATTGGCAAACCTTCTCAAGAAGATTTCCATATCAGGGAAATGATGGTGGCGAAAGTCCTTTGGCTGAATTGGTTGGTGGGAGGATTGTGTTCCAGGAGCAAGATCAATGAAAGCAACTGTGCTAGCAGTTACTACAGCCTCAGTTGTGTCAGGGATAACTGAAGTCACAGTTGGCCGAAGGGAAAAATTCACCTTTGTAGCTGGTCCTTCTTCCACTATTATATTACTAATGTTTAGAGGCATATACCTGAAAAAAAAAATTTGAAAAAGTAGATGGTTTAGAGTTAAATAAAAATACACAGTTTGCCCTGCCCAGTGTGGCTCAGTGGGTACAGTGGTTCGAATCCCAGTCAAGAGCAAGTACCTGGGTTGCAGGTTTGATCCCTGGCCCCAGTTGGGGCATGTGTAGGAAGCAATCAATGGATGTGCCTCTCTCACATTGAAGTTTTTCTTTCTTTCTCCCTCCCTCCCTTCCACTCTCTCTAAAAATCAATGAGGATTAATAAAAACACACCTGTGCGCGCGCGCACACACACACACTGCTTTAACATTATAAAAGCTCAATACTTTTCATAGTCCAGTACTTAGTGATCTATCAAAACTCAACTAAATAAACATACATGTGTAAATTCAAGACTTTTAGGATATTATCTCACAGAGAATCCCCAAGTAAGTCTTTAAAGAACTATTTCTCTTACCATCTTCCCAGGTTCCACAGATTAGAATGCTTACCAAAAAAAATCATATTTTAAGGAGAGATAGAAGTCATTAATCCATTGTAATCACTGCTACAATACTCAAAGAAGGGATCAATTATCCAATTCTTTGCAGTTCCTTATCAAACTGACATTCCAATTATTCCAAATAGAAAAGTTAAAAATTAAATGAAAGGTTATCAATTAAATCCTTAGCAAAGTGATCTTACAGGAAGGTTTCCAGGGAAGGTGAGGAACCACTCATTTCATTTATTAGAAAGCAAATGATAAAAACAGCTCTCAGAATGTCTTTGACAGAGCTGATTTTCTCGTACTCTGATATTCAATTAGCCTTGAAGCAATGCTGTACACAGCTGACCATCTTTTCAAGCTTTTGTTTTTTAATCCTCACCTGAGGATATTTTTCCATTTATTTTCAGACAGAGTAGGAGGGGAGAGGGAGAGGGAGGGAGGGAGAGAGGGAGAGGAAGAGGAAGAGAGGGGGGGGAGAGAAAGAGAGAGAGAGAGAGAGAGAGAGAGAGAGAGAGAGAGAGAGAAACATTAATGTGAGAGAGACACATTGATTGGTTGCCCCCTGCAAGACCCCGACCAGGGCTGGGGACTGAACCGCAACCGAGGTATGTGTCCTTGACCGGAATCAAACCCTTAACTCTTTGGTCTGCAGGCTGCTGAGTCAAACCAGCTAGGGCTCAAGCTTTTAAAACTGTCCTTCCTCCCAATTTTACAATTATGCTTCCTATTCAGTTGTACTATTATATCATGTGACAAAAGACTCCACAATAGTATTTTCTCAATATGAAAGGGGGGGGGGGGTGTCCAGAAAACAAGGACAAATAAAAGCCAGATACAATAAATAACATTTCCTAGACTACATTTCTGTCTTAGATATAAACAAAGGTTTGGTATTTAAAGAGTCTAATTTAAATTCTTACCCAGTTAAAACTGCTGTAATGTTATAAGTTCCAGGAACAAGTAACCTGTGGAAATCACCAAATCTTCCTGTTGTGATATTATGATTAATACCAGCCACTGAGATGGTTGCATTCTCTAAGCCAGATCCTGTTACTGAATCTTTAACAAATCCTGTAACTCCAATGTGTACCTAAACAAAACAAGAATCAAAGCAGACTCCTCAGAGACAATCAATTTGGAAGGTAAGAGAGTATAACCTCTCTGTGTTGATATAGAATTCCTTAAAAAATAAGGTGACTCCTCTATCTCCCTGAAGTAGTTTTCAATGCCTCCAAGTTAAATAAACTATAGACAAAAGTATTAAATTATAAATTTAAGTTATATGTGTCTGAAATCTACACGGGTAATGTGCTTTTAAATTTCCTGTCCTCAAAGATAGACTTCTAATTCTCTCAACAAGACGTAAGTAATCATTACTGGTATATCCAGTAGTGTATTAGCTTGCCTCATGTTTAAATTAAACTTAAGTTCATGGTACATATAGTGATAAAGGTCCTCTAGCAAATATGATCACATGACATTGTAAGAACCTGGTAATACAAATTTGGCTAATTATTTCAGTTTGCAAAAGTGTTCTCAGACAGTCAAAAGAAGTTCTCAGGAGAAAAAGAGCTGGGATAAAGGGCAAGAAGGTACAACAAGAATATGTTCTAATAGATTCTAACACAATGGTTTTTACAGATAATTCTATAGTCTTAAATAATAAAAACAGATAAAGGTTATCTAGTTTAGGTTGTTATTCACATGCAACTGAATTTTCCCCTTATTTAATCCATTATTTCCATTCCCCAACCTTCCAGACCTTCCAGGTAGCTACTTTTACCTTTTCAATCAATGTGATCAAAGACTCACGATTGTTCTCCCATTCTTGTTGAAGCTGTGAAGCAGGTGGGTACTTGCAACAAGACAGTTCTAATGTGATCTCAAAACAGTTGGCCCATACATAATTATAATCTTGCATGCCACCTGTAACACGAAGGGAAACATAAGTTTACTCTCAGGATTCTCCTCTCAAAAACACCAAAAATCTGCCATCTCTTCATGTATAAATTTTCTTTTCATTAAATTGTTTGAAATTGGAGACAGTTCTTCAGTTACAGAGGATACTAAGAAGGAAGGTTCAAGGCACATACATTGAAAATAAATATGCATGCAGGAAATATGTCTGATTGATAGGATAAACTGTTATGAATAGCATGAACACATCAGTTAATAACAATAGCAATAATGATAACAGCTCTACATGCCAGACATTCTACAAGCTTTATGTATATTAACGTTTAATCTTTACAACAACTGTAAGAAGTAGGTATTACTATTTCGCCCAATTTACAGATATGAGGCACAGAGAGGTTAAGATTTTTGACATAAGTGACATGATTGTAATCCTAAATTGTCAAGGATATTCATGCCAAAGTATTATTAAGTGTCTACTATTTTAACTGTCCTTCCCTTATTCAAGAAGGTGGCAAAAAGAAAAAAAAAAAAAAGGCTGTATATAGGGTGGTGCAGCTACATAAATCAGGAGGGGAAAATATAACACAACAAACCCTTTCAAAATGTGTTTAATGGAAGAGGGAAGCAAAAACAGGAATAAACATCCATGGTCAGCCACCTTCACTCTCTCCTACACCTTTACAAGCTCACACATTCATTCTGTGGAAAGCCTATTACTTTATCATTCCTGTCACTTGATTTTTTAAAAATAGAATTTATTTTAGGGCAATTTTAGGTTCACAGAAAAAACTGAGACAGAAGGTACAGAGATTTCCCATAGCCCCCTGTTCCCACACACGCATAGTCTCCATTACCACCATCCCACCAGAATGTACATTTGTTACAACTGATGAATATATATCATTACCATCCAAAGTCCACTGCTTACATTAAAGTTCTCTCTTGTTACTGGACATTCTATGAGTTTGCACAAATGTATAATACCATGTTTCCACTGTTTTAGTATTATACAGAGTAGTTCCACTATGCTAAAAATCCTCTGTGCTCTACCTATTTGTCCCTGCCCCCCAACCCTTGCCAAATACTGATCTTTTTAATATCTCCACATGGTTTTGTCTTTTTCAGAATGTCATATAGCTGGAATCATACAGCATGTAACCTTTTCACATTGGTTTCTTTCATTTAGTAATAGGTATTTAAGGTTCCTCCATGTCTTTTTATGGCTTGATAGCTCATTTCTTTTAGTGCTGAATAATATGCCATTGTTTGGATGTACCACAGTTTATTCATTCACCTACTGAAGGACATCTTGGCTGCTTCCACGTTTTGGCAATTATGAATAAAGTTGCTATAAACAGCTGTGTGCAGGTTTTTGTATGGATATGTTTTTAACTCCTTTGGGTAAATAAATACCAAGGAGCTCAACTGCCGGGTTGTATGGTAAGAGTATGTTAGTTTTGTAAGAAACAATCAAACTGTCTTCTAAAGTGGCTGTACTATTTTGCATTTCCACCAATAATGAATCAGAGTGCTGTTGCTCAACATCTTAGCCAGTATTTGCTGTTGTCAGCATTCCAGATTTTGGCCATTCTGATAGGTGTGTAGTGGTAAATCATTGTTTCAATTTGCATTTCCCTAAGGACATATGATGTGGAACATCTTTCCTTTTTTTCAATAAGTAATTACCAGATTACTATTTATTAGTTTGTTTGAAGCTTTAGGTATAGTAAGTATGGAATGCAGAACAAAGAGCAGGTACAGTCTCTTCCCTCTCTCCCTGCTCACCAGCAATTTGCAAATAATTAAAGGCTGATTGAGAGTTTAACAATTCATGGCATTTCTATAATACCTTTACAGAAGGCCTTATATATAGTATATTAACAAACCCACCTGCCACCCTCATTAAACATTTCTACATTTAAAAAATAGTAAATAAAAATTTAACTCTGTTATAATATCATTGCCTCATGTTTTTGTAACTAGATTGAATTTCAGCTCTGGAATTTTCTAGTTGTCTTCAAAGTTTCCTCCAGTAGGGAAGAAGGCCTGTCACTTATTCCACATAAGGGTAGAGAGGAACTCCTTTGACCTCCAGCCCAGTTATCTTGAAAATTCTACCAGCTTCAGGATGCCGCAAAAGACCCTCAAGATCCAATCCATCTTGGGCACAGGTCACATACATTTCAGAGTAATCCTTCTTTCCAAAGCACATGAGATTGTTTTATCATCAAGCAACTTCACACTTTGGAGACTTTTCTCAGGATCTAAACGAATCACTGTTCCTCCATTGTAACAGGCCACCCAGAGCTTCCCCTCAGCATTGATACACATTCCATCTGGGATTTGTTTTTCATTCTTTAGCTTGTAAAACACTTCTATGATTGGAGCTCTTTCCTGTCTGCAGGTCATAGTCAAAGGCATTGATGTAACTGAAGATTTTGTGGTCCAGGAACCAATCCAAACCACTGGAGATGTTCACCTGGTCAAAGTACTTTTCCACATGGTGGTCAGTAAAGAGCGAGTACAGTGACCCCTGGTGCCAGTCCAGAATTGCTAGGGCTGTTTCCTCAGCCATGATGCCAGCAAAGTATCTCCCAGCAGGATCCACCTTCCTGTCATTGAATTGATTGTTTTCCTTGTCCTTATCTACTGTGGCCAGGACAATGGCTGACTGATCTTCCCAGTTCAAAGCACAAGCACAAAACTTTGTTCCGATAGCGGTGACATAGCCTCCTGACTGGCAGAAGGCCACAGAGCTGACTGGGGCATCCATAGTCACTCGCTGAACTTGGTTGCCGAGAGAATCTTACCAGCAAACCTTTTGTGCAGGAATATCTATGAAGAACAGAGAGTTGGACTCTTCCTCCCACTCTGGAGACTCACCACACTGGCAGTTCCCAGGAAGGACACACTCAATCTTAATGGAAGGCATTGTCATGGAGGAGAGGTAAGCACTGGTGACTCTCAGAGAGCCAGCTGCTCAGAGCCATCTTTTCATATTTATTTGCCATCTGTATATTCTCTTTAGTGAGGTATCTGTTAACGTCTTTGCCCATTTTAAAATATGGTGGTGGTTTTCTTTTTATTTATTGATTTGAGATAGAGGGCAGGGGAATAAGAGTGAAAGAGAGAGAGAGCAAGAGAAACCGATTTGTTGTTCCATTTCTTTATATGTGCATTGGTTGATGCTTGTACGTGCCCTGACCAGGGATTGAACCCGCAATCTTGGCATAACAGGATGACACTCTAATCAACTGAGGTCAGGGCCTGGTGGTTTTTTTCTTACTGGTTTGTTTTGGGTTTTTTTGTAGATTTTGGATAACAATCCTGTATCAGATGTCATTTCCTTCTTTTGGGGGCTGAATACATGCCATTTTATGTATACATTGCATTTTTTTCCCTATTCATATGTCAATAGATATTTAAGTTGCTTCTTGGCAATTGTGAATAATGATACAGTGAACATGAGTGTGCAAATATCTTTTCATGGTGCTATTTTCAATTCTTCTGTATATATACCCAGATGGAATTGTGAATAATTGGTCACTCTATTTTTAACCTTGTGAGCCAGCTTCATACTGTTTTCCATAGTGGTTGCACTATTTTATATTCCCACCAGACATGCAAAGAGTTCCAAATTACCTTGTTTTTTTGATAGTGGCTATCCTAAGAGGAGACATTTCACTGTGGTTTTGATTTGCATTTCCTTGATGATTAATGATACTGAGCATCTTTTCATATGCTTGTTGTCCATTCGTATATCTTTGAAGAAATGTCTATTCAAGTCCTTTGCTCATATATAAATCACACTACTTGTTTTTGTTGTTGCTGAGTTATAGCAGTTCTTTATATATTCTGAATATTAACCCCTTATCAGATATGTGGTTTGCAAGTATTTTCCACAGGTTGCCTTTTCACTTTACTGATTGTTTCCCTTGCTGCATAGAACACTGAAGGTTCTGAGTAGAAGTGTGATAGGATCTAAATTGCCTTTCTAGCCCTGGCTGGCTTGGCTCAGCAATTAGATTATCGGCCCATGGACCAATGAGTAGTGGGTTCGATTCCAGTCAAGGGCATGTACGTCAGTTGCGGTTCATCCCCGGCCCTGGTCGGGGTCATGCGGGAGGCAACCAATTGATGTTTCTCTCTCTCTCCCCCTCCCCCCTCCCTCCCACTCTGTCTGAAAATAAATGGAAAAATATCCTTGGAGGACTTCCGGTCAAGATGGCGGGTAGGTAAACGCGGTATCGCGTCCTCCCACAACGACATCAAAGTTACAACTAAACTACAGAACCACCATCATTCAAAACCACCTGAAATCAAGCTGAATGGAAGTCCTACAACTACGGAATTAAAGCAGCAGCCACATCCAGACTGGTAGGAGGGGCGGAGGTGGACAGGCTGGTCACACACCCACGTGTGGCGGATAAAAATCAGGAGGACACCTCGGCTGGGAAGGTCCTTCCTGAGGACTGAGGGGGTCCTTGTCCCACACCAGGTGCCCCGCTCAGGGTTCCAGTGCCAGGAAGAGAAGTCGCCATCACTTCTGGCTGGAGAAACCAGCGGGAACTGAGGCTCAGGGAAGCTGAAGCGGCTGGAGCCCCAGGCAGCTCCTTAAACGGCCCGCGCACGGACTTATTGGACTCTCTCCCTCTAAGCTTGGAGGGGAGCAGCTACAGGGGCGCCAGAGACATACAGGGAAGAACTGAGCTGTTTGGCACTGGAGCGAGGGCTGGAGAGGGGGCTTTCTCCGGGACAGACATGCTGTCAGAGGCCTTTGTTCCTTTGGTGAGTCCTTCCCTGGGGCGGCAGACAGAAGCCATATCTGAGCCCTGGCTGGTTTGGCTCAGCGGTTAGAGCGTTGGCCTGCAGTCCGGAGAGAAGCCATATCTGGGACTCCAGCAACCCGGCTCACACTGGTAGCCCCGCCCTGGTGACTCCCTGAGGCCCCGCCCCACCCCACCCAACTTTCAGGCCCACCCAAGCTGTTGCCACTTGCTTAACCATAGAATTGGCCTGTCTTGGATCCTGCTTCAGGTTTTTCCTAAATTCTTTCAAACGAACAGCATCTGGTCTCAGCTAGCACCATACCTCTCGTTAAGTAATACACTGAAACAAACACAGGGAGGCAGCCAAAATGAGGAGACAAAGAAACAGGTCCCAAATGAAAGAACAGAACAAAACCCCAAGAAAAGAACTAAGCAAAATGGAGATAAGCACCCTAACAGATGCTGAGTTCAAAATACTGCTTATAAGGATGCTCAATGAACTTAGTGAGAACCTCAAGTGAGGGCCTTAGTGAGGGCCTCAAGAGCATAAAAAAGGACCAGTCAGAAATCATGGATGCACAGTTAGAATTGAAGGAGGCATTAACTGAAATAAAGAATAATTTACACAGCTTCAATAATAGAGTACGTAAATCCAAGGAGCAAACCATTGATTTGGAATATAAAGAAGCAAAAAATGCCCAATCAGAACAGCAAAAAGAAAAAAGAATCCAAAAAAATGAGGATAGTGTAAGGAGCCTCTGGGACAACTTCAAGCGTGCCAACATTTGCATCTTGGGGGTGCCAGAAGGAGAAGAGCGAGAACAAGAAATCGAAAACCTGTTTGAAACAATAATGGCAGAAAACTTCCCTAACTTGGTGAAAGAAACAGACATACAAGTCCAGGAAGCACACAGAGTCCCAAACAAGATGAACCCCAAGAGGCCCACACCAAGACACATCATCATCAAAATGCAAAAGGTTCAAGACAAAGAGAGAATCTTTAAAGCAGCAAGAGAAAGGCAGCTAGTTACCTACAAGGGAGTACCCATTAGGCTGTCAGCTGATTTCTCAAAAGAAGCTTTGCAGGCCAGAAGGGAGTGGCAAGAAATATTCAGAGTGATGAAAAGCAAGAACCTACAACCAAGATTACTCTATCCTGCAAAGCTGTCATTTAGAATCGATGGCCATATAAAGACTTTCTCAGACAAGAAAAAGTTAAAGGAGTTCATCACCACCAAACCGTTATTATATGAAATGTTGAAGGGTCTTTTTGAAGAAAAAGATAAAATATATGAACAAACAAAATGGCAATGAATACATATCCATCAACAATGGAATCTACAAATAAAATGAACAGGTAGAACAGAAACATTCTCATAGATACAGAGAACATTTTGTTGGTTGTCAGTAGGGAGGGGGGTTGGGGGAATGGGTGAAAAAGGTGAAGAGATTAAGAAGTACAGATTCATTGCTAGATTGACAAACCTCAAAGGGAAAGGGGTTGGGGTGGGAAGAAATAAACCAAAGAACTTATGTGCATAACCAAGGGACACAGACAATAGTGTGGGAAAAGGCGGGAGGGGGGCGAGAGTGGGGAGGAGGGGGTCAATGGGGGAAAAAATGTGGAACATCTGTAATACATTTTACATTCAACAATAAAGATTTAAATTAAAGAAAAAGAAAAAGAAAAAAGAAAAATATCCTTGGATGAGGATTAAAAAATAAAATAAATTGCCTTTCTAAAAGATCACTCTGACTGCTGGATGGAAAATGACTTGGGGTGGTGCAAAAAGGGGAGCAGGGAGATGGATCAGAAGAGAATAGTGGCTTGAACTAGGTTGGTGGTAATGGAGATGAAGCAAATAGATTTGGGTATTCAAAGGACTTGTTTACAAGGAATCAAGGATGACTTCTAGAATTTTAGCTTGAGAACCTAGGGAGAAGATGAAGGAGAACAAAGGGAAAAGATATGGCATGCCTAAGGTTCTTCATTCTCTCTTACAGTACTTCTTCCCTTGGTGCTTCCTGTAGCCCCATGGCTTTAAACATTATCTACAGGCTGACAACTCTCAAATTTCTATTTCCAGTCTACACCTCTTTCCCAGACTCTAGTCTTGTACATCTAATTGACTCTTCAATATCTCTACTTGGATATTGCTAACTTAACATATCCTCATCTTCCCCAAACCTGCTCCCCCTGCAGTCCCCCCATTGTGGTTAATGGCACTTCCATCCTTGTAATTGCTCCTGCCAGTATATCCAGAATCCAAAGATTTGTATTTCTCCTGACTTCCACTGCTGCTGCCCTGGTACAAGCCACCATCCTTTCTCCAGCTAGATTTCTGTCACATTTTAATAGTCTTCCTGTTCCTACCCTTGCCCTTCTATATTCTTTTCTCAATGGAGATGCCAGAATAATTCTGTTGAAATATATCAGATGTTATTCTTCTGTACAATGATCCCCTATTTCACTCAGACTAAAAGCCCTACATGATTTGTCCTCCACCACTCCCCTTTCCTCTTTAACATCCTTTCATGCTCTCCCTATTACTGGCTCAGCACCAGCCACACTGGCCTCCTTGCTGTTCGTCTTGACTTTGGGTCTTTGCTCTACCTTTTTCCTTTGTCTGGAATGCTTTCTCCCAAATGTCCCTACTTGACTCCCTTACCTCCAGCTCTTTGCTCCAAATTCAACTTGACAATAAACCTTACCCTTACGTCCCCATTTAAAGTTTCTAGTTACTTCTTTCCATGACTATCCAAGGTCCATCCCATCAGCACTCATAATTCCACTCTCCCTTTTCTACTTTTGTATTTTTCTATAGCACTTAATAATTCACCTACCATGTTTATCATTTACTGCCTGTTTTTCCCTACTAGATTTTAAGCAAGGGCGAAGATATTTGTTATGCCCACTGATGGATATTCCAAACACTAGAACAGTACCTGGCATATAGTTAGTAGTCCTTCGATAAATAGGAATGAAAGTAAGTAGTGGGAAGCCCTGGCCAGGTAGCTCAAGTGGTTAGAGCATCCTCCCAATACGCTAAGGTTTTGGGTTCGATCTCTGGTCAGAGCACATACAAGAAACAACCAATGAATGCATAATTAAGTGGAACAACAAATCAGTTTTTTTTTTCTCTCTCTCTCTCCTTCCCTCCCTCCCTCTCTCAAATCAATAAATTTAAAAATAAAAAGAAAGTAGTGGGAAATTATGACTTCTGTTTTGAATGTATTAAATGAGATGCCCATTAAGCATCTAAGTGGAAATATCAAACAGACTTTCTCTTCCCAGAATATATGCAGGTTTATAATCACCACAGACTTGGTAACCTGTTTTTCTTGGAAAGCAAGGTATCCGTCATCTTTTGGCATTCTCTTATCTTCTGGTATCTTGCACTCACTTGGTGTCTTACAGGAAACTGGTGAGATGTTGAGTTTCATATCCCTACCCAGTCACACTTAGTCATTAAATGATGTTAGTCTCTTTTAGTTATAGTTGACCTAGATTCATCTTTGCCAACCCTTACATGTATGTACACATATGGATATATACATGCTATTCATTGTATATAATATTTATTAAGCTTTTCCAATTTTATTATATCAGTCACAGTACAATGGCCATTGTGTGTGAGACAAACTAAGATTATAGAGATTTATAAATAAGAAACATACTTGGAGAGTTCAGAGTCTTAGTAAAGAAGCAGAACACAGAACACATACAAATAACCATTTCAGATCAATGCAAGTGTGAACTAACCTAAGTTTTTGCATTTGTAAAACTTAATAGCTCTGCTAAATTGCAAAAATGGTCAACTCACATTTTAATTATGTCAGAGGCAGTGAAGTATACTACTTATAACACTATAATCACCAGGCGTGAGTCCTAGTATTCTTTTGTCTGTCCCTTAATTGTTGTACCTCAGTAGCAATTTAAGAAATAATAGCTAAGAGCAATAAGAAGACTATGTTTACAGTAATAGTGCTATCTAATCAGCTTTTTAGAGTAACTTTAATAGGATTGTAACTAGCCAGTTCCGATCATTAACTCATACAAATATATTCCCAGGATAGGGGGTAGAGAAAAACAGAAGTTTTGTTGTTGTTTTTTTTAAAATAAGACTTAATTCCAAGAGAGGAAACTACATTTAGTGGTCACTAGTACCAAAGATCACACACTGTTTTACAAAGTGGCTATGCTATTTCACAATCCCACCAGCAATGTGTGAATGGTCCAGTTGCTCTGCAATTCACCTAACAAGATGGTCAAGCAACTGAGCAGCCTTTTTAATTTTAAGTATGCTAGTGGGTGTGCAGTGGTATCTCACTGTGGTTTTAATATATATTCCTGTTTCCTGTGTTTATTATCTGTTTAGAAAGACCTTGGAAACCACAGACCATAAGTGAGATTATTAGAGAGGAGGGGCTCAAGAAAGGGATCCCATAAAGTATTCCAGGAATTCCTGGGCTCAACCCTGAAATGCACGTGTGGGTCTGACTCTAAACAACATACCAAAAGCACTGAAATACAGTACAGACCACTGCCCACATTCCAGACTGGTCCCTGGGTGGTACCCACACAGCACAGATCTGAACAGGAAGTGCAAAGGCTTTGAAAATTGAACTGATTTTAGAATCTCAGCCCACAGAAGGGGAGTCAAAACGTTCAAAGCCTAACTGGGCCATTCACTGTGTGGACAAACTAACAAAAATTTACTCTGTTTGATAATACTTAAACAAGGCTCAGATCTTACAGATTCAAAATGTCCAGGATACAATCCAAACTTATTTGCCATTCAGAGAACCAGGAAAATGTCAACAACTTGGAAGGAAAAATAATCAACCCTAAGATGACGCAGATGTTGGAATTATCAGATTAACCTTAAAGCACTTATGATAGCCATACTCTAAGGAAGATTAAACATTCTTGAAATGAAATAAAAGAAACAGAAGACATAAAAAGAACAAAATGGAAATTTCATGAAAAAAATTTTTTCCATCACCACTTATCCCCTCATACCCTCTTCCACATCTACCCAACCCCTGCCACCACCACAATCACGACGACAATAACCAAAATTTTAAAATTTACTGGATGAATTCAACAGTGGAATCGAAATGACAAGGGGAATGAATGAGTTAACTTGAAGATAAATAAGTAGAAATTACCCAATCTGAACAACAGAGGAAAAAATATTTAAAAACAACAAAACAGTTTTAGGGATAATACCAAAAGGTCAACATTTTTGTCATTAGTCTTGGAAGGAGAGAAAAAAGTGTGCCATGGTGAAAAAGAAGTTGAAGAAATAATGGCTGAAAACTCCCCAAATTTCACAGAATATATAAACTTACATTTCAAGTAGCTCAGTAAATCCCAAACAGGATAAACTCAAAGAAATTCATGCCTAGATACTTCACAATCAAACTGCTGGAAAGTAAAGATAAAGGAAAAAAAAATCTTAAAAGTAGAGAAAAATGATACGTTTATAGAGGGAAATTACAATTTAAATCACTGTGAATTTCTCATCAGAGGCCACGGAGATCAGAAGACACAAGGTGTTTTTTGTTTTAATCCTCACCCCAGGATATCTTCCCATTGATTTTTCCACAGAGTGGGAGGAAGGAAGGGTGAGAGAGAAACATCAATGTAAGAGAGACACATTGATTGGTTCCCTACTGCACGACCCCAACAAGGCCAGGGACTGAACCACAACTGAAGTACATGCCCTTGACCAAGAATCAAACCCATGACACTCTAGTCCACAGGCCTACGCTCTAACCACTGATTCAAACTGCCAGGACACAAAATGTTTTAAAAAAAGAAAAAATTTGCCCTGGCCGGTTTGGCTCAGCGATTGAAGCATCATCCCGCAGATCAGAGAGGCCTGGGTTTGGTTCCCATTAGGGGCATGTACCTTGGTTGCAGTTTGTCCCCTGCCCTGGTTGGGGTTGTGTGGGTGGCAGCCACTCGATGTGTCTTTCTCACGCTGATGTTTCTCTCTCTCTCTCTTCCTTTCTCCCTCCTGCTCTCTCTGAAAATAAATGCAAAAAAAAAAAAAAAAAATTTAAGCCCTGGCCGGTTTGGATCAGCAGTTAGAGTGTCAGCCTGCAGTCCCAAGAGACCCAGGTTGGGTTCCTGCTAAGGGCATGCACCTCGGTTGCAGTTTGTCCCCAGTCCTGGTTGAGTTGTACAGGTGGCAGCCACTCGATGTGTCCCTTTCACGTTGATGTTTCTCTCTCTCTCTCTCTCTCTCTCTTCCTCTCTCTCCCTTCCACTCTATCTGAACAAAAAAAAAAGGGAAAAATGTCCTCAGGTGAGGAAAAAAAAAAAATTAAGAAAGAATCAGAATCGTCAACCCAGAACCCAGAGTTTTATATCCAGTGAAAATATCTTTCAGGGAATACAAGCAAAAAGACAGTCTCAGTGAAGGAAAACTGTAAGAATCCACCATAAGCCCACTTGTTTTAAAAGAAATGCTAAAGAACGTTCTTCAGCAGAAGAGAAATGCTAAAGAACGTTCTTCAGAGAAAAACATGGAACTTCAATAATGAAAAAAAAGAAATGGTAGCCCCCGGCCAGGTGGCTCAGTTGCTTGGAGCATTGACTTGTATACAAAAATAGGCTGCAGGTATGATTCCCCATCAGGGCACATACCTAGGCTGAGGGTTCAATCCCTGGTCAGGGCACGTTCTCTCTCACATTGATGTTTCTCTCTCTTTCTCTCTCTCTCTCTCTTCGCCTTCCTCTCTCTCAAATCAATAAACATATCCTCAGGGGAGGATTTAAAAAAAAGAAGAAAAAGAAATGGTAAATATAATACACTGTTTTTCTCCTCTTAAATTCTTTAAAATATTTATGACAGTGAAAGCAAAAACCATAACACTGTCTGGTGCGGTTTTCAGTGTATATACATATAACACATATGACAACTATAACATAAAGGGGGGGAGGGGTAAAGAGCAGAGGTAAGATCTGTACATTCACCTTGAAGTGATAAAACATTAATTCTCAGTAGAACTGTGAAAAGTTAAGTAAGTAAATTGTAATTCCTAGATCAACCACCAAAACAAACTCTACAAAGAGATATCATAAAAACACAACATTACGAAAACAAACTACTAAACATTCAAGCAATCCAATAGAAGGAAGGAAATAGGAAGCAATGAAATAAAAAACTGAGGGACAAAAAATAAAAATGTAGACCTAAATCCAAAAATACCAACAATTATATTCAATGTAAATGGTACATTTACACCAACTAAAAGACAGAAGTTGCCAAACAGAATTAAAAAATAGGACCGTTGCTGTCTACAAGAAATTCACTTTAAATATAAAGGTATAAGTAAGTAAAAAGTAAAAGAATGAAAAAAGATATACCATGCAAACACAAGTAAAAAAAAAAAAGGAGTGAGTATATTAATATCAGTTAAAGTAGACTTCAGAGCAAGGAAAAGTGGCAGAGATAAAGAGAAAATTTACCTAATGATAAAAGGGTCAATTTACCAAGATGACATAACAATCCTACGTGGGACCTAACAACAGAACTTCCAAGTACATAAAACAAAACTGATAGTTCTAAAAGGAAAAATGGACAAATCTAAAATTATGGTTGCAGACTTCACATTCCACTCTCAGGAATGAACAAAAGGAGTAGTTTGAGAAACAGCAAAGAATAAAGAATTCAAAAATAATACCATCAGCTAACTAAATCTAAATGATATTTATTCTTTTCAAGTACACATGGAACATTCACCAAGATAGACCATATCCTAGGTTATAAAACAAATTTAACAAATTTAAAAGAACTGAAATCTTATAAAATATATTCTTTTTTTTTTTTTTTTTTATCCTCACCCGAGGACATTTTTGCATTTTTTGTTCAGATAGAGTGGGAGGGAGAGAGAGGAAGAGTGAGAGAGAAACATCGACGTGAAGGGACACATCGAGTGGCTGCCACCCGCACGACCAACCAGGGCCGGGGACAAACTGCAACCGAGGTACATGCCCTTAGCGGGAACCGAACCCGGGTCTCTCTGTACCGCAGGCCGACGCTCTAACCGCTGAGCCAAACCGGCCAGGGCATAAAATATATTCTTTAACATGATGGAATTACATAGCAATAACAGAAAGCTATCTACAAAATAGCTTTCTCTTAATGAAATCTCATAAAAATAAAGCACATTTCCTTTGAGCTAATAATAATGAGCTATTCCCAGAGGGCAATCAGTGAGTTGTGCTATATTACCTTAATCTATCTGTTTTGAAACTCATAGGAATCAGCAATGTCAGGAGAATAGAAACTGTGGCTCAGTGCATTGAGTGTTGTCCCATGGGCTGAGGTCCCGTTTCGATTCCTGGTCAGGGCACATGCCCAGGTTTCAGGCTGGATCACCAGAAGGGGATATGCAAAAGGCAGCCGATGAAAGTTTCTCTCTCACACTGATGTTTCTCTCTCTCCCTTCCTCTCTCTCTCTAAAAAAAATCAAGCCCTGGCTGGTTTGGTTCAGCAGTTGGAGCTTTGACCAGAGAGTCCTGGGTTTGGTTCCCGCTAGGGGCATGCACCAAAAAAAAAAAAAAAAAAAAATCAATAAAAACATATTTTTTAAAAAATAGCAAACTAATTTTTACTTCACAAGACACAAAAAAGTTATTCTAACTTTAGAATATAAAAAAAACTTTATCACCAATTTCAAGTTTTAGTTTAAAAATTATTTTTAAAAAAGCATCTAAGAAACCGCAAACAAATGGGGATATTAACTGAGATGCCACAAACAGGCATTATTTGCCATCTGTGTTAAATTTAACATTTATCTTTTCAATACTAAATGTCAAAGACTGTATAAAAAGTAATCTTAACTAAGTAGCTGGTTCAGATTTTTTGTCTTGATATTTTTCCTTAACAGAAAACCTACTATTCAAAGCTAGAGTTCACTGAAACTACCACCAATCTGTAGATAGGCCTGACGTTAATGACAGCTGTAGCTACTGCCAGATTCAGTTAATCATGTGGTTCAACAGACTAAAGGATAAAATGTCAGATTTCAGAACAACATCTTTATCCAGTCAAAGAAAAATTTCAATTTTGGAGGTGAAATATTCATTATAGGCATACCTCAAAGCAATAGGCACTTTACTAAAAAGTATAATCTGTTATTTATTTTACTTATTAGTAATCATAAATAAGCAAGCCTCTATTTTCCATTAGTCTCTCAGAGGGCTATCTAAATCAATGACTTTCAAACTTTATTTATTTATATGAAAATAACTTTGAAAAATTATGCAATACTTTATATATTCTTAAGTCGGTATCCAAAAGTTTTCATCTTAAGTTTGAATAGTACAAAATATGTAAATTTTAATGTTTCCTGCATAATGTAAATTTTTATATTTTTAAATAAAACTTACATTATTGTTTTAGATGTATCCAAATAAATAAAAGTACTGTAGATTTGATACTCTATAGAATCATCTATTTAAAACTTGCATGAACACACTCAAATGGCAGAAATTTTACATCTTCCCTTTTTCTCTTTGAACTTTTATTTCCATTCCACTTCCTCTAGATTATTTGAATGTGATGTACTTGTATGTGTGAAAGTCTCTCATTGATCATCCTAAAATACTGTAATATATTAAATGTATGTGTGTGTTTTTAAATTTTTCTTACTTTCCAATGACCTTAGTGCCCTAAATATTAAATGTTTGTCTTCTAGATTGAATTATTACAATAACTACTGATATACAATTTATCATAAAGGCATAATCTTATTATAAATTTTGATAAGTAATAAACATACATGTAATAATTACTGAAAATATCTTTTTTTGTTTGTTATTCTTCACCTGAGGATATTTTTCCATTGATTTTCAGAAAGGGTGGGGGGAGAAAAAGAAACGTCAATGTGAAAGAGACACAGATTCAACCAATCTATGTGATTGCCTCCTGCACATGCCCCAAAGGGGCAGGGATCAAACCTGCAACCCAGGGACGTGCTCTTGACCTTTGGTGCTCTGGCTGACGCTCTAACCACTGAGTTACATCAGCCAGGGCTCAAAACATATCTTTGCGTGAGAAATTTATGACACTATTAAAGTAATCACTAAATTGTCCCTTCTGTTTCGGTGCCCTGAAAGTGGGAGAAGAGAATAGGAGATTCAACCTCTTCAGCAATTATTTTTCTCAGGCAGACCAATTTTAGGAAAGAGTAGGTATGAAAGATCTGCTCATTTATTTCCTTAACATTATCCAAATTAACTGGTCTCTTCCTCTTCCCCATAGATACCGCACTTTGAAAACCACTGATTTAGGCCTAGCCAGCGTGGCTCAGTTGGTTAGAGTCGTCCGTACACTGAAAGGTCTCAGGTTCAATTCCCAGTCAGATGTTTCACTCTTACATCAGTCTTTCTTTCTCTCTCTCTCCATTCCTTTCCTCTCTCTCTCTCTCTCTCTCTCTCTCTCTCTCTCTCTCTCAAAATCAATAAAAGCATGTACTTGAGTGAGGATTAAAAAAAGAAAACCAGTGAGTTAGACTATTTCCTATATTCACAAGAGGAGTTGGTAAAGGTAAAATTTTGCTTTTAAACCTTCCTACCAATCCAGGGTTTTCTATGCTCAGAAAAAAAATAAATGCAATGTACTATGAAACCTACAATGTTTTTATTCTTTTATCAGTGTCAAAGAACAAGACTAAAAGATAACCACTAGAAATCTGTCTAGTATTGTAACAAATTGTGATCAATTCTAATTGTTATCGGTAACAAACTCTTCTGATCAAAGGAGCTACTCACACCCATTAAACTGCTTCAATCCATTTGTCTCACAATTAATAGTCTTCATATGCTTTAGGATACCCAATTCCTCTTTAACATGGAACCAGTCCCTATTACTGTTGTCACTACAGAGATCTAGCTTTGGGGGAAGGGGTGCTTAAATACATTCAATTATTCATTCAAAGGCGGAACACTAATGATTCACTCAAATTTTTCAAGCAGAAAGCCAATTGAAAAAATATAATCAATGTTTCAATGTTAAGATAAACACAGAAAGTTTTTCGTTAACCTGCCTAAGTAGGCCAACTATAATGTATCAAACTATATCACATAAGACTCCTATAACTCTTTCGGAGAAAAACACTGCAATGTTTGTTTGTTTTTTAATAAATTTTTTTCTTTGTTGATTTTAGAGAGGAAGGGAGAGGGGGAGAATAGAAACACCAATGAAAGAACATCAATTGGCCACCTCCTGCATGCCCCGCACTGGAAATTGGGCCCACAACCTGAGCATGTGCCCTGACTGGGAATTGAACCAGCGACTTCTTGGTACATGGGTTGACGCTCAGACACTGAGCAGCCACACCGGCCAGGCTGTTTGTCTTTTTTTTTATTAGGAGAAGCATTTTAGAGTGTAGAAATATTAGATAGGCAATTTCCACTCTATTCAAATCTGAAGTTTATTGTTATTTTTTAAAGAAAACTATTTTAGCCCTGGCCAGTTTGGCTCAGCGGTTAGAGCGTCGGCCTGTGGTCCGGAGAGACCTGGGTTCGGTTCTTGCTAAGGGCACGTACTTCGGTTGCAGTTTGTCCCCGGCCCTGGTTGGTCGTGCGGGTGGCAGCCACTCGATGTGTCCCTTCACGTCGATGTTTCTCTCTCTCTCTCCCTTCCTCTCTCTCCCTCCCGCTCTATCTGTACAGAAAAAAAAAGAAAACTATTTTAAAGGATAGTTAGAAGTCCTTACAACTTTAGGTTTTATAACAACTTATTTATAGATAATAAGTGAGTTATTAAGTGATGATTTTGCACTCAAGATATTTTAAAAAACTAATTAGCATGATGTTCATAAAATATTTTAAATGTAACATCTGGGTCAAATGAATGGAAAAAACAGAGACTGCCCTTGAAAATAAAAAAGTCCCTATATTCTTGATCTTTAAATTCCATTTCATTTTGACCAACTCCTAACTGAACTTGGTCTTTGTATTCTGAGAAACTTATTTTATGAAAATATACTTCCTTTACCACTCCCACTAAATATATATTTGCTAGTGATATGATTCTACAAAGTTAAACTAAATTACCCAGTCCTGCATCTGTTTGCAGTTTTATCTAAGTCAACATTCTATCACACACAGCTCTCTGAACTGACCTTTCCTTTAAAAATACTTTCCAATTCTCTACCACCTGAGTTAAATAGAAGAAGAGAAAAAAGCACAACTATTTTTAGACATCAGATATGAAGATTTAGAAGCAAAATTCTAAAATACTGTTTAGTGTTTGGTTCTCAATCATTCATATAGTTTTTTACTTCCACACATTACCATATATACAACTGCACTGCTCCTAGAAGTCACATTTTATATTAGGCTACATTTCCGTTTACTAAAGCAAACTCATGACTCACATAGAAGCAAATATTCTGTTTGAGTATTGTTTTACTATTTTTTTCCTTTTATTTTATTTATTTATTTATTTATTGGTACATGCCCCTAGCGGGAACTCAAACCGGGACTCTCTGGTCCGCAGGCCGATGCTCCAACCACTGAGCCAAACCGGCCAGGGCTGTTTCCTTTTAAATTAGGTGGCACTCAGAGTAAAAGAGAGAAAAAGGAAGACTGAGATCCAATCAGCTCCTTAATGTATAAGATCAGATATGACCAAATGCACTTTATTAATGCATATTTATCAACAGTATCCTTAAAACATGAACAGGCTGGGAATGTCTGAACTATCAGCATTCTTTTAAAAAATATATTTTTATTGATTTCTAGAGAGAGAAGAAGAGAGAGGGAGAGAGAGAAACATCAATGTAAGAGCAAAACACTGATCGGCTGACTCCTGCATGCCACACACTGTGGATAGAGCCCCAAATCCGGGCATGTGCCCTGACTGGGAATAGAACCAGCAACCTTTTGTTGTATGGGATGATGCCCAACTGAGCCACACCAGCCAGGGATGAACTATCAGCATGCATTCATTCTCTCTCTCTCTCTCTCTCTCTCAGATCAGCATTTTTTTTTTTTTTATCCTCACCCGAGGATATTTTTCCATTTTTTGTACAGATAGAGTGGGAGGGAGAGAGAGGGAGAGACAGACAGAAACATCGACGTGAAGGGACACATCGAGTGGCTGCCACCCGCACGACCAACCAGGGCCGGGGACAAACTGCAACCGAAGTACGTGCCCTTAGCGGGAACTGAACCTGGGTCTCTCCAGACCGCAGGCCGACGCTCTAACCGCTGAGCCAAACTGGCCAGGGCAGATCAGCATTTTTTTTATAATTAATTAATTTATTTTTGTTACAGGTGTTTCTCCTTTTCCCCCCAGATTCCCTCCTCCCCCACCCTCCCCTCCCTGTCCCCAGCTTTGTTGTCCATGTCCGTTGTCCATGCATACATGCATATAAGTTCTGTGGTTTATCTCTCCTCCACCACCCCCTCTTATGGGAATTGTCAGTCTGTACCCCATTTCCACGTCTCTGGGACTACCCCATTCCTCAGACTGTTATGTTCATTATATTCCACAAATAAGTGAGATCATATGATACTGGTCTTTCTCTGTTTGGCTTGTTTCGCTTAGGATAATACTTTCCAGGTCCCTTTCAAAGGATAAGAGATCTTTCTTTCTTACAGCTGCATAGTACTCCATTGTATATATGTACCACAGTTTTTTGTTTTTTTTTTATCCTCACCCGATGATATTTTTTTTCCATTTTTTTGTTCAGATAGTGTGGGAGGGAAAGAGAGAGAGAGAGAGAGAGAGACATTGACATGAAAGGGACACATCAAGTGGCTGCCACTTGCACAACCAACCAGGACCAGGGACAAACTGCAACTGAGGTACATGCCCTTAGTGGGAACTGAACCCGGGTCTCTCTGGACAGCAGGCCGATGTTCTAACCACTGAGCCAAACCGGCCAGGGCTACCACAGCTTTTCTTTAAAGAAAACATCCCAGTATAAAATGCCAGAAGTACATTCACTTTGGAGATGAAAAATCACCCATCTGTCCCATCTGTGTGTGTGTGTAAATGTATGTGTGTGTAAATGTATGTGTGTATGTATATGTATGTGTATATATATATATATATATATATAGTCTCAATAGATAGATATACAGTCATGTGCTGCTTAATGATGTGTATACATTCTGAGAGATGCATTGTTAGGTGACTTTGTTGTGCAAACATCACAGGGTGCACTTACACAGACCAAGATGGTCTAACCTACTACACACCTAGGCAACATGGTACTGCCTATTGCTCTTAAGCTAAAAACCTATAAAGCATGTTACTATACAAAACAGCACAAGATTAAATCAAGCACAAGAGAAAATGATGCAATCAAGAGACTTGGTAAACACCAGGCGTGAGGCTGCTGCCAGTGTAACAGGGCATTCTGTCCTACAGTAAACATTTTTTTTTATAAGTAGAAAGAGTATACTCTAAAATAAAGATAAAAAGTACAGTGGACCTTGGTTGCTCGAACTTAATATGTTCCTGAAGATTCTTCGAGAAGTGATTTGTTGAAAACCGAATCATTTTTTTTCTCATTAGAAATAAAGTAAATTGAATTAATCCATTCCAGACCCCCAAATGATTCCGTTTTAACCTTTCTTGTATACAGTACATGTCTAATGTACTGTTTAATCTAACAAGAAGGACATAAAATGTAAATGAAAATTGACAAAAAGGAAATGAAATGTACAGTAAAAAAATGAAAATTGCCTGGGCTGGTTTGGCTCAGCAGTTGGAGCATTGGCCTGGGGACCAGAGAGTCCTGGGTTCGGTTCCCACTAGGGGCATGTACTAAAAAAAAAAAAAAAAAAAAAAAGAAAGAAAAGAAAGAAAATCTGCATACTCATTAGAACTTACCTTTAATGTTGAGAGCTATTATTGATGACTGAACATGGAGAAGAGGGTTGGAGGGATGTAGGGATGCAGGGATAATACTGTTTGGAAGGGGAGTCTTCTTCCATATAAAGGTCAGATAGCTATTCTTATGGGGTTCTTTTGATCTTTTCTCTCTCCGCTCCACTAGAACTTGCTTCAGGCTCACTGGGTCTCTATCTCACTAAAAATCTATCCAATGATGTTTGGTTTTGCCTACGTTTTTAACACTTGCCTGATGTGAAACACTGTGCTGTCACCGAACAAGTTCATCTCATGGTTTGCTACTTCTTTGTCAGGGTGATATTTTTCAGTAAATATTCACAGCACAATTTCCTGAGATGTTAACAATGCAAGGTTTAGAGGTAAACTGACTCATACATAATTCTCTCCTTTGTTGCCTGAGAGGCACGTGACTGATCATACAGGTGTCAGCATGAAAGGGTTGTTGGGTTGAAAACCAATTCTGTCTGACATCTGAGACATTTTTTTCCCTTGTGAACAACTTGGTCAAAAACCTAATTGTTCAAGATGGGAGACATTCGAAAATCAAGGTTTGACTGAATAGTATAGTAAGTAAATAAGCCAGTAACATAGTTGTTTATCCTTATCAAGTATTATGTACTGTAAATTAATGTATGTGCTACTTTTATACTACTGGCAGTGCAGTAGGTTTGTTTACACCAGCATCACCACAAACATGGGAGTAATGCACTACGACACTACGATGTTACAATGGCTATAACATTGCTATTTCAGCTCCATTATAATCTTATTGAATCATCGTCACATATGTAGTCTGTCATTGACCTAGACATAGTTATACAGCACCTAACTCTGTGTGTGTGTGTGTGTGTGTGTGTGTGTGTGTAAATTTCTGGCTCTAAGCAATTAAATTATGTAAGTAAACAATATCAATTCAATTTTCAAAATCATGTACACTGTCATATGCTTTCCACATCTCTCATAACTCCTAAATCTCTCTATCATCTTGACCTCCATCTTGAGTTCCAGATTCTATTTCCCAACTTGCCCGTTGAGTACTTGTAACTATTATATCAAGTATGACCTCCAATTTTCACTTCTCTCCTAGCCAAAGGGAACACACACACACACACACACACACACACACACAGAGCTGGTCAATGGCAGAGTTGGGATTCAAACTGAAGGCAGCAGGATTCCAAAGCCTGCTCTTAGCCACTATACTACACTGCCTTCCAGAGTCCTATCTTCAGGAAAACAAAGTGGGATTACTTGACCTTTTTAAAATGTTATAAGTTTAAACAGGGCAATTCTTAAAAGTTGACTTAAACTATAATTCAGTTTCATTAAATTTACTTTGGAATGAATATACTAAACCATCAGATGATTTTTTTAATGTCTTCCATGAAGGAAAATAATATTAAAGAGTGGTAGACAAAAGGCATATAAATCAGTACACTGTGGTTAAAAAAAAAAAATAGAAGAAAGCCTGCTTCATGAATAAGTTCAGCTTAGGCTCTCACAATAACACAACTATTCACAGGCCTTATTAGGATAATCATTCCCTATATGGATCCTGCAGGTTTGAGAGACATGTTGAGAGAAGCAAGGCTGACCCACATTAGCAGCTAGATATGCTGTCAAACCCGCAATGGAGGTGAAGATGGTGGGGCCAGATCACCTCACATCCACACCGCTAATAACGTGGTCTGATCTTTGAGAGCAGGAATTGTTTGCTTTGCTCCCCTGTGTCCTCATCACCTAATACATGGAACATGGCAGGTATTTAGTTAATAGTTGCTAAGTGAATATTGCACAAGTTACTCACAAAATATTTCTTTTCTCAGGCTTTGACTTCCTATAATGCAACAGGGCTAGACTAGATCAATATATTCACTTTTAGCTCTGAAATATTTCTTTGAGCTAGAATTTCTAAATACATCACATAAAGCATCAGTAAAATTGCTCCAAGACATCTGGGTCTGAATATATGCCTAGTCACAAGGTTTCATAACACCTTACAACATCTTACTTAGGCAATCTCACACAAGACAAATAATGAATTTGCTCCGTTAGAAATACTGAAATAGCTCGATATTGCTAGATGGGAAGAGATAAAAGCTAGCTATTGTAGAAATAATATAACATAAAATATGTCTGACAAATCAGCTAAAAAAGGAGAAAAGTTGATGTTCATAAAAACAATAACAATAGTAGCATCAAAATTTAGTTTCTTCAGATGTCTGAAGAATGAGAAAAATCTGTTTGCTGGTTAAACCAAATAATCTTACTGTGAAGACACTATTTTTAATTTTTTTTATCCTCACCCAAGGACATTTTTGCATTTATCTTCAGATAGAGTGGGAGGGGAAGAGAGAGAGAGAGAGAGACATCAACTGGTGGCCACCCACACGACCCCAACTGGGGCCGGGGTCAAACTGCAACCGAGGTACATGCCCTTAGCGGGAACTGAACCCAGGACTCTCTGGTCCACGGGCCGACACTCTAACCGCTAAGCCAAACTGGCCAGGGCAAGACACTATTTTTTAAATAGTATAGCATAGATTTATCTCCCATAATCAATTGTTAATTAGAAATTACTTCCTAACCTTTTACAACTTTCTCCAAAAAGGAAAAATAAATAATTTTAAATAATTTTAAACCCATTATTTTAAATAATATCTCAAATAATGGAGCACCTTAACTATACCACAGAACTACTAGTTCATGAAGTCAGGTTTCACTAAATATATTTGCTGAAGATTGAAATATAATTAAAGTATGTCCCTTATCTATAAAAAATTTAAATTGTTTTCAAATCACCTCTAGTTGTTATCAGCAGAAAGTTTTATTTCTAAATATTTCAGATCTCTTTGTGGATGCTTGTTATACACAGGATCAGGCAAAGGTAGGTTTACAGTTGTGGGTACACAAAACACAGAGTTTATTCTCATATTATTATTTACTATTGTATTATTTTCCATACAAACAACTGTGAGCCTACTTTTGCCCCACCCCATATAAGAAACATTGGTAGAAACTATAGGGAAATTGGAAAACTCTAGGAAGTATAAAGTCCTCATACATAGGGCCCAATCTGAGTACACATGGCTTGACATAAAAAGTCAAAAAGTAATTTAAAAGTTTAAGTAAAGGCACATTAAGAGAAACGTCATAAGATACTTTATAATATGACTAATTGCCAATAAAAACAAAAGGAAGACCCCAGGGCATTTAATCACAGGCAAAGTTTTAGAAGAAAAACGTTAACACTGATGACCTTTTCCATGGGTTGACATGTTCTTTCTGGTTATTCTTAGTTAAACAGTCTAAGCTTGTGTATAAAAACAAAAAAGTTATTATTCAGAGGATACCAAAAGTTTAAAATCAACAATAGCTGTTTTTATAACATTTAAAAGAAAAGGTAAACGATTCAAGCTTACTTTAACAATTCTGTTAAATATAGCATTCCCATGAGAAATTGGAAGCCTTGTACATTGCTGGTGGAAATATAAAATGGTGTAGCCAACGTGGTAAACAGTTTGATGGTTCCTTAAAAGCTAAACATAGAATTACCGCATGATCCAGCAATTCAACTCCTGAGTATATACCCAAAATATTTAAAAACAAGGACTCAAACAGATATTTGCACACCAACTTTCATAGCAGCATTATTCATAATAGCCAAAGATGAAGACAATCCCACTTCATGGACAGATGAATGGATAAAGGAAACATAGTACACATATACATACAATGGAATATTTATCAGTTGTAAATAGGAATGAAGTTCTGATACATGCTACAAAATAGATGAACCTTGAAAACATTATGCTAAGTGAAATAAGCCAGAGGCAGGACAAATATGATATGATTCCAGTTATATGAAATATCTACAATAGGCAAATTTATAGAGACAGAAAGATTAGAAGTTACCAGTACATAAATGTCTAATCACTATATTGTACACCTGAAACTAATAAATATTGTATGTCAACTGTAAATTAAACAATTTTTTAAAAATTACCAGGGGCTGGGGAGGAGAAGGAAATAGAGACTTAATGCTTAATGGTTATAAAGTTTCTGACTGGGGTGATGAAAAGGTTTTATAGACAGTGGTGATACAGTTGTACAACATTGTGAATAAATTAATGCCACTTAAGTCTACATTTAAAAAATGGTAAAAATGGCCTGGCCAGTGTGGCTCAGTGGATTGAGCATAGTCCCATGGACTGAGAGGTTCTGGTTCAATTCCTGGTCAAGGGCACATGCTCAAGTTGTGCCCTTGATCCCCAGTAGGGAGATGCAGGAGGCAGCCAATTGATGTTTCTCTCTCATATGGATGTTTCTATCTTTCTCTCCTCTCTCTCTAAAATATCAATAAAAACATATTAATCCCTGGCCAGTTTTCTCAGTGGTTAGAGCATCAGCCCGTGGACCAGAGAGTCCTGGGTTCTATTCCTGTCAAGGGCACGTACCTCGGTTGCAGTTCAGTCCCCAGCCCTGGTCAGGGTTGTGCGGGAGGCAACCAATCGATGTGTCTCTCTCACATCGCTGTTTCACTATCTCTCCCTCCCTCCCTCCCACTCTGTCTGAAAATAAATGAAAAAAATATCCTCGGGTGAGAATTAAAAAAAAAAAAAAGAGAGAGAGAGAGTGTTGATATGATTGTTCTAGACTGGAGAAACTAAAACAAAACAAAACACAAAAGTCAAGTGCAGGTTTTGAACCCTGACTGGATGTGGTCTGCAGGAAAAGGAGCTATAAAGAATATTTTGGGGATAAAAGAGAAAATTTGAGTTACAGACAGACACCATGTGTGATGATAGTATTGAATTATTGTTGATTTCTCAGTTATAGTAATAGTACATAGTTGTACAAGAGAATGTCCCTATACTTAGGAAATACATGCTGAGGTGCTTACAGATACAGTGTCATGAAATCTGCAACTACTTTTGGAAGGTTTGACAAAAGAGAATGAGGGGTGGGGGAGGGAGGGAGAGGGCAAGCTGGAACTTCTGGGGTAAGATAACAGTTAATGAATTTAAATGAAGGATATATAGATGTGCATGCAGTTTCCTTTCCATTTTACTGTGGGTTTGAAAATTTCAAAATAAAAAAAGATTTTAGAAAATTAGAATTCTTCAGTTTCCTCTTTTCTACTCAGAGTATACTTAAGGAAGTTAAATTAGCAATGGAAAAAATATAGCAAATTCAGTGTCTTACATACCTTCTACATCATACCAATGTGCACCATTCGTGATCCCATCTTTGAAAGTCTCATCTTCATCACCGGGACAATGAGGCGCCCCAGTTTTCATGATGGGGTGGTTTGAAGCATAGGCTTTTGCCAAGTATTTAAATACTTCATCATCTGAGGTTTTGCTATAGATTCCAGTGGCCTTATGTTCTGGAGAATCATCAAAAGGATAGCTTGCTACCACTGAGCCACCATGCAGATTTCCAGAAAGCACGAACCTTTGAAAATACAACCAAATCACTTATTACTAAAAAAAAGGACATAGAAAACACTATGTATTTAACTTGTTTACATCTTTCAGCCTTGGCCTGTGTAGCTCAGTTAGTTGGAGTGTCACCTTGTATACCAAAAAGCTGTGGGTTCTATCCCTGGTCAGGGCACATACCTATGTTGTAGGTTTGATCCCCAGTCTGGTCCACACATGTATAGAAGGCAACCAATCGATGTTCTCACTCACATCAATGTCTCCCCCCCTACACACCTGTTCTCTAAAATCAATAAGCATATCCTCAGGTGAAGAGTTAAAAAAATATATTTTACATCTAAACTCAGTATCTCTCTTGACACTTAGAAGACAACTCTATCAGCCTTTATAAGTAGATCAACAACAACAAAAAATGGAAAGAAAGCATTATTAATTTAACAAATTTTAAGCAGTTTTTATAATTTAAATTAACCTCAAATAACTTTAAATTTTTTTCCCATCATTAAAAAAGTAGCTGGATAACACAGTATAAAATGAATGTTTTCAGGAGACATCTTTTACAGGGAATTCTAAATTCATGTGTTAGTTCAAACAATATGAATTTGCCAATATTCAGTTATTTTTTGACCTACAAAAATGACAACTTTATATAGTTCAACCTAAAATTTGTATTTCATAATGTGTTAATTTTGTAGAAAGTGTGGCTTGTATAAATATTTGTTGAATGCATTAGTTAGGTGAATAACTTCCATGCTTTTTTAAGATAGGGAGTCTAATTTGAAACAGGATGTGTTTTTCTTCCCTCCAGGTTCACAATATAATAAATTCACATTTCTGAGAGAAAAGCCACAGTTGAGAAAACCGGGAGTATGGGGGCTGGGGGAAGGAACCTGATACACTGAGCTGCTTTCAGAGAAAAACAATACAGCACATAAAAGACTAGTCCTCCATTGCATCACTGTAAAAGCAGCTCTTTCTAGGCCCAAGGTTCCTGATTAGAAAATAAACTGACAGGGAGACAAGACTTCTCCTATAAAAGAAACATTTTTACTTTGTTATGTTTCTACTTTTAAGTGAATCCATTTACAATATAGTCAAATTTATAGATACAGAAATATTTCTTTTATAGTGAACACTAAAGGCAAAAACAGGCTGAAGTCCTATTTATACATCTCTCACTCATGTAACAGTTTAACCCATCACTATGAGTAGAGATCAAACACTTTTCTCTTTGTACTTAAAACTGAATTTTCTTGCTTCTGGTCTTTTTGTGGTTGAAATGAACTGACCTACAGAAATGCTAAAGGGGGATTGATTAATAACATTTATTTCTGTATGCTTGAAAGAAAAGGAAACCTATGGTATGTCCAAGAGAAGATCAAACAATGAATATTACACAGAAGCTGTACGTCAGTAGAAAGAATTTAGCCATTAAAGACAGTGATTAAATGCTAAAATAGACTATTAAAAGAGACTAATTAAAAACTAATATAATTATAATTAGCACTTTCCCAGACACCACAGGAGAATGCCATTTGGTATAGCAGCAATAGCACCCTATGGAGCCAGCCAAATATGTGTAAGAACATTCGGTCTCCCAGACCTGTCTCACTAAAAATATGATCAGAAGAAGTTACTGCTTCTACATTCATTGAATCCCTGTTTCTCTCTCCTCTGTAAAATGAGGATTAATGCTACCTACTTCCTATGCTTGTTACGAGAATTAAATAAAATAATACACATGAAACATTTCCAGCAAAACAACTGCTTTATAGCACCTGCTCAACAAGCGTTCCTTCTTTGGAGAGATCCAGCATCTTGCTTAGGGAATCACTGCCTTACAGACTATCATTCTACTCTCCAGTACCACTGCCAGACATTGGGTGACACAATGATACAGAAACAAAAACTAATTACCTATTCTAACATTCTAACTCTACCTTACCATCCCTCCCCCATAGTTTAAGGTATTAACAATTTACTTTCTAGTTTGCATGCCAAAATAATTTAAATACTTTTCCCCCAATGACTTTGAGAAAGTTACAAGAAGGGACCCAGTGCAGGCAATCTATTCAGCAATACATTTTCTTGAGTGTCAACTCTGTGCCAAACAGTCTACATACTAGGGAATACCTTGGTGGGTGAAGAAACAAATATAAAAATGCCCTCAAGGCATTCATATTCTAGTGAAATAAGATGAATAACTAAATATTCTAAATAACTGAAACATGCTACTTTAATAACGTGTTTTCAATTAAAATGTGAAATTCCAAGATTCTCTATTAAATGCCGTTTTTTACTTTGTTCAACAATTCTTGCAAGACTTCTTAGAAATATTATTTAAATGGCTTAACCAGATACGGTACTTTTAGAACAATGAAATACTTGCAATGTACTAAAGTGATAAAATTCAATTACTAGATTTTCCTTACTCTATTTACACAGTTTTAAAAGTACCAATGCTACTCTTTGTCAAACCAACTTTGCATATCATTCTAATTTTATTTGAAAGGTATTTTATGGTTTCCACTTCAGCATCATATCATTCCATGCATAAGATTTAAAGTAGCTGCTAAATATATTATAAATATTATAAACAAGAGTCTATAGATACTAAAATGTAAATCTCTAAGTCAACTCTATTATGCTCTACAGATAACCTCATAAATAACTTTTTAAAATTAAGAGAACTTGATGTCTGATAAACTAAATTCTAAAGATTGAGGAAATAGTAGATATAAATACAATCCTTCAAAAGTAATCTGCAGCCACCCCCAACAATATAATAATGTTTTTCACAAAGATACCAATAATAAAAAAATGTATATGGTAATCTATTAGAACCTAAGAAGATATCTTTGTTTATTTATTTATTTTTAATCCTCAACCGAGGATATTTTTCTATTTATCTTCAGATAGAGTGGGAAGGAGAGAGAGGGAGAGAAAGGGAGCGAAAGGAAGAGAGAGACAAATATCGAAGTGAGAGGGACACATAGACTGGTTGCCTCCCACATGACCCCTACTAGGGCCAAGGATTAACCACAACCATGCCCTTGGACGGAACTGAACCCACAACTCACTGGTCCAGGGGCCAACGCTCTACCACTGAGTCAAACAGATTCTTTTACGAAAGATATATAGTGTGACAAAAATATGGGAGTCAAGTAAATTGTAAAATATTTTAACAATAGAGTTAAAATCTTGTATATTTTCCTAAGTACATGTCTCAATTATCAAGATACAAAACACTCCCTGGATGAAGTTTAAAGTGAGAAAAAGAAAATAAACTTCACTTTTCTAAGCAGGAGGAAATAAGTTTTAAATTTTACATATTCAAAATAATAAAAATGTATTTCTAATAGCTAAGTAAATAGGGTATCAAAAAAATTGTTCAAATGATTTATTTCACAAAATACACTAAAAAAGGTATTTTCCCCACACAGACAAACTAATGTTTGTGGTTTTTAAATTTCCTATCTGTAAAGCTGACTCTACAGTTAGGCATCAGTCTCAAATTGTGTATGTGCTTATGTTTTTAATTTTATTCACATATTAGTATCCTTTGCTACTTGTTAATCATCAAGAATGTGCATTTTGAGTTAATTTTTGAAGACTGAGGATGGATGGATGTACTTCTCACCCTATATATAGTCACCTACTTTGTCTTCTATTTAGGGTTACATGTTTGAAGAAGGGCTGGGTATGATTAGGGTAGTCCATAGTCACAGAACAAAATGACTTTCTATGTAATACCAACTGAGACAGGTGAGCTTTTAAAATCCTCATAAGCTCCTATCATAGAACTAACTGGCCCAGATCATAACTTATAATAATTAAATACTGGGGATATGAAAGAATTAACCAGATTATGAATTCCAAATTTTAAAGTGTAAAGCATTCTGTATAGCTTCAAGGTGACACCAAGATAAAGCTCATTTTCATTTTGGTTACAGCAGAACTAACATTGAATTGAAGAATCTAGTCACAGAATTTATATCCTTGCAAAGTGTGATAGGGCATTTTAAACATGTCACTTAAGCTGTGATGGCCCTTGCTGAGGTGGCTCAGTTGGGTGGAACATGGTCCTGTGCACCAAAGGGTCTCATGTTCAATTCCTGATCAGGGCACATACTCAGGTTGCAGGTTCCATCCCCAGTCCCGGCAAATGCAGGAGGCAATCTATTTCTATTTCTCTCTCTCAAATCAATGGAAAACATGTCTTTGGGTGAGGATTAAAAGAGAAAAGATGTATATTAAAGTCATACTTCTTATGCAAATGTTCAGAGGTTATAACATGGTTATCTTTAAAAAAAAAAAAAAAATTTCCTGAAAGCATATGTGAAATTAAATATCTGCAAGGGATCTCAAAAGGAGGAGCAAAATAAAAGGTGGAAGATAAAAAGAATCTAGAATTGTCACCATGCCCACAAACTTTCTAAGTGCTACATATACTGAAATCCTGTAGAAGAGGTAAGTCCAACTCCTACAGAGAAACTTCTTTGCTCATTATTACTTTTATCTTATCTGTCATTCCAAAATATTCTTCAAATCAAGATAAAAAGACCCCCCCCCCCAAAAAAAATGGAGATATGCTGGCAAAGCTGATTCTTGAAAAAGGGAAGAAGCGTATGTTTACTTCACACATTATTCTTTCTGGAGTAAGTTCCCCATCCTTTATTCCTTGCCTCCGTTTTGCTGAAAACCCTACCCATCTCTCAAGTCTCAGCTCAAGTTCTACCTCTTCCATAGAGATGATCCATATTATTACAGCCCTCACACATTTTGCAGTAGGAACAATTCCTATACAGTTTTACTGGGTACATAAACACACCCCATATGTCTTTATAATATTCTCTTGTTATATACCAATTTCTTGAGGTCATCAGCTTTTAATTTTTAAATCCCACATAATGCTTAATAACACTCAAGGTGTGTATTAAGGGTAACAATAAAGTGCACAAATGACATCAGAAACCCTTCAGAGAGTTTAAAATGAAGCCGATCACAGATGAAGATTCCAGATCTATGCAAGTTCTCCAGCCATCTCCATATGCTCCTTAGCTGAGTCAGAAGTAGTCAAGACTGGAAGAGTACTAGCTTCTGTCAAATAACCAGGAGGAAGACCCTGGGAGTGTCGTTTATCATACAGTCTTTTCTCTATGGCTGCTAAGAGCACTCACAACCTGCTTGAATCTAAGTCCCTGCTATGCTCTGTACTATGTAAATTATTTAACCAATCTGACCCTCGATTTCCCCATTTGGAAAACAGGGATATTAATGGTGTCTGTCATCAGGCTGTGGCCACTGAAAGGGCTTAGCACAGTGCCTATAGTAATAAGATCATGGCAATATTGACAGCTTATCTATAAAATGAGTTAGCTGACCTAGGTTATCCTTAAGGTCTCTTCCATCCCTCATGTTCTATGGTCCTGTGAAAAAAGGGACCAAAAAGGAGTCTTCCCTCGAGCCAAACTGCTCTCTTCTTCGCATCCGGTGAACATAGCCTCTAGGCAGAGCGTCTGGGACAATTAGAGGAACAGGAGGCTAAGCGGCCTGTCCTCTAAGCTGCCTTGTCCCCGTTAGGGGATGTCGCCCTCCACCCTAATTACTCCTGTCCCTTAGGCCAGCAAGTACTGTTGGAACGCCTACCAAGCGCAGGGCCCTGCCTCTGCCCCGGAGACTCGCGTGGACTGTGGGGGGGAGGGAGGAGGTCACTCACTTGTTCCTGCGGATCCAGTCGATCAGGGCGCGCACCTCGGGCACGTCGTCCAGCGCCGGGGGTTCACCTGTGCTGAACTGGTCCGGGAAGCTGCGGTTGAGGTCGCGGCCGCGGCTGTTGTCGCGGCCGCTGGCCCCGGGAGGTCCGCCGTCGCCGAAGCCGCAGTCCCCCTCGCGGGCGTGCTCAAACCCATCGGGATTGAGGCTGGGCAGCACGTACACGTCGGTGGTGTTGAGCAAGCGGACGACGCGCGGGTCTCCGCGGCGGTAGCCAGCCGCCAGCTCGCGCGCCAGGTAGATCAGCACCTGGCGCGACACAGTCTCGTCGCCGTGCATGTTGCCCACCAGCTTCACCTGCGGCCGGCCGGGCACCAGCGGCCCGGCCGCATCGGGCCCGGCGTCGCCGTCAGGGGGTGGCGGCCCCAGGCCGGCCGTGAGGCGCAGCACCCACAGCGGCCGGCCCTCCACCGAGCTGCCGATGCTGAAAAGGCGGGCCAGGCCCGGGGGCCCCGCGGCCACCGCCTCCCTCAGAGCCGAGCCCAGCTCCTCTTCGTGGTAGTAGCGATCGAACCGGCCCTCGCTCGCCTCGAAACCCGCACTCGTCGTCGTAGTCGTCGCCTCCGCCTTCTTGATGTGCGCTGCCTGGGCTGGGCTCCGCAGCAGCAGCAGCAGCAGCAGCGGCAGCGGCAGGGGCAGCGGCGGCGGCGGGAGGCGCCCTGGCCGCCAGAGTTGCCGCGCGCCCCAGCCGCTCGCCATCTTCCAGCAGCGCAGCAATCCCGGGCTTCGCTCCCAGCTCCCGGGGCTCCGCGCTCCGGGCGGCCAGGGCCCGCCGCCCCTCCGCGCCTAGCAACCCTCTGGCAGTAGCCAATCGCGGAAGGGCCTTCTGTGGCGTCATGTAGGAGGGCGGGGCTTTCCTTAAAGTAGCCCATTCCCTTTGGTGCCGCCTTCCTCCTGTCCTGGAAGTTTGGTCACTCTCTTCCTTCGCTAGGGTTCCTCTCGCTCTCCTCCCCTCCTCCCCATTCTCTCCGCTTCTCCTCTCCTGGCTCCGTCTCTTTTGTATGGCTTGTCCCTTTCGCTGAGTACTTTTTACTAGCCCCCTTACCATCTTTGCTGCGGTTTTTCCTGGCTGCGCTTTAACGCTTAGAACCGAGAATCAAAAAGCATCAAAAGGTTCGAAAGAAAGTCTAAGGAAGCCTTAGCCCCGTCGGCCTTCCACCGTTCACCCGAGTCGTTATGCCTCGGCTAGGGCCCCATGCCCTACAAGCGACGGGGCACTTGGCGTGGCCGAAGGCTCACTACCTCACAAAGCAGTCCGTTCCCATTTTAGTTTCCGTGTTGAAAGAAGGTGTCTCCTTTGTGTATAGCGATGTCTGCTGTGTAGTAGGCTCCCTTTGTGTTCATTTATATATTTCTTATATATTTCTTTGGTGTCACCCCATATTATTTCACTGCCACTAGCTCCTGTGTGCTCTGGTCTCAGCCCTCTGTAGGCACGTTTCATTTCATAGTTCACTTGACCACCTCTCTCAACTTTCCTGAGCGATTTGTTTATTTAAGTGTAACATTAGAATGACATTTTAAAAGCAAGCATGTATGACATTTCTGGAAACGCTTGGTGAGTATCATTTCTGAACTTCTCAATGTTCTGTCAAAGCTGGCACATATAATGTTTTCTATTCTAAAGAGGCCTTGAACTGGTCCTTTTACACACACACACACACACACACACACACACACTTTATTTTGTTTATTTATTTTGTTAATCCTCACCCAAGGATATTTTTTCCATTGATTTTTTTTTTAAGTGAGAGGGGAGAGAGAGAGAGAGAAACATCAATAACAATATCTCCTGCACACCCCCCGATCAGGCAGGGGATTGAACCTGCAACCTAGATATGCCCTTGACTGGGAATCGAACCTGAAACCCTTCCCTGCATGGGCCGATGCTCTAACCACTTAGCTACACTGGCGAGGGCTACACTGGTCTTTAGAGTAGGCTTTAGTCACTTTAGCATGAAGAAACACAAAACTTCATAATCCTCTTACCAAGTGTGAAATTCTACCCATCTAAGAATATAATTGCAGTGACTTGTATTTCCTTCTTTCAGAGCCAGGCAGTTCAAGCCCCCTTTCTTGAACTGTTATTGAACCCTAATATTACTAGACAATAATTCATTCATTCATTTATCAAATATTTATTGAGCAATCATTGTGTGCCAGAGTCAGGGTCTGGTAAGCAATTCATTTTATTCCCTTAGAGATCAGATATAGTTTGTGATATGTGCTACAATAGAGATATGGGGGCCCCTGTAAGGGAACCTCATTCAATCTGAGGAGGAGGAAGAAAGGAGAGAGTGGGGGTGGGAGAAGGAAGGAACTGGAAAGAAGGAGTAGCAAGAACAGAATGCTGCAAGGCTTGAGAGCAAATACTGCACATTCTGGCAGCTGCATGCAGATTAGTATTTCTTTTTTAATCCTCAACCAAGAATATGTTCATTAATTTTTAGAGAGAGGGAAATATAGATTGGTTGCCTTCCATACATACCCCAACCAGGCATCGAACCCAAAGCCCAGGTATGTGCCCTGATTGGAAATTGAACCTGCATCCTTTTGGTATACTGCAGGATGCTCCAACCAGCTGAGCCACTCAACCAGGGTGTAAATCAGAATTTCTGATTTGAAGCTCATAGCGTAGAGGTGACCTGACATGACACAGTCAGAGAAGCGGGATCAGAACCCAAAGAGACTCACAAGCCAGGCTCCGGGATGCATTTAATCTGGAAGACCATGGAGAGCCACTGATGGATTTTAAGCTAGTTTAGAAAAATCCCTCTGACAGTAACATAGAGAATAGAGTGGAAGGCATAAGACTCAAGACTGAGAAAACTGTAAGAAAGATATAATCCAAGAAGACGTTATGAGACTGAACCCTTGAAGGCAGTGCCAATGGAGGTGGAGAGAAGGAAGTGGATTTGAAAGACTATTATTAGGGAAAGTGGACAGAATCTGGTGACAGAGAGAGAGATGCTTGTAGGCTGAATCCAGGTTACAGCCTAAGCAACTTGCAGGTGTTCACTGAGGTTTTTTAGGACAGGAGAAAGCACAGGCTTAGGCGCAGATAATGAGTTTAACGCAATCACTCTGGTGACCGCTGCTTCTTCTCCATGCCTCATTTGGTCCAGTCTGCGTCACACACAGCAGCTACAACTCAGCAGAAACAAAATCCCAACTCCATTTAGAGACCGACTCTCCCTGAGAGTGCTTAATCATTACACTATGCATTTTGACAATAATCCAAATCAAAGAAGCCCCGGGGGACATGTTAACCTCTAATCAAATATTTCCTTTTCTACCATTTTCACTCTCCTTTGAAACCTCTTCCTGCGATCTCACTCCTGCAACCTCATCTAGAGAGGTAGGCTTAAAATGCAAATAAACAAGCATGAGGGCCGGGAAATAGTATGAAGTAATTTGAACCAGCACCCTCCCAGGAATCCTTAGGCCTCAGGTGGTGTGTTTGCCGCTTCTTTCAGATCTGGAGCCTCCATTCTCATCGGTTACAGGATACCAGTGGTTAGCGGTAAAACCCACAGTTTCCAACCTCATCACTGCTCACTAGAGGGGAAACCTCCAGCTAAATACCTCCAGCTATCCCTGAAAAGTCTTGAACCTGGTGACAGGTGTCCCTTTCTTCCTTCCTCCAAGCCAAGTCTTGGTTTCGCAAGTAAGGGAACTTGGGGAAAGGCTTCCTGTACACAGAAGCAGAGGGGTTATGACTTGGATTTTTAAAAACGAAGCAGAGCTATTGGGTGGCCTGCCTGACTTCAGTAACCACTTCCTTAGAAGACTCATAGGTAATGAACTAGTAAATGTCACATTGTCTGGCAGTAACACCCACAGACTGACACATTTAATTTGACAAATGTTTATGGAGCACACGCTCTAGTGAAGGGTCTGCTGTGTTGGGTGCAGGAGGATTGGAGAATGAATGAGGGATTCTGTCCAGGAGGCCAGAGTCTAGTGGGGAAACAGAACATAGATAGGACAATATGTATCCGTAGGGTCAGTGCTATGTAACAGGCACTGTGCTAAACCCTTTACATGGGTTGATGTATTTAATCCTCACAACAATCCTGAGGTAGGTAGTATTATCATTCTCTTTTCAAAGACAAAGAGACCGAGGCATGAGGTCTCACAGCTGGCAAGCCACAGATTCAGGACTCAACCCAGAGGGTCTGGCTTCAGAGTCTATAATAAAATTGGTTCTGTATAGTGAACTGGGGGGAAAATACTACTGGAACACAGAGAAAAAAAAGCAACTAATTATGATGAGAAGCCAGAGGAAGCTTCACTAATACCATCAGATCATGAGTTCGGGCATCAGAACTGAGTTCAAATCCTCGATCAACCATTTGCTAGCTGTTTTAACTTGGGAACGTTATTTCACTTTTCTGAGAATTAAATGTGACAGCAGGTGTATAACCTTTAATGTAATACTTATTATTTTACAAGCTTTCAGCTATCATTAATTTTATCTTTTTATAATAAGAAAAAGAATTCTCAAACAGGAAAAAGTGGAGAAAAGAACACTTGAGGCAGAGATATGGACTAAATTGATTAGTGATGCAGAGGTTACTGATGACCTTTATCAGAGCAGTCGTCATGGAACGGTGCAGGGAAAACGTGAATGGAGTGGATTCAAGAGAGACTGGAAGGTGGTGAAGTGGAGTTGATGAAATAATTCTTTCGGGGAATCCTGCTATAAAAGGGAGTAAAAAAAGCCCTGGCCAGTTTGGCTCAGCAGTAGGAACATTGGCCTGTGGTCCAGAGAGACCCGGGTTCGGTTCCCGCTAAGGGCGTGTACCTCGGTCGCAGTTTGTCCCCGGTCCTGGTTGGGTCGTGCAGGTGGCAGCCACTCGATGTGTCCCTTTCACGTCGATGTTTCTCTTTCTCTCCCCCTCCCTCCCACTCTATCTGAACAAAAAAATGGAAAAATGTCCTCAGGTGAGGATTAAAAAAACGGGGAGGGGGGGGGTAAAAGAAGGGGGATGGGTAGTAAAAAAAAAATAAGACAGCCCTGGCCAGTTTGGCTCAGCAGTTAGAATGTCAGCCGGTGGACCAATGAGTCCCAGGTTCGATTCCGGGCAAAGGCATGTACTTCAATTGCTGTTTGTCCCTGGCCCTGGTCAGATTGTGTGGGAGGCAACCAGTCGGTGTGGCTCTATCACATTGCTGTTTCTCTCTGTCTCTTTCTCTCTCTCCCCCTCCCTCCCACTCTATCTAATGATAAATAGAAAAATATCCTCGGATGAGGAATAAATAAATAAGACAAAACTGGATGGGGATGGAAGGCCCAGAGAGTTTTGGGGAGTGTGTGTGTGTGTGTGTGTGTAAAATGGGAGAGATTATGGGTTGTTTATATTCTGATGGGAATGATCTAGTAGAGGGAAATTTTGGTGATACATTACAGAGGTGGGGAGAATTGCTGGAGCCATGCCTTTGAATAGGAGTCATTGAGAAGGGATAGGATCTAATACACCAGTGGGAGGATTGGTCTTAGGTAGGAGCACAGATGCTTCGTCTGTAGTCACAAATGGGCATAGGTGCAAGTAAGTGGGTCGGCAAGTGTTGGGAGCCGGTGAATGTTTTCTGCTGATTGCCCTTATTTTCTTAATAAAATGGGAAGCAAGGCCATCAGCTGAGAGTAAGGGTGATATAGTAGGTGTTAAAGGCTTGAGGAGAGGGAGAAAGGTATGAAGTAATCATTTCAAAAAGTGGAAGAGAGAAATGGAGAGTAGTAATTCAGCTATTGACATTTAATAGGGACCAACAAGCAGTTTTCTAACATGTTATCTAGACATGAAAGCTGATGGGAGATGGAACAGAGGGTTTGTTTTTTGTTGTTGTTGAGGAGGAGGCTCTCTGGGAACATGCAAATTGTGGTTAGAGTCCAAATAATTGGGTTCTGAAAAGCCAGCCTGTGCGGCTGGGAGGTCCCTGAGAAGACAGACATACACCAGAGAGAGGAGAGCCTGGGTCACAGTTAAAACCTCCATTTCAGCCCTGGCCAGTTTGGCTCCGCGGTTAGAGTGTCAGCCCGCAGACGAGAGTCCTGCGTTCGGTTTCCACTAAGGGCACATCCTCGGTTGCAGTTTGTCCCTGGCCCTGGTTGGGGTTGTGTGGGTGACAACCAGTCGATGTGTGTGTCTCTCTCTCTCCCTTCCTCCCCCTCTCCCTCCTGCTCTATCTGAAGATAAATGCAAAAATGTCCTCGGGTGAGCATAAAAAAATTTTTTTTTAAAAAAACAAAAAACCTCCATTTCAGTTTTGCTCCGTGCTCGGAGCCTATACTGTTAACTCACCCAGACAAGTGGCCACTTTCTCTGGAGAGAAAGTCCAATTCTAGCAACTTGCAGCCCAAGAAGCACTAGTAAGAGATTAAGTCACCTCAGAACCCAAAAGCAATCATCCAAAATCAACTTTTGGACTTGAAAGATAGATATATCTTATCAATCACTGTCTGCGTATAATAACACCTTACGTTTACATGTGCTTTCCTGTATTATCTTGTTCAGTGCTCACCACAACTCTGAGACTTGAAAGTTTGTAATTTTTTTTTTTTTGTACAGATAGAGTGGGAGGGAGAGAGAGGAGGGGAGAGAGAGAGAAACATCGACGTGAAAGGGACACATCGAGTGGCTGCCACCCGCACGACCAACCAGGGCCGGGGACAAACTGCAACCGAGGTACGTGCCCTCAGCGGGAACCGAACCCGGGTCTCTCCGGACCGCAGGCCGATGCTCTAACCGCTGAGCCAAACTGGCCAGGGTGAAAGTTTGTAATTTTAAGCTGCCACTAATCAGCTCAGGCAAGTCAACCAGCTAGACACACAGTGGAGCTGGGAACTCCAGCCCTATTTGCAAAATCTGTTCAGAGCTCCTGCCATCACACGCCACGGGTCATTGCACTTAACTCAGCCTGAGCTCTATGTACATCGTGTGCGTATCTAACTTAAAATGAGAACAAGTGAGAAGAAGAAATACGCAACAAATCCCCCCAAAAGTGTATGTTAGTGAAAACTGGAAAGAATGTGGGGATAATTTTAAGGGTTTACTAATCATTAACAAAGAAATGAAATGCATTATTCGGGTGACCAGACACATGGTTAATGCCTGTGGAGAAAGAAACTGAAGAATTAACCGAGGGCCAAGAGACACCGTCACTTAAAGAAGAATTAGAGGAAATGACAAAAAGTTGTCTGTAGAAGACAAGGATGATGACAACACAAAGCAGCATCCAGTTAGAATTTTCATAAATTTGCTGATGTGTTCTAAGCAGCAAAAAACAAGAATGATTCATTTCTAAAGAGGCATTTTTTTTTCAATGGAATGAAGTCTCAAAATAGACAAATTAAGGGAATTTTCAAGAGAAACTGACCACATCAGTTCTTGCAGGGGCTATTGGTTTCCCCACCTCAGATCCTCTTTGTTGGGCCAGCCTACCCCTTCGCCAGCTGCGGCTTACACTTGTACCATCCTTGGTAAAGCTTTTCCTTAGTGAACAGGAGCTACTTTGCCAGAAATTCCTGCAAAATTACACACACTGCTTGCACCCTGCCCTCCCATCTGCCCTGTTATCACCAGGGTCCTCTCACTGTCTCACGGATGCAGGGTCCCTTGCTTCTGGATGGGACAAACTTTGGAGCAATTTAAGCTTCAGAGCCTGCTGTGGAATCAGACCAAGGAAACAATTCTTTCATCCTTGCTTAGCTTCTTCCCCTATTTTGCTTCCCTTAATCCCTTATAGGCGTCTCCTAAGGGCACTCCCTCAATAAATCATCATACAAGAATCCTTTTCTCAGACTGTGATTCCAGAGAACCTGCCTTAAGACAGCCAGGTAGCATATAACGCCACAGGGCTCCTTTCTATGGGTTAGATGGAATACATTTTGCTTTATGTTTTTGTTCTTGTTTATTTATTATTTTATTTGCAGAGTTTGCTCTTACTTCCTTGGAGTCTCTAATCTTTCCAGACCAAAAAGAAATAAAAGATGTTTATCAAAATCTCTTTCAAAGATTTGCTCTTGGTTACAAAGGCCTATTCTAGTTTAAATTTTAGTTAAACCTGTTTCTAGGGCACAGATACGCTGCAGCCCAATCATGAGGCCATGCCAGTGATTTTGATCTGTATTTCCAAAAGACGATTAGCCAGCACCAAATGGACAGCAGCTCTATTCTTATGAGGCAGGGAGGAAGGGAAGCAAATATCAAATACTTTCTGTTGTCTATATCAAAAAACCTGACTCATTCTAGTTTGAATAATACATGGAATTTACTGGCTCATTGGAGAAGTCTGGATTCAGGCATAGCTTTATCCTGGGGCTGAAAGGTCACCAAGCACCTGGTTTCTTTTTGTTCCGTGGCCTGCCTTCTACAATGTTGAATTCATTCTAAGTCTGACCCCCTGGGGTCCCAAGAGGGCTGCCAGAAGCTGCCAAAGCCACATGCTTTCTCATTCATACTGAGCAAGAAACAGAGGACGCCTTGTCTTGTCAATTATGCTGAGTTTCAGGATCAGCTTAGGTGACATGTGTGCCCCTGGACCGATCACTATGACCAGGGAGACAGTGGTTGCTGGTTGGCTTAGCTTAGGACATGAGCTCCTTTGCTGGGGCCAGGGATGAGGTCTGAGTCCCAAGAATTACATGCATTACATTCCTAAGAATGACATGCATCCCCAAATGGAAAGCAGGCCCCATGGCAAAGGGCACTTGGGGAATGGAAGTGGGGAGACAACCAATCAATACCAACCTGCTTCACCACGCAGGTAAGAGCAGCAGTCCATTCTCTTCGCTCGAGTCTGAGGTGTGCCTGTGTGCCCTGTCCTGGAAGAGGGTGGGGTGTGTGAAAGGAGAAGAAAGGGAGGAGGAAGAGGAAGTGCCGCAATGCTGTGAAATAACAGTATGTACACAGGGCTGATAACTAATACCTTCATGGGGCTTTAGAGTTTACAGTTCACAGCTTGACTCATTAATGCTCACAATTTAAAAAGGAATGTTTGTTCTTATTTTTGACTGTCCCGCATCTGAGCCCCTCCACCCTCATGTGGGGAACCCGCCACCTTAGGGGTCTGGGTGAAAGGCACTATACAAGCTGAAAGTGCCAGGTGCTTGCTTTCCTAGGACATGGGCACATAGTGTAGGTTTGACCAAGCAGATGAACCTGTAACAGACTTTGAACTGGGAGCTAGTGACACAAAGAAGCAGCACCTGTGGAGAATTCTTGTCAGCTGTTGTAAGCGAGGTGACAGCAACACGGTTTCTGGAGCCACAGAGCAAATGGGACATCTATCTCCCAGCAACTGTGGTGGTGGCAGACCAAGCTGCCGCAGTTGGTGACAGAGGAAGCAGTTTCCTAAGTGCAGCCGCTTGTTTTGGAGCATTGGTCCTCCCCGTGTATAACCTCTGATTTTCCAGCCCTCCTAGCAATTCTGTGATCTAGCCTACATCCTTTTTTTTTTTTATCCTCACCCAAGGACATTTTTGCATTTATCTTCAGATAGAGCAGAAGGGAGAGATGGAGAAAGGAAGAGAGAGCACGAAATATCGATGTGAGAGAGACACATCAACTGGTTGCCACCCGCACAACCCCAACTGGGGCCGGTGACAAACTGCAACCTAGGTATGTGCCCATTAGCGGGAACCAAACCCAGGACTCTCTGGTCCGTGGGCCGACGCTCTAACCACTGAGCAAAACTGGCCAGGGCCAGCCTATATTCTTTCGATAAATTTGTTTTCAATCACAATTCGTTTCTAAGGCTGCAACTTATTGAAAAATGTAATGCTCTGAGTCAGCAGTAGCATCTTCATTTTCCAGGTGAGAATACAGGTTCTGAGAGATGAAGTAATCGATGCCTAGGACCACATTGTCTTCCATCTTCAAACCTTTTTCCAGTGTGTGCCCCATTCATCGGTACAGGAGAAACTGAGAATGCCTCCCTCGTTCCCCAAACAGTCCTTCCTCTCCCCATCTGTCTAGTGCCTAAAGGTACCGTAGAAAGGGATTCCTCTGAGTCTGAAAGGCTTTTTTTTCTTGATTAAAAGGCTCACAATCCAGGGATCTTGAGATCCTGTCAGCTGACATCAGGGACAGTGTGGAAGAGGTGGGAATCCTTACCTGAGAGAGGACTTGTTTAACAGCTGCTGGAAAAGGGCCCTGTGAGGGTAAGATGCAGGGGGGTGGGACAGGAGAGGGAGAGAAATACTAAAAGGGGGTGAATGGTGCAAAAAACAGAACTTGCCCCCACACTTGCAAGGTGAATCTTTAGTTTGGCTGCTTAGTCCACTGGGGCAAAGACTAGAGATGTCAGTAGGGGAAGCCCCAGGGAAGATCAGATTGTTTGATGCTGATGGTTTTCAATGCTGTTCATCCTTTAGAATCACCCAGGGAGCTTTTTAAAAATACAAAGGCAGCACTGTGTTCAGTGGTTAGAGCATCAATCTTTGCATCGAAGAGTTGCAGGTTCCATTCCCGGTCAAAGGCATGTACTTGGGTTTCAGGTTCCATCTGAGGCCCCGGTCGGGATGCATGCAGGAGGCAACCAATCAATGTGTATCTCTCACATCAATGTTTCTCTCTCTCTCTCTTCCCCTCCACCTTCCTCCCTCCTTTCCATTTTCTCTAAAAAAATCAATGAAAAAAGAGATTAACAACAACAAAAACCAAGGGCTAAGGGAATGAGGGAATGCCTGCTTGATGGGTACAGGGTTTCCTTTGGGGTGATAAAAATAGTGTGGAGCTAGATAAAGCTGATGGTTGCACAACACTGTGAATGTACTAAATGCTATTGAACCGTACACTTTAAAATGGTTAATTTTATGTTATATGACTTTTATCTGAAATAAAAGTTTAAAAAATACCAGCACCCTGCCTTCCCTGAGAGGGGACAGGGTAATAAAAAGCATGCATGAGGGTAGAGGAGTTTTTAGAGGGAAAAGAAAGATTGGAGGAAGCTCATGAGTATGAGACCTTGGGAGAGAGGGCGTGCTCTGTAATGGACTCCATACATTTCTTCTAGGTGTCTACAGGTTGGCTGACTGCAGTGAAGACTTACCGTGTTTTACTTTTCACGGTTTTTATGGGAGTTGGATTTGTATTTGTATTGGATGTGTCGGTGCTGAGAAAAGGCTACGTATAGCTTAGTTTTACTTGGATTATACCTTCTATCTATTTTATAGGTTTGCCCAAGGCTAGCCCTAGATTCTAGCAACAAATTCAAGTGGGACCAAGTGCTCTCTTGCCTAGATGTAGTGGAGTATGTCCAGATCCAAAGACATCTTCCAATAAAAACAGCAAGAGCTCTGGCCAGTTGCTCAGTGGTTAGAGCTTTGGCCCACAGACTGAAGGGTCATGGGTTCAATTCCGGTCAAGGGCACATAACCTGGGTTGCATGTTCAATCCCCAGCCCTGGTCAGGGTCGTGTGGGAGGCAACGAATCATTGTCTCTCTCTTACAATGATGTTTCTCTCTCTTTCTCCCTTCCTCCCCTCCACTCTCTAAAAAATCGATGGAAAAATATCTTGAGAATTTAAAAAATAAAATAAAGTGAAAAGAAAAGCAGCAAGAAATGGGGGCCCTGCATTCTTTCATAAAGGCCCCAGAGCACCACTCATACTTCCTAACCAGAAAAATATTCAGTTACCAGGGCTGCTCTGGCAGCCAGCAATTTCAGCCTCTGATTTTGATGAAAATACTTGCTGAGACTGACTTGGCATAAACAAAGCACATTCACACCCAGCCAGCTGGATTCCATCTCAAGAGTACAGGATGAAGCTCCAGAAGGTGAAGAGATTGATGCTATTTATGGAACAGTCTGCAGTCTTCTCTCTCCTGTAGGTCTGGGTGAGACCGGTGCAAAGGCATTAGAGCAGTTCAAAGCGAAAGCAGCCGCCGAAATGCGGCAAGCCCACACAAGGACCAAAGCCCTAGGAAACCCTGTGGGCCCGCGACACAGAATCAGGTCCTGGGTTTGCAAAATGACCCTGGTAAGAAGTAATTACCAGCTCAGATGCTCAGTGAAGAAGGGAAACACTTGTTTCAGCACTCAAAGAAAGAAAAGAACACACAATGAAGCCAGTTAAAACAGAGTGAACGGATGCAGTCAAAGACAAGATAAGAATGGGTGGAAAACAGAGCAAATCTCTAGGGGCACCAGAGCAGATGTTCCCATCAGGTTGTCTAATGCTGCTTCCCAACATCACCCACCACCCCACTCCCATCTTTACCACCTTCTCAGCACTTCATTCCGCTCTGCAGGTCTTCCATCCATTTATTAAATCATCCAAGAGACCTTGAGTAAGCACAGTCTCTAGGCCAGACCCGGTACAAGACTCTGGGCATACAGAAGTGAGGAAAACATAATTAGGGCTGGATTAAAAAGAGCCTCAGGTCTGGCTGGTGTGGCTCAGTGGTTGAGCGTTGACCCATGCACTAAGAGGTTGCGGGTTCAATTCCCAGTCAAGGCACATGCCCATGCTGTGGGCCTGATCCCCAGTGAGGGGCATGCAGAAAGTGGCCAGTTGATGTTCTCTCTCATCGATATTTCTATCTCTCTCCCTCTCTCTTCCTCTCTCTCTAAAATCAATAAAGAAAAATTATTAAAAAAAAAAAAAAAAAAAAAAAGGAGAGCCTTAGAAGCCTTAAACACTAAAGAGACCATGGTGTCCCCTTCCTAAATGAATATTCAATAACTTTTTTCTAGCCCTGGCCTGTGTGGCTCAGTTGGTTGGGCATCGTCCTGGGCACCAGAAGGCTGTGGGTTCGATTCCTGGTCAGGGCATATGCCCTGGTTGAGGGTTCAATCTCTGGTAGTGGGTGTGCAGAAGGCAGCTGATAGATGTTTGACTCTCACATCAATGTCCCTCTCTCCCTCTCTCTTCCTCTCTCTCTAAATATCAATAAGCAATTTTTTAAAAAAGACTTTTAAAAAATAGCTATTTTTAGATTTGAGGATCACAAAATTCAGATTTATTAATTAAAGATGAATGTTTCTCTTGTACTAATTTTGGTTGTTCCTGCTTTGCTGGTACCTTAAGGGGTGACCCAGCTATGGACAATTTCCATATCCTTAAAAAGCTCATGGGAAGATGACTCTTGCCTTTCTGAATACCATGACTGCTCCTCTCTTTCTCAATTTCTGGTAGCCACCATAGTTGTTAACGAGTGGAAGAGGACAAGTTGGCGACAGGGGGAGGAATTGGTATTCTGAAAAAGGGACCAGCCTGCTTGCTGACAAAATCCCACACAATCACTGTGCTCTCATGTCAGAATGCTGAATGAGCTTTTGGTAGCTGGGATTCAAGATGTGGAGACGGTTTTGAGAACACCAAGATACCAAGGAATGGAATGGCTTCCTTGTTATGATAAATCATTTCATACTTTTAACACAAAATATAGAAATTGGGAGGTTACATCACCCAAATCAAAAAGATATGACTTTAGTCTTTTCCGTCATATCCTTAAACAATAAAAATAGACTCTTGCCTTTGATAATTGAACTGAGGTGCCAGTGGGGTCCAGTAGCTGAAGTCTGGGATAGTTAAACCAGGCAGGACTTGGTAAATGGCAGGTCCAGAGAAAAGCAGTGTCAGAATGGGTCAAAGCCAGGGAGGAAAAGGGAGTTCCAAGATGGCTTCCAATAGCCAAAATAATTAGGCTTGGAACATGGGAATTGCAGAGAAAGACAAAGGTTCCAGAGTTAAAAGCTGGACAAAAGGGAGTGAAAGCCAATGATTGAGAAGAATTTAGTTGGGTTCTAAGGGCAAGATTAAACAGTGAAAAGAGAATATGAGAAAAGAGCGTGTCAACATGTTAGCAAGCTGGGGTAGGCCTGCTAGGAGACCTAGATGGAATTTTGGCTACTAGACTGAACAGGAACTGACATGCCTCCCCCTGTTCTTATGTTAGTCTGAGAGGCCATACTGGCCAAAGCATAAATAGAATCTGTTCATGGATGGTTAGAAAAGCTCACACCTGGGAAATGTACAACATGTTAATTGAGATTAGACGTGTCTAGGCTATATCCTCTGGGCTATTTCCCTGACTTGTGGTTGTCAGTGAATTAAGAACAAGGGTTCTAAGACTTTTGGATTTTATGGAAATAGAAACTTTTCTTAGAACTCAGGGAAAATATATAGATGCTTTTTGTTTGACCTGCCTGAACAATACTGAATTTCTGCGTTGAGGTTGCCCAATCACAGTTTCTTCATTTCTTCAGTGACACCAAGGGCACACAACCCAGGCTGGTCTTCAACATAAATATGGTGACTGATTCAGAGATGGCATGTAGACCAAGCCAGGATCATCAGAGTTCTCTACGTGGAACCGATGGTATGTATTTTCTTCTCTGTTCAGTTGGAAGACTCTGTGGACGAAAACCTAGACTTGCTTGAAGATAGAGTTTCAATTTAGTGGGGACAATTGAATTTCAAGAAGGAAGCCAACCGGCAAAGAGAGGCAAAGAGCAGAAAATAGGCGGGAGAGTGATCTGAAGGTAATTTCAGGTCAGTCCTGAGGGCAGCTCTACCTTTGCCCTCCATCGTTTGGCTGTAGGAGGCAATACATTGTGCTTTCCACTTAAACTAGTGTAAATTGTGTTTCTTTCGCTTCTACCCAAAGAATCCTGTCCAAGCAAAGCCATCTGGCAATATTTCCTGAAATTAATTTCCTGGGGAATTTGTTAAAAGTCGCACAGGCACTACCAAACACCAACTAGAATGGTTCAAATTTTTAAAACTGACCATCCTAAATGGTGGAAATGTGGGAAAACTGGGACTCTCAGATTTTGCCGGGGGGTGGGGCATAAAGTGGTAAATATAACAAAACACTTTGGGAGACTCTTTGGCATTTTCTAATAAAGTCGCACATATACCTGTCTTATGAGAGCAGTTCCACTTCTAGGCCTTACCCAAGAGAAATGAACATACATGTCCACAAAAAGGTATACCAGAATGTTCATAGCACTTTCATGCATGATAGACACAAACTGGAGGCAACCCAAATGAGCGTTGATAAACATTGTATACAGTTGACCCTGGAACAATGAGGGAGGTAGGAGCACCCATACCATCCCCCCACAGTTGAAAATCTGTGTATAACTTTTTTTTTATTTTTTTTTATCCTCACCCGAGGACATTTTTCCATTTTTTTGTTCAGGTAGAGTGGGAGGGAGAGAGAGGAACAGAGAGAGAGAGAAACATCGACGTGAAAGGGACACATCGAGTGGCTGCCACCCGCACAACCAACCAGGGCCGGGGACAAACTGCAACCAAGGTACGTGCCCTTAGCGGGAACCGAACCCGGGTCTCTCCGGACCGCAGGCCGACGCTCTAACCGCTGAGCCAAACTGGCCAGGGCTGTGTATAACTTTTGACTCCCTCAAAATTTAACTACTAATAGCCTACTGTTGACTAGAAGTCTTACCAATAGCATAAACAGTCAATTAACACATATTTTGTATGTTATATGTATTATATACTGTATTCTTACAATAAAGCAAGCTAGAGAAGAGGAAATGGTATTAAGAAAATCGTAAGGAAGAGAAAATGCATTAGCAGTACTGTGTGTGTCTGTTTTTTAATCTGCATATAAATGGGCCCACACAGTTCAAACCTATGTTGTTCTAGGGTCAACTGTATATTCATACAATAGCATAACATTTAACAATAAAGAGAAATGAATTACAACAATGAGGATAAATCTCAAAAACAGTATGTTGAACAAAAGATGCCAGGCCCAAAAGAGTACATGTTGTATAATCCTATCTACATTAAGTTCTAGTACAGGCAAAACGAATCTATGGTGATAAAAATCAGAACAGTGGGTTAGAGAGGAGAAAATGACTGACAGGAAGCACAAGGGAACTTCTAAGGTAATAGAAATGGTCTATATTTTGATTAGGGTGGCAGTTACATTGATCAATGTATTTGTCAACACTCATCAAACAGTTCACTTAAAATCTATGTACTGTATTTTGTGTAAATTATATCTTGATAAAAAAGGTTATTTGTACACATAATACATAGCAGTATTATTCACAATAGTCAAAAGGTGGAAGCAATAAAGAGTCCACTGACAGATGATTGGATAAACAAAATGTCAGCCTTACAAAGGAAATTCTGACACATGCCACAGCATGGATGAATCTAGCGGACATTATGCTAAATGAAAGAATCTGGTCACAAAAAGACAAGTACTGTATGATTCCACTCAATTGCAGTACCTAGAATAGTTAAATTCACAGAGACAGAGGAAGAATGGTAGATGCCAGAGCGGAGTGGAGGAGGAAATGGGGAGTTATTGTTTAATGGGTTCAAAGTTTCAGTTTTGCAAGAGTTCTGGAGATGGATGGTGGTAGAGGTCACACAACAATGTGAATATACTTAATATCACTGAACTGTGTACTTTAAAGGGATTGAAATGGTAAATTGTAAGTTATGTGTATCTTACCACAATTTTTTTGTGGAGGAATTGTGCAGGAACTGACATGTGGTTGTCTACTTTTTATGTTGCCAAGTAACAACATTGAAAAACAACAAACAAGGCACCATCTACTATCATCTGCATTTCATAAAAGAAGGGCTATTTCTGGAATTTAAAATGTAAGAAAGACAGAGTCTCAGAATAGAACAAGTTCTTTTCCAAAATATGACATATGGACATGTTCTCCCACATTATTCTTACTTTTTATTTTATTAGAGATTAATAATAAAAAAATTCTTCCCAGCCCTAGCTGGTTTTGCTCAGTGGTTAGAGCATTGGCTTGCAGACCAGAGAGGCCCGGGTTCAGTTCCTGCTAAGGGCACGTACCTTGGTTGCAGCGCCCCGGCTGGCCCCAGTTGGGGTCATGCGGGTGTCAACCACTCGATGTGTCTCTCTCACATCCATGTTTCTCTCTCTCTCTTCCTCCTTCTCTCCCTTCTGCTCTATCTCAAGATAAAATGAAAAAAAAAAAAAAAAAGTCCTCGGGTGAGGATAAAAAATATAAAAAATAAATTCTTTCCATATCAAAACTAATTTGAAGACCAGAATTTGGAACTGCTACCAGTAGATACTGCAAAGTGGGGTTTGATGGCACCACCAGTGCTAAAAACCCAGCGCCCACCAAACCAGTGTTCTGACCCAACTTGACATTTCCCATGTCCTGAAAGCATGCTTTCCTTCACATGTAGAAGAATATCGTGCAAAAATGTCCCAGAGACAACTACTGAAAGACTGAAGACCAGAAAGACCTCTTAACCAGAGGACAATGGGAAAACAATGTTCTCACTCTAACACCATCAGATAGTGACTTGTGTCTCCCCCACATCTACATCCTAATTTGTGTGCTTAGGCAGCAAAAGTTCACACAGTTGTTGCTTCGCAGCACACAGGAAATGCTATGACTCAAAGAAGATACAGCCAGAGAGGCTAAGTTTGCGTGGCAAGGTAAGAAGAAAATGCAACAAGTGTGAAACCACAAGGAAATTCAGAGTTGGTTTCAAGGTTTGATCTTTGCAGTGAGTGGAGTCCTGGGAAATTCTGGGAGCCTGAACACTGGTACTAAGCTTCGTGTGCCTGCTTAGATAAAAGGTGAATGGGCGTTGCAAAGTGAGGTGGTCCAGGAATTCTCAGGGTCTAATGTAGTCTACCTACTTCATATTCTTTAAGTAGCATTAAAATATTTTATTAGCATAACAAAATTCCTTAATGATAAATTCAAAATTACTTATGTATTAGAAAAGCAAGATACAATTGAAAGGAATCAGTGTCATATGATTAATATGATAATCCCAGCCTTTGTATACATATACATCAAATAAGACTTTAAATATGTCTTCTATGTCATTTCCTCCCAGGTAAGTAGCTGCAACATCAGAAAAAAAATCTGATATATTAAAGCACTTTAAAAAAAATAACCACACACTTTCAGAAAAACTGCAAATTTGGATACCTTTTATGCCCCTCCAATGGAAATTCCCTTTTTTGCCCTGCTCAAGCTTTCATGTCCTTTGCCAATGTATGCTCCCATGGGGAGGCCCTCCTCACCCAGCATGGTTTTCAACACCCTTGCCAGGTTACCCCCATGCATGGACACCTTCCTCATCTGGCTCAGACTCTGACACCCTACTCTGAGCCACCATCACCACCATTCTGTGGGAATACCCTTCTCACCCTGCCCAGCCTCCAACCCCTTACACTCAAGTAGCCCTCCAACACAGGCACCTGCTCAGATTCTGACACCCACCCTGTGGTGGGCTGTTCCCCTGATACGTGCCCTCCTTGCTCTACTCAGGCTCTGACACCCATGCTGGGCCACACTACTGCATGAATGTCCTCCTCATTGCTTGCCAGCTCTTCTTTCTTATTAAAACATATAGGTCCTATTTTGTAGTATCTGTAGTTGTTTTGCCTTATGTCTAGACTTGCATAAATTTGACTTCATGACTAATCCTGTTATATCATATATTCCCCATTCCCTCGTTGTCATTCTGAAATGTCTTAATTGTCTGGATTTCATCATCAGGTAGCTTTTTCAAAAAGTACTTATGTGTGCCTTATCTGAGTAAAATCTTTGCATATTTAAGACTATGTGTTGGCTGCCTTCATGTGCAGGTAGACATTTGGCTGGGTATAAAATTCTTGGGTCACACCCATTTCTCCTCAGAACTCTATAAACATTGCTCTGTCATGTTCTGGCATGAATTGTTGCTGTGAATACGTTTGAACCCAGTGTTACCTCTTCTCGTTACAGGTGACCCATATTTTTTGCCCAGACACTCATAGGATTACTCACTTAGTTTATGAAATTTAGTCACTTCATGGGGCTATGTCCTGTTTCTATGCCTCTGTATTAATTTTTCTACAACTGAGTGTATCCTTTAACTTTGTAAATTCTGTTCATTTCAGGAAAGTTCTTCATTTCATTTGCTCTGCTCTCTACCTCAGGGACACCAAGTATATACATATATGGTGAATTTCTGTTGTGTTTTATCAATGTATAGAATTTCAATGATTTGAAACTTCTATATAGATATGTAAGGTATCTTAGTTCAGGCTTCTACAACAAAAATACTGTAGACTTAGGCAGCTTATAAGAAACAGAAATTTATTTCTTATAATTCTAGAAGCTAGGAAGTCTAAGATCAGTTGCTTGCAGATTTAGTGTCTGGTGAGAACGTGCTTCCTGGTTCATAGATGGCTATCTTCTCATTGTGTCTTCACATGGCAAAAGAGGCAAGAGAAATCTCTGGTCACTTTTATTTATTTATTTATTTTTTATCCTCACCTGAGGACATTTTTCCATTTTTTGTACAGATAGAGTGGGAGGGACAGAGAGGAAGAGAGAGAGAGAGAAACATCGACGTGAAGGGACACATCGAGTGGCTGCCACCCGCACAACCAACCAGGCCCGGGACAAACTGCAACCGAAGTACATGCCCTTAGCGGGAACCGAACCCGGGTCTCTCTGTACCGCAGGCCGATGCTCTAACCGCTGAGCCATACCGGCCAGGGCTCTGGTCACTTTTAGAAGAGCACTAATCCTATTCATCCCCCAACTTTGAGAGCAAGTAACATAAGGAATAAGGAATTGGTTATGGTGCCTAGTGGCAGCAGTAATAAAAAAAACATCCCTTTGCAGGAGCTACAGTTTCAGCAGTGGGGAAGTCCAGTGTCTCTGGGGACTGGGGTCCAACCTGTGCCATTTAATGGTTCAGAGTCACGGTTTCAGTGTCTTCGTGGACTGAGATATGGCAATATTTAGGCTGTGGTCCTGGCTGCTGCTTGGACCTCCTTGTTCTGATCTAGAACCTATTTCTCATCCTTCCTAGCAATTTCTCTTTAGTAAATTTTCTTGTGTGCCTAAGTCACCTAGAGTTAGTTTATGTTGCTTGCAACTAAGAACTCTGATTAAATTTGAATGTTCATTGTTACTATCACAGTGTATTATATTTACAAAATAAAATATAGATTAGGAGCTCAAAAGTGGCTCATTAAAATATTAATATAACCCACAGTTAATATTATACTTAATGGTAAAAGACTGAAAGCTTTCCCTTAAAATCAGGAACAAGCCAAAAATCTGTTTAGACTACTTCCATTCAACATTGTACTGGATGTTCCACTCAGGGCAATTAGACAAGAAAAAATAAATAAAAGGTATCTAGATAAGAAGGAAGGAAGGAAGGAAAGAAAGGAAGGAAGGAAGGAAGGAAGGAAGGAAGGAAGGAAGGAAGGAAGGAAGGAATAAAAAGCCCTAAAAATCCTCTAAAATTTATTAGAATTAATGAACAAGTCTAGCAAACTTGCATACAAGATCAATATGCAAAAAATAAATTGTACTTCTGTACATTAGCAATGAACAATCTGAAAATGAAATTGAGAAAACAATTCCATTCACAGTGGCATCGAAGAGTAAAATAGCTAGGAATTAACACAAGGACTTGTACACTGAAAAATATAAAACATCATTGAAAGAAATTAAAGAAGACCAAAAGGAATGGAAAGACACCCCATGCTCATGGATCAGAAGACTTGATATTGTTAAGATGGTACTACTCCAAATTGATACACAGATTCAATGCAACTCCTATCAAAATACCAGCGTCCTTCTTTTGAACAAAAAATTGATGTTGATTCTAACATTCATATGGAAATGGACTTAGAATAGCCAAAATATTCTTGAAAAAGAAGAACAAAGTTGAAGGACTCATACTTCCTGATTTCAAAACCAACCTAGTAAAAAACTATAGCAATAAAAACAATGTGGTAATAGCATAAGGATAGATGTATAGGTCAATGGAATGGACCCGAACATTCAGAAATAAACCTTCTCATTGCTGGTAAATTGATTTTTGGCAAAGGTGACAAAACTATTCAATGGGAGAAAATAGTCTTTTCAACAAATGGTGCTGGGACAACAGGATATCAACATGTAATGAACGAATTTGGACTCATACCTCACACCATATACCAAAAAAATTAACTCAAAGTGGATCATAGACCTGAATGAAAGAGCTTAAACTACCAAATTCGTAGAAGAAAACATAGGAGTAAATCTCTGTGTCCCTGGGTTAAGCAACATTATCTTTGATATGACACCAGAAGTACAAATTACAAAAGAAAAACAGATAAATTAAACTTCTACAAAATAAAAAACTTTTGTGCTTTAAATGATGCTATCAAGAAAGTGAAAAGAGAATCCACAAAATGAAAGAAAATATTTGCAAATTATATATCTGATAAGGGATTTGTATTTAGAATACATTAAGAATCTCACAACTCAACAGCTCCAAAAATAATCCAATTAAAATGGGCAAAAGATTTGATTTTTCCAAAGAAGATGTACAGATAGCCAATAAACTCATGAAGAGATGTTTGACATTACTACTCACTCAGGAAATGGAAATGAAAACCACAATGGGATTGCTAAAGGGTACAGAGTTTCTTTTGGGGATGATGAAAATGTTCTAAAACTGATTGTGTTGATGGTTGCACAACTGTGAATGTACTAATCACCATTTAATTGTACACTTAATTTGGGTGAATTATATTTTAATAAAGCTGTTACCAAAAAACCCATAATGAGATTCTACTCTATACCTATCAGGATGGCTAAAACAGAAAAGACAGACAATAACAAATGTTGAATATGTAGAAAAATAGCAACGCTTATTCATTGCTGGTGGGATTATAAAATGCTGCAGTCACTTTGAAAAACAGTTTGACAGTTCCTCAAAATGTTAAACATAGAGTTAGCATATAACCCAGTAGTTCCACCCAAGGAAATGGAAGCATATATCCACACAAAAACTTGTACATGAATGTTTATAGTAACATTATTCATAATGGCTAAAAATGGAAACGATCTAAATTTTCAGGAATTTATGAATAAGCAAAATGTGGAATATCAATACAATGGAATAATATTTGACCATAAAAAGAAATGAAGTAATGATACATGCTACAACATAGATGAATCTTAAAAACATCATACTAAGTGAGAAAAATCAGACATAAAAGACTACATGTTGTGTGATTCTGTTTAGACAAAACAAGCAAATCCATAGAGATGGGAAATGTATTAGTGGTCTTCAGGGCCTGGAGGGAAGGGAAAAATAGGGACTGACTACTAGTGGGCACAGGGGCGCTTTTTGGGATGATGAAAATGTTCTGAAATTGGATAGTAGTGATGGTTGCCCAATTCTATGAATATTCTGAAAACCACTGAATTCCACACTTTAAAAGGGCAAATTTTATGTGAATCATATCTCAACGAACCTGTTATTCAAGTTTTTTTTTAATGAATGTTGTCATGTGAATACCACAAATCAGAATAGCATTATAAAGTTAAAAAATGAACAGAACTGTAGTGAAAATATAGAATATGATTCTGTATGTTATTGGATAGGCATCTGAAAATATGATTATTTTGCATAAGTTGTCAAAGAATAACAGTACAAATTGTAAAAGGGATGATGAGTATCTGAAAACTGGATTGTACTGGGCTAGCAATTTATTCATCTCTATTCTTCAGTGTATTATTTATTATGAACATATGTTCACATATGAGCATAAAGCCACCCATGGTCTTTTATTGTCATTGTCAAACAAAACAGTGACCTCTCTAGTAAAGAAGTGATATTTTTCTAGAATAAGAATAAAACAATACTTTACAAATTGATGAATTTTGTTTCTAAAGGCAGACACAGGAAATATCAAAACTATAGCAGCATCATTGAAATCTGCATTTCTCCAGCAAAACAAGGCTATAAATCACTCTACTGACAAAAAGGTATAAATCAATTAAAAAGCAAATGACACACTTTTGGCTTGACGAGAACGCAAACAAAAGTTCTTTGCCTAGTGACGGTCAAGGTTGTTGCAAAAATTCAACAGCATACAGTGTGAAAGAACTATCATCGTCATATCCTAAAAGGTGCTGACTTTCACAGGAAGGAAACGGCTGATGTGCTATGTACAAATCAGCCCTTGGCATGTGCATGCCACATATACAAGGGGAAAATGCTCCCTGATATTTTATTCTATTTATCATTGCAGATTCATGCTATGGGAAAAGAGATTTATCATCTATAATAATTGTTTTGTAAGAAAATATATGTTGGAGTCAGTACTGTTAGAAACCTGGCGATGTGTTTAGCAAAGAAGAATGTTAACTATAGGAATAAAAGGTTGCACTTAAATGTCAATCCACACACTGCTTCATTCACAGAGAACAATTAGCAGACAACATACACGCCCTGACCTTGAATCAGGAATGGAGGAAAGAGTGAAGATTGCAAATATAACCAGGTCACAACCACTGAGTGAATGTGTTCTCGGCATGTTGTAAGAAGAAACAAGACTGCTCTTCTATGTGCAGGCATGTTGCCTGCCAGGGAAAGCCTTGCCCATAATTTTTTTTTTAATAAAGGAAGTTATTTATAGTATTTCTTCATGACACTCATAGTGCCTATAGAGATATTTTTCTATTTGCAAGTACATTATCTCAGCTCAGTGTTCATTTCAAGACTGGCTGGAGTGTTGGCCTTTGCACCTAAGGGTCTCAGGTTTGACTCCCGGTCACGGGCACATACTTGGGTTGCAGGTTGGATCCCCAGCCCTTGTCAGGGCACATGTGGGAGGCAACCAATAGATGAGTCTCTCTCACATAGATCTCTTTCTCTCTCTCTCTCCCTCCCTCTCTCTCCTCCCTCCCTTCCAATCTCTCTCTAAAAAAAAAAAAAAAAAAAATCAATGGAAAAAATATCCTCAGGTGAGGATTAAGAACAACAACAACAAAATTAATTTAATATAGTAACAAATTTTAATAATTGAGAATGAGAATAAACTAGCAGAATTTCTCAAGATATAAACAACATACATTAGTTGTTTATTGCTGCAAAACAAATTACCCCAACATGTAACAGCTTAAAAAAACAAGCATATATAATATCACAATTTCTGTGGGGCAAGAATCTGGGTGTAGCTTAGCTGGGTGACTCTGACTCAGAGTCCCTCATGAGGTTGTGGTCAATCTATTGGCTGGGGCTGTAGTCATTGTGAGGCTTGACTGCAGAAGGAGTCATTCCCAAGCTCACTCAGATGGTTGTTGGCAGGCCTCGGTTATCTCTGGCTGTTGACTGAAGATGGCCATTCCTTGCCACGTGGGCCTCCCCTAGGGCATCTCACAACATGGCAGATGACTTCTCCTAGAGCAAGGAAGCAAGAAAGTGAGAGAAGGCAAGCAAGACAGAAGCCACAGTCTTTTTGTAATTTAATCTCAGAGGTGACATCCCATCACTTCTGCCCTATTCTATTCTTTGGAAATGAGTCAGTAGGTCCAGTCCCTGCACAAGAGGAGGAGATTACATGTAGCTATGGATACCTGGAGATGAGGACCACTGGGGCCCTTTCAGAGGCTACCTACCACAGCATCCATAAACTTCCATGGTTGTGGCTTTACCTGGACCCAGGTGCCACATGATTCATCAGGTCTTGGTCACTAAAGCTCTCTCGTCCTCCACCTGGCATTGCCTGAATTCTCAGTGTTCTGTGATCTAGGAGGCAGAACTCAATCAGAAATGATAGCTATTAAAGATGATTGCAAGGTCTACATCAAATTCTAATTTAGAAGTCCAATGCCCTAGGGTACATATCTATTATAGAGCTGGTGGGTTTCCTAACCAAGCCCTTAAGCTGGCATGGCTATTTGGTGGAACAGGTCTAAGCCTATTTGTTTTTCTTTCCCATGGCAGGGACAAAGGTAGCATGCTCTTTTAGCCAGAATACATTGAGAAACTCATTCACCTCAGTTCGCTAAATGGAGTTGGTTTGACCTGATCTGAGAGGTCAATGGAGTGGGTTTGGCCTGAGAGGATACTCCATACTTGTGGCTTGGGAGTTGGCTCTCATATTTTACACATTGTTCGTTTAGGGCATTCAACTCAAACAGAAGTGACCCAAATTGAGTCAGTGAGTCTCTTACTGACCTGCTCCAGCAGGGATTAGAGACTGCCGATTGGCCTCCATTTTCCTTTTATTTTTAGTAACAAAATCCCCAATTATTGGCTGGGCACATGGCTGTCTGGAATAAAGACAACAGTGATCAGTTTTCTTGCAGTTTGATGTGGTCATGTGACTATTTTCTAGCCAGTGAGATATAAACAATAGTCGGTATAAACAATATAAGTAGTTGGTGTGAACAATTTCCAGGACGTGGCCTTAAAGGAAATCAATATGTGCTGGTGTGCCCTGCTTCCTTTGTGTTAGCAAGGACATGGATGCAATGACCGGAACCCATGGGGAATAGACGTCATGCAGGTTGAAGCAACACGAAGAAGGACATGATGGCGTGCCATACTAATTCAGAGGTGATTACCTCTGCACTTCTTAAACACGAGAGAGAAATAAATTGGCACTTTTGTTTAAGTCATTTCTAGATTTTTCAGTTACTTCTAACTGAATCGAATCCTAAGTAATAATGTGGCTTTGTTCAAGTCCAGATCCTAAATGCATGCAAATTCAAATCTAGTCTTGCCATGATCTGATCCACCTCGCTGCTTCCTGCAGTGTTCTTCCGGTGGGCAGGCATTTTCTCTAACTATAAGGCAAAAAGTTGTAGCAAACACTGCCAGGTTCCCATTGGTAATAGTTGGGGTACTAGGATGTGCTGATGGGATGTGTATGTGTTCAGAGTCTGGGGCAATCTGTAGAGAGTTGGATGCTCTTGCTGAACTGCAGGGATGGGGCTGGGTGAGGGCAGGGCCCAGTCCTTGAGGTTCTCTTCAGGTAGCAGAGCCCTGAATAGAGCTCTCCTGCCATCTTCCCTGGTTGTTCTCTAAGTCCAGAGGTTCAAGATCTGTAGGTCAAGATCTTGTCTGACTCAGATATGCAGAGCCAGTTGGTACCTTTAAGAACAAGGAGTGAAAATCAGGGATAAGGAAGTACAGATAAAAGACAAGTGAAACTGTCTTCTAGCCCAGCTGGTGTGGCTCAGTGTTGAGTGTCGACACAGGCACCAAGAGGTCATCAATTCAGTTCTTAGTCAGGGCACATGCCCAGGTTGTGGGCCAAATCCCCAGTGGGGGCCATGCAGGAGGCGGCCAATTGATGTTCTCTCTCTTCGATGTTTCTATCTCTCTCTCCCTCTCCCATCTTCTCTCTCTAAAATCAATAAAGAAAAAACAATTTTAAAAAGAAACTGTCTTCTGTAAGTAGGTAGGGAATAGACATACACAAAAATCCGTATCAAGCACCAGTGTAGACAGTGCTGGCATTGTGTGGGCCTGGGAAACAAAGGCCGTGTCTGTTTTCCTTTGACAGCCTCTGCTCCGCGGTGTCAATGGCTTTCTCTAGTGAAACCCACACTCAGGCTTACGCCAGGCTATGCTCAGCTCCCACCTTCCTTTTCACAGCATGCCAAGAAATAACTTGCCTCAGGGCACACACGGGGACATCTCTGGGGTATTTTGTGTGTTGATAGCAGTGAAGAGCTCAGCGTTGCCATCAGTTTCTTAAGACGCAAAGTAGCCCTGTTATAAAATACAAGTCCTGCCTTGTGGAAAGGGCAGGCATTCACCTTAGGGAACAGGAAAGTGTCAGTGAATTATAACCTGCCATCAGAATTCTGGACTGTGGACATTATTTTGAATGCTTCTGAACTAAACTTAGTGTTAGTGTGATAAACTCACTCCATTATCTTGAGACTATTCTCTCTTGATAGATGCTTAGAATGCCTCTAATTCGAAATCCATTTCCTAGTGCCTATTATTTTAAAATGTATTCCCCCAAATTAGGCAGAGGGACACTCACTGGTCCCGAAGGGGTCAATGTGGGAGGCTCAGTGTGGAATGGAAAGGGCGTGGTGGCAGACCTACATTGAAATCAAGACTCTCACGCTGGATATTATCTGTAGAGATATTATCTGTAGTTGTGTAATAAGAAATGAAGGAGTGTGTGCATTACTCAGAGTTACAAAGGTGACCAGCTGAGGAACTAAAATATTGATATAACCTTAATGGGAAGCAGCTGGGGAGGTGAAAAGGAATTGGTCTCAGTATACTAGATCCTTATCTCTCACAGTAGGAAGTCCACTGATAATTCAAGTAATGATGGTATTTTTTCAACACATATGTCTGCTGTGCCAAGCACTGTTCTAGGCATTGAAGATAAGACCTAATAAATAGCCCTCAGTGGTTGAGCGTCAACCTACACCAAGAGGTCACAAGTTCAATTCCCAGTCAGGGCACATGCCCAGGTTGTGGGCCAGATCCCAAGTGGGGGGCATGCAGGAGGCAGCCAGTTGATGTTCTCTCTCATGGATGTTTCTCTCTCTTTAAAAACCAATAAAAAGAAAAAAATCTTTTAAAAGACATAATAAATGAAACAAAGTCACTGCACCCATTATTCTATAATAAGCCTATTGGTTAAAGATAGAGTTCAGAAGAAACAGTCAAAAAAAGTCTAAAAAGAATTGTCTGGGAAGCAGACTTAGGAGAGTGGAAGGGTAGAGAAAAATAGTCCAAGGGATTGTTTTTTCCAACAAACCCCACTATATGTATATATAAGCATTTAAAAATTATTAACAAAATAAAAATTACTACCTACTAGCTATATATCTTTGAATAAATTACTTAAATTCCCTGGGCCTCAGTTTTTTTGTCTGGAAATTGGGAATATTACTGCTACACTCAAGAATATTGTTGCAGGACTATCTAGCATAAAGTAGACACAAAAATGTCAGTCCTCTCCCTTATGTCTCCCATGTAATATTTTGAAGCGCAAGGTTTTCAGGGTGAGAAGAGACATCAGTTCCTAGGACTGGCCTGAGTAAGTCCCATGACTTTTCTTTGCCTGCTTCGGTCCTGCTTATACAAAGATGCTCATCTCAAATTTCCCTGAGCAGTAGGAGAACGGGATGCTCATTGGTGAGAACTGAGCATCTGGAAAGAGCACTGATCAAATACCAACATGTTCCATTTGGACAATACGGTGCGGTTGTTGCTATAGTCTTTACTGTTCACTTGTGGACAACTAAAGTGATCTGCTGTCCTAACTATGGTATTGTCTCAGAAGGTATTACAATGGGTACTTAATTCATGAGACACTGAGGGCCTCATGGTGTAAGGGAGAGAACAATTGTGTGTGTGTGTGTGTGTGTGTATGTGTGTGTGTGTGTGTGTGTGTGTGTGTGTATGTGTGTGTGTGTGTGTGTGAGAGAGAGAGAGAGAGAGAGAGAGAGAGAGAGAGAACTGTCTGAGATTAGGATATAATTAGAAAAACACTAAGATATCAGCATGACAGAGCAAGGAGGATTGCTGACATCCAAGCTGGCTATAAAGGGGAAAGTGTATATGTGATTCTCTGTGCATTTTATACATACACAGATACACGGGGGCGGGGGTGCTTGGAGGCTCTGTGATGTGTCAGCATGTCTGTGAGAGGAATGGGAAGTATGTTAGGGGTGGAATGTATGTTAGGGGTGGAAACTATAGCAGTGATGTACTTGTAAATGTCTAACAATTCGTCCTGGAGAGGAAAGCTCTGAATCGTAGGGATTGCCAATTTTGATGGTGTAAATACTCCCATTGTGGATCTCAAGCTACCAAGTTGAAGTCACTGAATGCGGAGTTGAGAAGAAATCTGCAGAGTCTGCTCGCACCAGGCGGTACAAGCCACTTCCAGTGCATTCCTGGCTTGCAGGTTTCTAGCATCACCCTCTTTCTTTCTTTTTTTTTTCATCTTCACCCGAGGATTGATTTTCAGATAGAGTGTGAGGGAGGGAAAGAGAGGGAGAGAGAGAGAAACATCAACGTGAGAGAGACATACCTACTGCTTGCCTCTTGCCGTACCCCAACCAGGGTTGGGGATCGAACTGCCACCGAGGTTTGTGGTCTTGACCAGAATCAAAGCCGCAACTCTTTGGTCCTCAGGCTGATGCTCTAACCACTGAGAAAATTGGCCAGGACAGCATCACCCTCTTTCAAAAACAAGAAAAACTCCCAGCTCTTAGAGTTGTGGTTATTGCTTTAGCTTTTATTTCAAAATCTACCCTTATCTCCCAAAAAGAACTGCTCTTTCAACCCTGACTGATTACTTACTCCTTTGTAAAGTCCATGGCTCATCACAACCCATAGGAATTCTGCAACTGGGGTGTTTCAGGGTTTTTTCCCCTCAAAATCTACACAATGGTTGGCAAGACCATTTGTTTATTCAGAAAGCTGCCAACAGGATGCTACAGGCCTTTCAGTGAACAACCCTGCCCGTAAAGATTTGGCAAACGCCTGCTGACCAGCGAAGGCTCTGAGCAGCAAGAGGGGCCCCCTCACTTCTGGTATCCTCACGATTACAGCTCTTTGGAAATTAAGTGGCTGCCTGGTCCTTTGGCACATCAGTGAATCTTTCCCTCATTCCACAGGAAGTCCTTTCTCAATTAGTCTCCAGTGGAGGCAGGGGAGGGGCTTCCCTTTAAAACTTCCTCAGCTCTTTCCCCTCTGAAATTCTGTATCCTGAGCCAGACAGTGCTAGATCCAAACCCTATATTTATATACTCTGCGGGGCCTTCTTTAAGGAAAAGAACACAAAATTACAAATATAAAGCTACTAAGGTCAGGGCCTTTAGAAGGGGCCTATGCAAATGAGGGTTTCCTGCAGAAGCTTCATTACCTTCCAGTAAATATGTCCTTGAAGCCAGACTATACTCAAAAGGAAACTAGATATTTGCCTGGTGATAGTGAGTGATGAAATGTCCTGAGTTTTTTCATTTTGGAAAAGGAGGAAGCTCCAGCACCCTGCTACTCCTTAAATACTCTGCCTTCAGCCCAGCCAGCGTGGCTCAGGGGTTGAGCATCGACCCATGCACCAGGAGGTTGCCAGTCTGATTCCCAGTCAGGGCACATGCCCGGGTTGTGGGCCCGATCCCCAGTGTGGGGCATGCAGGAGGCGGCCAATCAATGTTCTCTTTCATGGATGTTTCTATCTCTTTCTCCCTTTCCTTTACTTTCTTTCTAAAATCAATTTTTTAAAAAATTAAAAAAAAATACTCTGCCTCCGGTACTGATCCTGGAAGACATTACCCAGGCTCTTCTGAGGAAGACATTTTATTTTATTCTGCAGCACTCCTGCTGTATCGCACAGCTACTCACATTGGTGCAAAATACACCAGTTATGCCTGCATCAGGCAGAGACCTGTCCCCTTGGGCCAAGGAAGTTATTTTCTTTAACCTCTAGCGGTCTAACTTCAGAATCACTGTGGATGAGCAGGGACCTCTAGTGGTCAACCTCAAAGGTCACATCACTGCTACCTTCTACCTATTCTAAACACGTCAACTCTAGGTTGTCTATTCTAAGAGGTGAAGGAAGGGAAATAAAGCATGGATCAGAGGAATGTGGGGTTTGGATACAGGTGGGTTGTGGAGGGTAGGATGGTGTGTGTGTGTATTATAGTTTAATCCTCGCCCGAGGATATTTTTCTATTTATTTTCAGAGAGCGTGGGAGGGAGAGAGAGAGAGAGAAACATCATCGTGAGAGGGACACATCGACTGGTTGCCTCCCACACGACCTTGACCAGGGTCAAGGATGAACAGAAACCGAGGTACATGCCCTTGACCAGGATCAAACCCTAGACTCATTGGTCCACGGGCCAAACCTGCCAGGGCCGTAGTGGATATTTTTCTGTGTACATGCAGGTACCCATTTCCTAGCATGATTGGGCCCAGTGCTGTGCCAGGGAATGAAGGGATATAAAGCAGAAACAGAAAAGTGACTCAGCCCAAAGTAATAAATGTTCCACGTTTTGAAAGCAGAACATAGTACTGTGAAAGAGCACATTTTAATCTTTTTTAAATTATGACTCTTTTGAGAAAATCAGAGATTTTTTTTCTCCCTAGAAAAAGGACCATATGCTCAGGCACACACACACACACACACACACACACACACACACACTTCCCTTACACCGTGGTTCAAGAAGCCAAGTTAAGAAACTCTGAAGTAAGACACTTGGAAAAGAATGTACTGTGGCAGCCAGGAATCTTGAATGAATTCTAACCCCTGCATCACTTTAGACAAGTCCCTTTGTGGCAGGATGGTAAGAAGTTACGAAAATTCCTGGGCACAGGGAATAGGGAAATTGAGAAAAGAAAATTAGATAAGTCCACACAATTTGAACAATATACAGCTAGCTAGTGAATCCCAAGACTTTATCTTCCCTAACCAAGGACACTTGAGAGCAAATGGTTTACATCACCCTGGTCTGGGAAATAAAGAACAGAAACCCAATGAATGCCTTTTGTGCCAGCCAAACCCAAGGACAGATAAAGTCGGGGAACAAACAACAAAAACCCCATGAGAGCCAGACTGACCCAAGATTTAAAAAAAAAAAGTAAAATAATAAGGCAGACCAAAGAATAACCCTGAACTCCCTGATAACATTCATTCTGATGCGTCAACATATTAAACGCATACCTGGAAAGCTGATAAAGATTTTACTGAGACCCTCTCCTAAGATTCTCGCGAGGCTCGCTCTTAGAAAAGAGACAAAACCCCTCAAGACCCTCCCCGGGCTCGCTCTAGAGCACGTCCATGGCTCTTCTCAGGCATGACCTTTGTTCTTTCTCCTGAACTCTAAGAGTCCCCATGGGACTTAAAACCAGGGAGCAGCGGGCAGCTCATCCCGAACTTACCCCCAGGTCCTGTCAAAAGGCCCCCTTTTTCTCTGGCTTCCCAGTGAGCTACCAGCAGCCCCTCCTGGGCTCACTTCTTTCCTATAACCTTCTAGGGAGCCAAAGCCCAGCCCAGCCGAGGCTCCTTCCTGTTGCTTCTTCGACCCTCAGCCCTTCCTTTGTTTTACTCTCCCCAGCTTTATTTATTTATTTCCCCAGCTTTAATAAGTGTACTCTCAAAATCACCTGGACTTGTGTTGTGAAGTCTTTTCTACCCAAAGTCAAGAACCCACACACTACAGGCCGGCCTGAGGCAGACCCGTTGGTGCCAGTCCCCATCTGGTAACACCTTTACCTCTGTGAACTTCATTTCCTCATCTATTAAAAATTAGGGAGGGTATGCCCAGCCGGTGTGGCTCAGTGGTTGAGCTTCGACCCATGCACCAAGAGGTCACTGGTTTGATTCCGGGTCAGAACACATGCCCAGGTTGTGGGCCTGATCCCCAGTGGGGGGCATGCAGGAGGCGGCCAATTGATGTTTGTCTCATGGATGTTTCTATCTCTCTCCTTCTCCCTTCCTCTGTCTCTCTAACATAAATAAAGAAAAAAGTAAAAAATAAAAAAAATAGGGAGGGTAAGATGTAGGAGTGCTAGGTAAAAGGTAAAACACCTAGTTGAATCTAAATGATTTAACTTATACTTAATAATGATTTTTTAAATACAAATGTATCCCAAATATTGGCTTTGTTGTGAATTACTGGATAGTTGTTGCACGGGACATACTTATACCAAAAAAATACTCTTTTTTTTTTTTTTGCATGAAATTCAGACTTAACAGGATGTCCTATATTTTTATTTGCTAAATTTGGCAAACCTAGACAGGTGCCTTTTAGGTCTTGAATTAAGGTCTGAGATTTTTGGTGATGGAGGAATGAATCCTAATGAAGGATGGGAAATTAGAGAATCATTCATCACTGTTTAAGCTGGAAATTCTGAAGTTTCATGACCAAGTTTAAGTACTTTAGTGTTGGATTCTAGATGGAAAAGTCACCATGCTGTGTTCCTGCACTGCTCAAAGGACCATTTATCATGGCTACACTGTGACTGCCAGATTTCTAACCTTTCTTTCACTTTAAAGTCCTTCATGGCATTTCCAGTGACCTGGCCAGATGACCTTGCTGGCCTGTGGCCCTCCAGCCATTGGCTGAGCTGATGCCTCTGTTACATCAACGTTGTGACAGCAGATATAAAGGTTGTGTCTCCTTCCTCCCTCCCTCCCTCCCTTCCTCCCTTCCTTCCACCAATGTTTCTTCAGTAGCCACCATGCACTAGGCATTGTGCTAGACATAGCTGAGGGGCTTCTACCTTTATGACCTTCATCAATGCTTAGTCCTGTAGCCTTTGGTTCTCAAAATGAGATTCCTGGACCACGGTGTTAGTCACACCTGGTAGGTTGTTAAGGATGAGATTCCTGAGTCTCATCAGCACTGACGAAGGAAAGGTGCCTAGAGACTCCCCAGAGCTTCTTCTCTTCACTTAAACCAGCCTCCGCTGCCAGCTCTTGGACCCCCTGCTCTGTTCAGATGGGCATGAGCACAGTGGGGAACAGATGGGTTTCTATTCCCAGGAATTTCCAGATTTGAGGCTGCCTCTCTCCTCTCAGGGCCTGAGTTACTTGTGGAAAATGTGAAGTATTGGGATCTGTTAATACTCCAACCAGCCAGCCATCTTAGGCTTAATGGTTAACTACTAAGCTTAACTACTTACCGCGAAATGGATTCTCCTCTCTATCAGTTCTAGAAAGAGGAATGTTCCAGGGATGATCTGTGACCTTGGACAAATCTTGTCACTTCTTTGATTTTCCAGAAGGGGCGCCATGATACCATTTTTAAAATCTGAAATCCCTCCCCAGCGAAGTGCTTCCTCTCTGGAATGGAAGACCCTTGAAAACCAGGAGCTTTGTTTTGCTCATCTTTGCATCTCCCAGGGTACCCACTTAATGTTGTGGGGTTCGGGGAGCACCATTCATCTGGTAAACATTATAGATTTGTATAGGTATTAAAACAATTTTCCACAGATGGCAGTAGAGTGACTTGAGAACCCATGTCTTTTGTTAATTCATGATAAAGACACCATATTGGCCCTGGCCGGTTTGGCTCGGCAGTTAGAGCATCAGCCCGCAGACCAGAGAGTCCCGGGTTCAGTTCCCGCTACGGGCATGTACCTCAGTTGCAGTTTGTCCCCGGCCCTGGTTGGGGTTGTGTGGGTGGCAACCCCTTGGTGTGCCTCTCTCACATCGATGTTTCTCTCTCTCCTTCCCTCTCTCCCTCCTGCTCTATCTGAAGATAAATGCCCTCGGGTGAGGATGAAAAAAAAAAAGGACACCATATTGGCTTGGATGGCACAGCATCTCCAGTGCTTTGAGTACTCAGCACATAAAGGATACTCAATAAAATCAGCAAATACTTTCCCCCAACAGTTGAAAGAAGAGTATAATGAATATCTATTCAGCCTTATCTAGATTCTAGATTCAGTGTGTTAATATTTTGCTATATTTGCTTTGTGCATGTGTATTTATTTATTTCTGCTGAATCATTTGAAAATTAATTTCTATCATCATGACACTTAACCCATAAATATTTCAGCAGGCATCTTCAAAGGATAGGGACACTCTCCCATATAACTGTAATGCCATTATCACACATAAGAATAATTAACCATTATTTCCTAATATAATTTAGAAGTTGATGTTGGTGCCCTACCCACATCCCCTTGGCCAGCCTAGAGGTCACCTGTAAACAGCTTCTGCATAGCAGGTGACTTCCTGAGTGTCTTTGCCTAAACGGAGAGAGTACACTCTGCCCTCACAGGGCAGGCTGGAGGTGCTGGGGAGTCAACATTGCATGAGTAACCCTTAACCAGTGATGGAGAGAACTTGGTGGATAAATACCCAAGCTTCCTTTGGCCTCATAAGTTGATTCTGAGGTGTTTTTTTGTTTTTTTAATCCTCACCCGAGGACATTTTTGCATTTATCTTCAGATAGAGCAGGAGGGAGAATGGGAGGAAGAGAGAGAGAGAAACATCTATGTGAGAGAGACACATGGAGTGAGAGAGACACATCGAGTGGTTGCCACCCACACGACCCAACCGGAGCCGGGGAAAAACTGCAATTGAAGTACATGCCCTTAGCGGGAACCGAACCCCGGACTCTCTGGTCCACAGGCCAACACTCTAACTGCTGAACCAAACTGGCCAGGGCCTGAGGTGTGTTTCATAGAGCTTGTTTAAGGGTCCACAATGACAGCTGCCCACAGCAGTAACCTGTTCATGAACACACCCTGTATTGGTTTTCTTCCCTTCCCTGTCTCACTTCCTTACTGCACTTCCTAAGAACAGCTTTAAGTAAACTATTTGCAGACAAAGCTTTGTCTTATGGTCTACTTTGGAGGGACTCAGAACCAAGACATCAATTCATTTTTAAATGATAATATTAAACAGCCTGCCCTTAGAACCGTAGAGAAGCCAACTCAAACCTGCTTGGATGGTGCTCACAACCCAGCCAACAGGAACTGCTCGTGGTTGTGATTCTTACTGGAACAATGCTGTAGTGAGGCTGTGTTGATGTATTGTCCCCTGCCCAGCCTGTTAATAATAACAATAGTTACTGCTTATTCAGGGCTTACTGTGTGGCCCTTCACGTGCTTTATTTCATTTAATTCTCACAGTGACTTTGTAGGGAGGGCATTATTATCATCCCCAGTGTATTGACGAAGAACCTGAGGCTCATGGAGGTTAAATAACTTTTTGGAGTCACACACCTAGTAAGAGACTGACCTCTGTTGTGTTTAACCAATGTGCTAAAATGTGCAAATAAGCATAAGTAGTCTTTTATTCTATTCTCGTATAATTGGGACTATAGTAGTTGCCAGACAAAATTCACACTGTAACAACGCCATAAACATGTATTTCTTAAGCAATAAAATATAGGTATCTGCAGTTGCTAATTCCTGAAAGTGGAATGCAAGGTTTGCCCCCTCAGGTGAGACTCTCAAAGGGAAAGAACTTCCCCCTGCCATGGCTGGCTCGGTACCCTTACACTCTGGGCTTGGGTTGCCAATGAGAAGTAATACTTTTACAGCAGTTTTTTTTTTTTTTTATTCCTCACCCGAGGATATTTTTCTATTTATCATCAGATAGAGTGGGAGGTAGGGAGAAAGAAAAAGAGACAGAGAGAAACATCGATGTGATAGAGCCACATCGACTGGTTGCCTCTGTGTCACACTACTCGACCAGGGCTGGGGATGAACCGCAACCGAGGTACGTGCCCTTGACCGGAATCAAACCCGCGACCCATTGGTCCTCGGGCTGACGCTCTAACCGCTGAGCCAAACCAGCCAGGGCTTTACAGCATTATTTAAGTTGTGTGAAATCTTCCAATGTTTTGGCCGCTATAAAAATCAAACTTCTCCTCAGACTTGCCCCAACACAATTCTCAGACTGTCAGATTATTTAAAGCACAGTCTTCTAACTCGAGGATGACAATGTTCAGTGAGATGAGCTACAACTTTTTGCATAAGCTCAGACTTTCTTCGAGCAATTACATCCCTGTTACTAACAGCTGGCCCCACCTAGTAACTTAGGCATACATAAACACTTAGATCTTAAGAAGGTGTCTTTCCTAATTACTGTCTTCTCTGAGAATCCATAAAGAGAAACAGACTTTGAACCCAACTTAATTATTTACTTGCCCCTACAGTCATAAAGTGTTCAGATTCAAGTATTATAAAGATGGTAACAGGGAGAAGATTCAGGGTTCTCAGACAGAGGAATAATTGGCCAAGGAAGTCAGCTTTTCAAAGCTCAGCAGGTAAGTGGTAAGCCTGTTTCGTATAGAAAGTAGAGAGTCGTGAAAATTAAAAAACATGTCAAGTGAGGGAAATTTGTTTTGAAAGGTTGCTGTCTTGGTGGGGTGGGAAGGAAGAAGAGAAAGCAGTCTTCCTCCCTAAGAAGGTATACTTTCAGTTTCTATTCAGCACCTACAGTGAACAGTCCTTGAGAAAACTCTATTAATGACCAAATTCTGAAATCACTGCTGTTACAATGCTGTCATAGAAATCTTTTTGGAAAGATTATAAAATTACAAAACAATCAATATTAGTACTAATTGCATCTTATTGAAAGATTGATGCAAGCTTGCCAGCCAGAAAGGGTGAGCCTGGCGGGAACGAAACTTGTTCCTGTCAGGACAGACCTGGGATGGGGACAAAACTCTTAAGTTGCTAAGGTCGTAGCCAGGGAACAGAAGGGATTGACAACAGCTTCTGTCTCTCTCTCTCTTTTTGATTTATAGAGAGAAACATCGATTTATTGTTCCACTTCTTTATGCATTCATTTGTTGCTTCTTATATGTGCCCTGACCAGGGATCGAACCTGCACCCTTGGGGTATTGGGACGATGCTCTAACCAACTGAGTTACCTGGCCAGAGCCACAACAGCTTCTTTTTTTATCTTCAGATAGAGCGGGGGGGGTGGGGGGGGGAGAGAAACATCAATGTGAGAGAGACACACAGACTGGTTGCCACCCACACGACCCCAACAGGGGCCAGGGACAAACTGCAATTGAGGTACGTGCCCTTAGTGGGAACTGATCCCAGGACTCTCTGGTCCGCGGGCCGACACTGTAACTGCTGAGCCAAACTGGCCAGGGCCACAGCAGCTTCTTAAAGGAAGAGAATATTAATCAAGGCAATATGGTGGTGAAAAGCATGGCCTTGGGAGTCCTGGGTTCAAATGCTGTCCCTGATATTTACTGTCTTTGGGATCTTGGGCAAATTATATACCTCTCCAAACCTTTAGAAATGACCTCAGGCGGGTTGTTAGGGGCTTACTTGAGATTTAAACGGTGTTTGTCAAGTGTTTGGCACAGTGTCCGTTGCATAGAAAGCATTCCATATGTGTTTCTACTCTATTCACAGTGGGTCTCTTGAAAGGAATAAATACACGTGGGTTTTTTTTTTCCTGGATGGAAGTGGAGAATATTTTAGAGAGAGGGATGACAACAGCAAAGCACAGAAGAAAAAGAGACCTTTCTTATTTGTTGTTTTTAGGCCATACTAAGTGAAGGGGGAGGAGTGTTCCGAGTGGGAGAGCTGTGGAGGGATGGGGAAAGCAGAGGTTAACAAGGTTAAGACTAGAGGAAATGTTGTGATAGACTCTTTCCTGAGGTACACACCATTTGAATCTATGGAATTTGGAATAGTCTCAAAAAAAACCCCTCTCTATTAGCAGAAAGCAACTTTACAAAAATGACCCAAGAGAAGCTTTCAATACAAGATGTACTTGGTTGAGGAGGGACTGTCTAAGATTGAAACAAGCTTCCTTTCCCTTTCTGTGAAAATGACTTTCTCAGTTTCCCCGGGGGGGGGGGGGGGCTGGTTTTACCTTCCCCAGGGCTGTCCTACGGCGGCGCCATACCTTATAGCTTATCTCCTTTGATTTTGTTGCCTTAAAAAATGTTTTAAGGCCGGTTTGGCTCAGGGGTTGGAGCATCGGCCTGTGGACCAGAGAGTCCCGGGTTCAGTTCCCGCTAGGGGCATGTACCACAAAAAAAAAAGAAAAAAAGAAAGAAAATATGTTTTAATGCGGAAAGCACTTTGAACTCAGTAGTCAGAACAGGATTGTTTAAAAACTAGAAAGTACCATTGCAACAGGGATGACTCATCTGGGACTTTAAGTGCCTAATAGACAAGATGAAGGTTCATAAACTCAGTGTGGCCCAAAGTACAGAAACAACTGCATTCTTTCCCCCAGCAGATCTGACTTAACTTCATCAAGGATGGCACCGAACAGCAGTGGCCTAAGGAGAATGTGCAGGTTTCTTCTCTTAGTGATTGTCTTTCTGCCACGTGAAATGACAAGTAAGTTCATATTTGTTCTGCCTCTTTAAATAAACATTTCAGCCCTGGCCGGTTTGGCTCAGCGGTTAGAGCGTCGGCCTGCGGTCCAGAGAGACCCGGGTTCGGTTCCCGCTAAGGGCACGTACCTTGGTTGCAGTTTGTCCCCGGCCCTGGTTGGTCGTGCGGGTGGCAGCCACTCGATGTGTCCCTTTCACGTCGATGTTTCTCTCTCTCTCTCTCTTCCTCTCTCTCCCTCCCACTCTCCCACTCTGAACAAAAAATGGAAAATCTGGTGAGGATAAAAAAAAAAAAAATAAATAAATAAATAAATAAAGAAAGAAAGAAACATTTCAGGTTAAAAATGATTGGTGGGCACTGGAAAACTCCAAAATCCACATTGGAATGACTACAGAGTTGGTTTGATTCAGAGTACAGGAGTCAGATAGCATCATAAAAAATTAAATGGAAAATATTTTTATAGTGCTCATAGTACAAGCAAGATGAAGGATTCGCTCCAGAGCCACGGCCAGAATTTTCCTACATTTTAATGCATTTTATTACTAATCATATCCAAAATAATCTTCTGCTGTTTATCTGAACATACCACTTACATGAAAATCTTTTCTGCATTTCTTTCTCACCCAAATCTGGAAGTAGCTTCTTCCCTTGATTTTAAAAGTAATATAAAATTATTGTAAAATAAATTAGGAAATACACAAAAACATAAAGGTAAAAATCTCCCCAAATGCCATCATCCAAACATAGCCGTTCAACATTTTGGTGTACAGTCTTCCAGTTTAAAAAAAAAAAAAAGGTTAGGTAGTAATCTCATTATTTTTTCCAGTAGTTTATGTTTTTTATTTTTGTTTTTAAAGAAAAAGTTAATGTGTGCCCTGGCCAGTTTGGCTCAGCGGTTAGAGCATTGCCCACGGAACAGAGAGACTTGGATTCAGTTCCCACTAAGGGCGCGTACCTTGGTTGCAGTTTGTTCCCAGCCCTGGTTGGGGTTGTATGGGTGGCAGCCAGTCGATGTTTCTCTCTCTCTCCTTCCTGCTCTATCTGAAGGTAAATACAAAAATGTCCTCGGGTGAGGATTAAAAAAAAAGTTTATGGGTTCACAAACTATATTAACAAATGTTATGTAGGGGGCAAGTTTCTGGTGGCTAAAGTCTTTTTTTTTTAACTTTATTTTTGTTACAGATGTTCTAAAGTCATTTTTAACCTTTTGTTACTTGCTTCCAAACCAGGAAAGTAAAAACTGAAATTTGGGTATGTTACTATATGACGGATGAATTTCTAAAAATGAGAGATGAAAACAAAGTACTATACATGCTGATATTCCCCTCCACCATGACTTATCCATCCCACAAACCATAGCTGTTTAAATATCTTGTTATTTCACTGTAACAACACAATATTAAAACATCAGAAATGGAAGACCAAATTCTATGATCTAATCAGAAATATTTTCAAATTGGTTTTTGCTCGTATGCAATGTTGATATATTTATAGTAATTATTAGAGACATAATTTACATTCTGCCTATTCTCCTAATGTTGTGTCTTAAATATTTTTCCATTTTATCATAGTTCTTTTTTCTTTGTATTTACTACTTTGCTACATTCACCCCCTTAAAGTAAACAAATTAAATCTAGTATTTCTCCACTTTTTTATCTGTTTATCAATGCTATTCCATATATATTGATAGAATTTTTTCCCCAACACTTTTTCTCATAAGTATGTGTGTGTGTGTGTGTAAGTGGAGTAATTCTGTATGTTCTGTTTTCTAACCCAGTGGTTTTCAAACTTCACTGCACTTTAAGATCATCTGGGGGCTTTTTTAAAACCCAATGCTCAGGTTGCACTATCAATTAATAAGAATGTCAGTAAGTTTTTAAAGAGTTCCAGGTGATTCCGATGGACAGCAAAATTTGGTGATCATCATTTTAAGCTTTTTCTTTTGCTAGTTAATAATACATTATGAATCTTTTTCCTTGTAAAATCATGTAGATCAATAGGACTATTTTAATTTGTTGCAAAGTATTCCATTGTACTGGTGTAATATTCATGGTCATTTAGATTGTTCACGCTCTCTCCCTCCCTCCTTCCAACACCACACTGTTGTCCATGTCCGTGAGTTCTTTCTCTCTCTCTTTTCTTCAAAATCCCTTCCACACTTTCCCTGCCCACCCCGACCCGCTTCAACACCCCTCTCACCAGAGCTGTCTGCCTGCTTTCTACGAGTCTGTCTCTATTTTGCTGGGTAGTTCAGTCTGTTCATTAGATTCCACATAGTGTGAAATCATATGGTACTTGTCTTTCTCTGACTGGCTAATTTCACTGAGCCTAATGTTCTCCAGGTCTATCCATGCTGTCGCAAAGGGTAAAATCACCTTCCTTTTTACGGCAGAGTAGTATTCCATTGAGTAAATGTACCACCGCTTTTTCACCCACTCATCTGCTGTTGTTGAACACTTGAGCTGTTTCCAAATCTTGGCTACTGTAAATAACGCTGCAGTGAACATAGGGGTGCATATATTCTTTCAAACAAGTGTTTCAGGTTTCTTTGGATAAAGTTCCAGAAGTGGAATCGCTGGGTCATAAGGCAGTTCTATTTTAAGTTTTTTGAGGAAACTCCATACTGCTTTTCACAGTGGCTGCACCAATCTGCATTCCCACCAGCAGTGCATGAGGGTTCCCTTTTCTCCACATCCTCCCCAACACTTGTTGTTTGATGATTTATTGTTGATTTGTTGTTGATTTATTCTGACAGGTGTGACGTGATAGCTCACTGTCATTTTAATTTGCATTTCTCTGGTGGTTAGTGACATTGAGCATGTGTCACATGTCTATTGGCCATCTGTATGTCCTCCTTTGAGAAGTGTGCATTCAGGTCTTTTGCCCATTTTTTAATTGAATTTTTTTGGTGTTAAGTTTTATAAGTTCTTCATAAATTTTGAATATTAACCCCTTATCGGGTGTATTATTGGCGAATATGGTCTCCCATTCAGTGGATTGCATTTTCATTTTGTTGATGGTTTCCTCTGCTGTGCAAAAACTCTTTAGTTTGATGTAGTCCCATTTGTTTATTTTTTTCTTTTGTTTCTACTGCTCATGTTCACTCTGTCTTAACAGTTTTTTCCTGTCCTCCCAGGTTCGGTTTTAACTGTGAATGATAAAACTGAGAACTATATTCTGAACACTCAGCTTGGCTCTGAAGAATCTCTGAAGTGTGCTGTTCAAAACCACACTGGGGATGAAGAACTTCTCTGGTACCGAGAAGGGGGGACAGTGGACTTGAAGTCTGGAAACAAAATCAATTCCAGCGCTGTGTGTGTGTCTTCCATCAGTGAAAATGACCACGGCGTCACCTTTACCTGCAAGCTGCAGAGGGATCAGTCGGTGTCCATCTCAGTGGTGCTGAATGTCACTTGTGAGTGAAGGGAAGAAACTGCCAGTCAGTCTGTGTTGTCTGCACTACATTAAGTGGTAGTTGAAATCTGGGTCTAAAGAGTATGTGCATCTTAACATTTGCTTGCTATTGCCAAAATGTCCTATTTATACTCCCTCACCAAAGCATGAGAGTGCCTATTTCCCCTCACCCTCTTGAGCACTGAGTTTAAATTTGCCAGCTTGATATGAAATTTTATTTTAATTTTCTAAATTAAGAATGAGGGTTCCGTGTTTAAAACCTCAAAAGATGAAGCTCTTTGCTGGCTGGGTTGCAGGAATTGATTACCCATTGGTGGAACTATATAGCATTAGGGGTCTTTCAGATGATTCTGTGTAGGTGATCATGGTTTGGGTGGAAAGCTGGTTCCACATGAGGTGGTGTGGATGGTGGGGTGAGGGGCAATGTGGGTTAGGGTGGTGATGCGGTATGGTTTGGTAGAAAGAGCTCTGGATTCAAGTTCAGCAAGCTTTTCTGTGAAAAATTGATGCCATTGTTCCTGAGATAAAAGAGTGGAGAAACTGCCCAGCTGTGTGACTCAGCGGTTGAGCATCAACCCACACACCAATAGGTCGCCAGTTCGATTCCCGGTCAGGGCACATGCCCAGGTTGTGGGCCCAATCTCCAGTGGGGGGCATGCAGAAGGCAGCCAGTTGATGTTCTCTCTCATTGATGTTTCTATCTCTCTCTTCCTACCTCTCTCTCTAAAATTAATAAAAACATGTATTTTTAAAAAAGGTTGAAGAAACTGCCAAAGAATCCAGCTCTGGAAAATACTGGCAACCTGCATCTTGAGTTTCCATAGTGAATCATTTGCTTGTTCCTGAGAAAAGGAGTTTGGGGTGTTTTTTGTTTTCTGTTTTTGCTAGGAATTAATAACATGTAATTTTAGCAAGCTTCCTCTTGCATATTTTGGTAGAATCTAATATTATCAGGGGCCCTTGGAGATCTTGTAATCCCTATAACATGACATATAAGGAAATTAAGGCTCAGACTGAGGGCCAGAATGATCACAACTGGAGCTGGAAACAGAACACACATCCCCAGGCTCTTAATCTAGGGCTGCTCCCCTAGGGAGACATAGCAAAAATGCCAATATGATTTGGTGGCTTTAAAAGATTACTTTCAGCCCTGGCCGGTTTGGCTCAGCGGTTGGAGCGTCGGCCTACGGTACAGAGAGGCCCGGGTTCAGTTCCCGCTAAGGGCACGTACCTCGGTTGCAGTTTGTCCCCGGCCCTGGTTGGTCGTGCGGGTGGCAGCCACTCAGTGTGTCCCTTTCACATCGATGTTTCTCTCTCTCTCTTCCTCTCTCTCCCTCCCACTCTATCTGAAAAGGAAATGGGAAAATGTCCTCAGGTAAGGATTAAAAACAAAAAAGAAGAAGATTATTTTCAGTTTTCCAGGCTGAATCCACATTCAAAATCATCTTCATAACAACCTCCTAAATATTATTGTTGCTAAACACATATCAAAAAACCAATTGGTCAGTGGTTCATAGTGACAAACTGATACAAACTCATCAATCAAATCAAAATGAGGTCATAAAAATGACAAGAATAGCATGTACAATCCTGAGAATTATTATTATTATTATTATTATTATAAATAGCAATTGATAATACATTATTTGGGAGAGTCTGTGAAGAAACAGGTTCTTTCATATATTGTTGCTAAAAGTATAAATTGACACCACCTCTTTGGCAATATATTAATATTCTTTTTTTCTTTATTTAGTTTAGAGAGAGAGGGAGAGATAGAAACATCAATGAGTGAGAACATTGACTGGCTGCCTCCAGCATGCCCCCCTCTTGGGGATTTGACCCACAACCTGGGCACGTGCCTTGGGTCGATACTTAACCACTGAGCCACACCGGCTGGGCCAATATATCAAAATCTAAAGTGTGCCTACCCTATGAGATCCCATGTTTCTACTTCTAGATGTTAACCTTGGAGAAACACGTGCACATGTGTGTAGAGACATAGACAAGCATATTTATTGAAGCATTGTTTAACATTTTAAAAGTGAAAACACCCTAAGTTATAATAAAATAAAAGTAGAGTCATATATTATACTTTAGTACTCTGAAAGCAATGGAGCGAGAGCCCTGTGGTTCAATGTCACAACATCTCAAAAACATTCAAGTTATTGAGAGAAGGAAGTCTTTTATGTAAAACCTTTTCACGCTCCTAAAACAATACAATATATTTCCTATGGGTACATTATATGTATTAAAAAAACTACTTAAATAAAAAAGATGCAAGGATTTATACCAAACGCATAGCAGTGGATATCTCTAAGGAGTCAGGAAATGATGAGGATAGAGTTGAGGACCTGAACTTTATCTGAAAGGTATTATTATTTTTGTAAGTATTGATTTGAAAGAGGGGGGAGAAAGAGAGAGAGAAAGAAAGGGAACGAGAGAGAAACATCTATTTGTTTGTTGTTCCACTTATTTATGCATTCATTAGTTGATACTTGTGTGTACCTTGACTAGGGTTTGAACCTGCAACCTTGGCATATCTGGATGATGCTCTAACCAATTGAGCTACACAGCCATGGCTTGAAATGTATTAATTTTTTTAAAAAGGGAATATTCACGTATAGGTGATAAGCTTAAAATTAATTTTTTTTCAATCCTCACCAGAGGACATTTTTTCATTTTTTGTTCAGATAGAGTGGGAGGGAGATAGAGGAAGAGAGAGAGAGAGAAACATCAACGTGAAAGGTACACATCGAGTGTCTGCCACCTGCATGACACAACCAGGACCGGGGACAAACTGCAACCGAGATACGTGCCCTTACCGGGAACCAAACCCAGGTCTCCCTGGACCGCAGCCTGATGCTCTAACCGCTGAGCCAAATCAGCCAGGGGTAATTTTAAATAGATATATATAAAGGAACAACTAATAGGACCCGTGGATCTGGTGGAACTGGTCTATTTGGCAACTATGTTCTATATTCTAGCAGCTTCCTACATATCTGAATACCATATAACATCCTTGTTGGATATGGATACAGAATTCAAGCTCATTCCAAAGAGCAACAAAATGTCATTCTTCTGAGAGTTATTAATAGCACAGCCTACTCAGGGTCTAATTATTCAGTGTGCAGATGATGCAAGCTCCTGTTTCCCTCCTTCTCTGCCTTTACCTCCTTCCTACAGCACACTTCTCAGACATTTTATTACTCTTCTGCACCTTGTCCAGAAACAGCAAAGGTCGTGGAAAAGAGGGGAGAGTCAGCTCAGCCATTTCTCCTCCTAGATGTTGAAAAGGCCCAGGGGGGATGAGAGTTGGAATGATTTGGTGAAGATAAATGTGTTTGACTATTTATGGGTCTACCATTGCCCTTATGGAGGAATTAAGGAGTTGCTCACACAGAGGGATGAAAGGAATTCAGAAAATCACGCTTGCCTCCCATAGATGCTGGAGTTGCCATGACTGGAACACCTTCTGGGAGGAGGATTTTATTTCTAGAGGATTATTGAGGAAATGCAATTATGCATTGGTAAATATGTGGCCGAGGCAAATGTGGTTAGGTAAAATGTGAAAATAGAGGTTGTGAAGAGTGCTCAAAACCACTACCGCTACAATAGTAGTAGTACTAACTAGCACTGTAGTAAATTCTTTCCAGGCATTATCTCATGTAATCTTCATAGAGGTAGCTATTATCTCATTTTTTAGATGAGAAAACTGAGCAGTTACTTAGCAGTTAAGTAACTTTCTCAAGGTCATAGTAAGCGATGTAGATGGAATTAAAGCCAACGGCAATACCTGCTTTCTTAGTATTATACTGTTTTATCCAACACTAGCACAGAGTGGTTTATTACATTAATTCTCAGAGAGAAAAGACTCAAGGCCTGTACCCTTGGGTAGTGTTACAAGTTGGTACAGATTCATTATTATATATATTTGTTTCATGGTTTGTCTTCTCCACCACATTAAAAGTTCTATTAGGTTTGGAAATGGATGGATGTTATTTACCGTTGTGCCCCTGGTTCCTAGCCCAGTGCTTGGCATACAGGAGGCACTCAATACATTTCTGTCAAATGAATAAATGACTACCTGAGATAAACTGAAGGAAGATCTTGAACACTGACAGTAAACTACTGCTTTTCTGCTAATTAAACCTAAATGCTTGGGTCTTGCAGTTCCTCCTGTCCTAAGTGGAGACGATTTCCAAACGGTTGAGGAAGGCAGTGATGTGAAGCTGGTTTGCAATGTGAAATCCAACCCCCAGGCTCAAATGCTGTGGTACAAAAACAGTAGCATCCTAAACTTAGAGAAAAACCATCACCAAATCCAACAGACGAGTGAGTCTCTTCAACTGTCAATCACCAAAGTCAAGAAATCTGACAATGGAACCTACAGGTGTTTTGCAAGTTCATGGCAAATAAAGACTAAGGACTTTCACCTCTTTGTCAAAGGTAATTCTCTTTTTAAGTAATATCCAGCACAGCATGAAACTCAGAATAGAGACTCGGTAAATATTTTTCATGACGGCAAATGGTGACAATTAGGATTAGCAGCTGGGTTTTTCTTTGGTAGATTATTCCATTCAAGGATTTTCCACAAAGAATTCTAATCCTTTTTAGGGGAATTATGCCCGTTCCATAGAGGACACTGCTTTTTGAGCAAAGATCCTTTTCTAGACCTATATGGGAGAAGATGATTCTGATAGGCTTTTAGGGAGACGAATTTCCATGAATTCTCCTGGGCATTAAGGTTCATAAAATATGGACTTTTGAGTTCTCAGCATAATGACAAACGAAAGAGAAGTCAGAAACATATAGTAAAAACGGTGCTGACTGGAGAAAATGGATTCCTCCAATCACCCCTAAGTCTGACGTTGTAATTTACAGACTAATCAGAAGAGGGAGTGGGAGGACATGGGGGGCGGTGAGTTCTTTCTTGGCTTCATGCTTCATCTACCCAGGTTTTTCCCCTCTGCCATACAGGGATAAATGAAGCTCCAAGTGTTTTTCCCTCCTCATATTTCTTGTTCATACAAAAAGAGAAAGACGAGATACCTGGTGTAGCAAATGCAGAAAATGCTCCGGCGCAGTTCCTGGCCTGGGGCCAGTCAGCTAGGAGCAGCCAAATAAGCTGAGGCGCATATATCTTGTTAGAACATTATTCACTTTATCATTTGCCCACTCATTGCCTTCCTTGCCAGTTGCCAGGAAGCCAATTGAATTGCTGCCAGAAGTGTTGGACTGATGTGACTTATTTTCCCCTCCCCGTCAGGGGGTATAGGTGGGGAGTGGCTGGTGGGGAGGAAGAGCTGCTGCCCGTCACTGGGAATACTGGCATGTTTTGTCGTTTGTCCTGAAGAACCCCGGCAGTACTGCCCGGGGGCTACTTGCTTTAAAAACCAAACCCACAAATAAGCTAAGAATCAGTGGAAGGGGTGCCATGTTGAAGCCTGTGGCTATTCACTTCCCCCAGGACCACAAAAGCATGGTTGGTGGGGGCCTCAGGCCATCCCATTCCAATTGGCTGTAAAGACCACATGCAGAGACTGGGGAGCTATATCATTCCTCTTGGTTAAAAAGGAATCATAGCTGCTCTATGTCACATACAAAATATACAGCTTGTGTGGCAAGCAGGATGCCAGCTTGATGAATTGGCTTTCAGGTGGGCAGAATCCTGTTTGGGGTAGAGCGCTTCCAAGCCAATTTGTTTTTCTTATTTCTTCCTGCTTTATTATTTCCCTGGTTGTTGGCTGCCTTCTCGGCATAAGCGTTCTGCTGCTGGTGGCCAGGCTAACTGCCAAGTTTGTCATGAGCCTCTCTCAACTGCACAGCTCCGCGGGGTAGTTTCGATGAGGCCATGCAAAGCTAAATGACATCACGGATCTTTTTTCTTGAGCACAAAATTTGAGCCCACGTGTTGGCATTATTTTACCATATGAACATGGAAGGAAAATACCAGGTCTGGTTACAAATAAGAGAGTAAGACTGGACAAGGGGAGAGATGCAGTTACCTTTGCCAAAGTCACTTTTAACTGACACTTGGAATCCAGAGTGAGCCAATGGGTCGGAGAGTGTATTTCAGCTTGTTCATAGAGGGAAAGCTGTCGCATGGGCGTTCCTTTTATTCCGTTTAGTATAAATATTCCAACTTGTGCCTGAATTCTGATTTCTTTTCCTAATTGTCCCATGGTCGCTTCCCCTTCATTTTGACACCTTCCCTTGGCACTGAGAGAAGAGGGGTCCCCGGGTAAGCTGAAGGTCCTTTGGTGTGCCCCGGGGCTTGCAATGACAGCATCAGGGCTCATAAGAAGGCCGGCTGGGAAGTTTCTCCAGAGGGTTGATGCATCCCACAACCTCATGAGAGTTATATTTTAGCAACAACCAAAGAGCAAGAGTAAAGGATGATTAATCCATGTACTTCCCAAAATTATCTTGAGCAGGAACTGAACAAACATGGAGAATAAAACAATGAAAAGGCAATCAGTTAGTGTGTCATACCACTATGGAGGGATAAACCCTGTTCTGTCATCTTGAGGCACATAGAGCTTGGGCTTTAAAATTAGATTTATCTGAAGACTCTTCCTTCCCTTCCTCCCTGCCTTTCACCCCTCCTGCACTATCTCATGACCCTGTGTCCTGTATAATACCTATCTCAATGTGCAGTTTTTGTTTGTTTAATGTCTGTCTCCCCCACTAGAAGATGAGCTCCAAAAAGGCAGAAGGCTTCCATGTTGGTCCTATTTTTTGCAAGGCCGAGCATAGTACCTATCACACAGTATCCCTTCAGGACTGGCTGATGTGGCTCAGTGGCTGAGCATCAGCCTATGCACCAAGAGGTACTGGTTCAATTCCTGGTCAGGGCACATGCCCAGGTTGTGGGCCCAATCCCCAGTGGGGGCATGCAGGAGGTGGCCAGTCTGTGTTCTCTCTCATTGATGTTTTTGTCTCTCTATCCTTCTCCCTTCCTCTTTCTCTAAAATCAATAAAAAAATATATATATTCTTAAAAAAAAATGTGGTCATCCAGTAAATATTTGTTGACTACTGTACATCTCTCCACAAATTCAATTGTAAAATAAATAGTACACTCTAAATTCCTACAATTTTATCTTAACTGTGATTGGAGCCCTTTCCCTCCTAGGGCATCAGAGTCTAGGGGCTTAGGCAGGGTCATTTAAAATACCTTTGTTGATCTTAAGCACTCTTGCTTTTGAAAGTTTCATCCCATATTATATCAAACATAGTCAAATGAAGCACATCACACATACTTTTTTGTTGTTGCTGTTAATTTTCAACTAAGGATATTTTTTCCATTGCTTTTTAGGAAAAGGGGAAAAGAGGGAGGAAGGTAGAAGAGGAGAGAGGGAGAGAAAGAGAGAGAAACATTGATGTGAGAGAGACACATTGATTGTTGCCTCCTGCTCAAGCCCCAACCAGGGCCAGGGATTAAACCTACAACCCAGGTATGTGCCCTTGACTGGGAATTGAACCCTCAATCCTTTGATACGAGGACTTACGCTCTGAGCCACACCGGTCAAGGCATTTGCTGTAAAAACTTTGATAGGATTTTTATAACTTCATACATTTTGAATTTTATTATAAATAAATCATTAATGTGGTTCTTAAGGTTTACACATTATTATTATTTACCAGTTGGGTTATAATTGACACAAAGTTACATTCTATAGATGTTTAAACATTTATTCATTTTGAATAACTTCGCCACTTTTTCATATTTTGGAGCCAATATGTTTTTTTTCAGGTCTCAAATATTTTTGTAGGTTCTTGGAAAGCTTGCAGTCACAGGCACCTGTGCCCATAGTGCCTGATGAACAGAATACCTGATGTTCAGAAGACACGGGAATGGGCTTGCATTTCCAGGCTGTCATGGTTGCTGCTGATCTCTTTCTAGTTTAAGTTAGACGTAGACTCTCTGTTCTTCCATGTCCTTTAGAAAGGTATGAATATTTTTGCTGAGCTTGGGAAGGCTGGTGCTAAGTCTTACTTCCCTGGGGGTGCCATCCAGCCACTTTCTATGGTGTCTTGTCACCTGCTTGGGGTATTATCCCAGGATAGCTCCTGGGGTCTACAGGCCTCTCTCTCTGTAGTCCATTGAGCTCTGCACCTTTTCTCGTCTTGCTCTTAATGCTTTCTTCCCTCTTTTCCTCTCTGGGGTACCTCCTGATATCTTTTGAACTTTTCAAAAGGCAGGAGAAACTGCTGACTTCAGTCTACGCCTGCTTTCTGCACAGCAAAAATTATTGATGAAGAAAGCACAAAATGGGCCGCCTACCTGCTTTGGGGGAGTTACTCATACTAACAGAATTTCTCCTCCCACAAAGGAATGGATTCATAACCTGTCTCTGCCTGTTAACAGCTGTGTGACTTTGAACATGTAAACTAACCTCTCAAAGCCCCTGGTTCCTCACCTGCAAAACGGGGATAATAATACCTACCTTTCGCGACTATTGGGAGGATTTAATTAAGAGGCTGATATATGTATGTAAAGTGCAAGGCACCATGGCTGGGGCACATTAGAAGTCCATAAATTAGAAGCATATAAATGTTAGTTCTCATGCCTTGTGTTTGCATTTCCAACAGAAAGAGGTTCGACTATACCAATTGAACCCATTATTGCTGCAGCTGTGGTGGTCTTTCTGACGTTGTGCTTCGGACTGATTGCTAGAAGGAAAAGAATAATGAAGGTATCTAAGTTATTCTAACCTATTTAGGTAAAAGGTCATCTAAATAAAGGCCAAGAACCCGGTGTGGGTCAGTGGTTAAGCATCAGCCCATGCACCAAGAGGTCGCTGGTTCAATTCCCAGTCAGGGCACATGCCCAGGTTGTGGGCCCAATTTCCACTGGGGGGCACGCAGGACGTGGCCAGTCAATGTTCTCTCTCATCAATGTTTCTATCTCTCTCTTCCTCTCCCTTCCTCTCTCTCTAAAATCAATAAAGAAAAAATATTAAAAATAAATAAATAAAGGCCAAGAACTAGCTATATAAGTGACTGGAGTTAGAAGCCATACTTGGACAATCTGGTCTCTCTACCATGTGACCTAAAATGAAAGTTGCTTAAGGGAATAAAAATTGTTCATATATTATGAGTACAGATTTACAAAGAAAAGAAGTGCTTATGGACAAGACCTGAATGGAAATTGCTGTGGTGTTTGAGGTAGAGGATTTAGGGGCTGATTTTTCTTCCTTTGAAATGTCCTTTGAGGGGAAGCCTGTTTGAATGATGAACATTTCATAGCAGACTTTATGTTTGGTAATCATAGGAAATATGAGTTTTCTCATTTCACCAGCTCACTTTCTCTTCAAAACAGTTTGGATATTTTCCAAGTGTTATTCTGTATACTTAAATCCAAGATGTAATATGTTGTTATATTTCCTTTTTGATTTTATTCTAAAATGTGGATTCAGGATTAAACTCTATTCCTGGTTTAAAAAAATAAATAAATAAAATAAATGTCCTTTTATTGTCACGGGAGCGCCTTTAGTACAATAAATAAATACAGAGGGGAGCATCTGCGGTAGACTCAGGGACCTGCGTGAAGAGGATGGCACCTGCTGCTCACCTTCCGGGGACAGCCACATGCCCTGGCTGTGGTGGGCTGGAGTTTGAACTGTTGGATGGTTAAGCTTGTTGGTTAGCACGATGCAGAGTATGTGTGTGCATAGATTAATGGCAGGCATTTAACTCCACCACTTAATCCAGTGCCAAAGAAAGGCAAATATGGCAGAAAGCCTCTAAAGCAGCGGTTCTCAACCTGTGCTTTGCGACCCCTTTGGGGGTCGAACGACCCTTTCACAGGAGTCGCCTAGGACCATTGGAAAACATATATTTCCGATGGTCTTAGGAACCGAGACACTGCTCCCCCATCTGTCTCCAGGCGGGTCCGCCCACATGCAGATCCATCCACATACAACATGAGGAACTGTATTAAAGGGTCGTGGCACTAGGAAGGTTGAGAACTCCTTTAGACTAAAGGAAGGCGAGTGTGGCCTAGGCCGAGTTCATTAGCCAGCAAAAGCCACTCTTCTTGAAACACTTGGCAACTGGGTATTATTCAGGGCAACAATGTCTCCAAGGAAGAAATTCACCCACCCCTTGTTTCAAGCCAAAGATAATATTTTCCTACGAAGAAGAGAAGAAGAAGAAGAAGAAGAAGAAGGATGAGGAGGAGGAGGAGGAGGAGGAGGAGGAGGAGGAGGAGAAGAAATACTCAGCTACATATGAATCCTGGAAGCATTTTGAATTAAGAACAGTGCAGTGAGGGCAGAGCAGGGCAGGAGCACGTAGGAGGGCGTCAGTGGAAGGGGAAAGGAGGGACATCTGTAATACTTTCACTAATAAACATAAAGTAAAAAAAGAATTACACCTTCTCTAGATTTAATAAAAATAATTAATGTAGCCAAAGAAATAAGACCTGGACCAGTGCAGAGGCAGCTGTAGATTCTAGCCACCTCTGTATGGGTGTGTATTTTTCTAGGGAGGAGAGTATCAGCCATCTGAGTTTCCTATCCCTTGATGCATTCAAAATTTTGATGAATGGGCTTTTAAAAAGCCACAAAACTCATTGCCCTTGTTGTGTTTGCCTTTAGCTCTGCAAAAAGGGTGAAGATCCTCAAAGAGAAACAGCTCTGTAAGTACTGTGGGCTGGGGCCAGTGATCTCCCATAAGCAGCCGGGCAGCAGGGATGTGCATCATAAAGCCTATCCCGGGCAAACTCCTCCTGAGATGGGAGGTGCTGGAAAGGGAAGGGGTTCAGAGGAGAATAGAGGGTGGAGGAGAATCTGCCTCCACCTTAGAGGAAGACGGGCGAGGCAGTTTGGAAGGTTGCCTAGAACTGAGAATATCTTGGTCTTAAATCTATTCTCTCTTTAAACAATTTTGGACTAAAGTCTGTGCAACTGCATTTTTTTTGCCGCACAATGTAAACAGCCGAGAGTGCCTACCTCGGGGAAGCCACTGCTGTATTCGCCTTCACGGCAAAGTCCTCAACCTAAATCCTGCCTTCTCTTTGGGGCTTCCTTTGGTCTGTTGGGGCTTCCTTTTGGCCTGTGTCCAACACACGTAAAGTGAGCAGTGGGCAAAAAGAACAGAGGCATTCTTTCCAAGAGTGTAAATTTAATTTTGAATGTTTTTCTTATTGTTATGATCATCATTATAATCAAGGCGTTGGTTCATTTCAGGTGAGAAAGCTGAGATGCCATCTAATACAGCAAGAATTATGCATCAGGCCTGGCCGTTGTGGCTCAGTGGATTGACTGTCGTCCCATCGACTGAGAGGTCCCAGTTCCATTTCTGGTCAGGGCACAGACTTGGGTTTGGGGTTAATCCCCAGGATGGGGCGTGCAGGAGGCAGCTGATTGATATTTCTCTCTCATGTTGATGTTTTTTTTTCTCTCTCTCTCCCTTCCTTTCTCTCTAAAATTAAAAAAAAAAAAAATTTGTTTGTACATCAGGACCCCCTTGATTTATGTGGTCCCATCTGTATTTATTGTTATTATTAAATTCACTCCTGTCAAATTGTCAGAGGTTATGAAGACGTGTTTCATTAAGCACTTAACAGTAGTTGCTATGACTAATTTGATATATTTGTGGAACATTTTTATGGAGAAAGCTGTTAATTAATGAAAAGTAAGATTTTGTTAAGTCCTCTCCTTGAAGGGTATGTTAATTGAAATTCGTTGCAAAAAGGAAACTATTTACCATTTAGAATATATTCTAGGTAGGAGATTAGCAGATATTTGGGTTTTACAAAACAGTGCGACACCACCCCCAAAAGTTGTGAGGCAACTTAGTGATCACTTTTTTAAGTTGCCAAAGAAGCCCATAAAAAATATAAATTATCATCTACTTTCACTGTGGTTTTATAAAAGAAATGTTTTACAACTAAAAAAGGAAGGATATAATCTCAGAATATAAAATACTCCTTTAAATGAAAGAAATTTGGTGTTATGAAAAACACAGTATATGTCCTTATTTTTCTTTCTCTTCGTGATTGACATAGTCACAAACTTTGTGCACTTTATAGTGATGAAGATGAGAACAGCAGGGACAGGGGCTGGCCAGCATGTTTGTTTACAATCCTTCGCTTCTTTTTGCAAAGTTTTCTGCATAGATCTAACTATATCAATTAAGAGTCAGTTCTCCTCATATACCCCAATTTTAAATTGCAGCTCTTTTATAATTTATTGCTGACTTTCTTTGCTTCCATTCTGTCTTCATTTTCCCCCCATAAGAGTCTCTGCTTTGCTTTGCCACACAACTGGGGTGGGTTGGCAGTCCTGGCTAGAACCACCTTTGATGTCTCTGCTCTGCTCCCCACGCTCCTCCTCGTATCTTAGAAAAACAAACAAACATTTCCCCCCTAATAATGTAGCAGCTAAATGTGTCAGAGAGGGAGAGAAGGAGCGGGGGTGAAGAAACTGCTGCCAGACAGGTGTTAAAAGTCCCTTTTGATATAGAAGCAAAAAGAAGAAATGAGCAGAACATATGAAATCCCAACAGATGTGTTTCTAAGGGGAGCCGACATATCCTCCTGTTAAGCTTCCCTTTCCTTCCTTTGAGACTTCGGCATAGAATGGAGAGTGGGGAAACTCTCAGATCCTGTCCCTCGCTCAGGATTTCTCAAACTGGAATTTGGAAGCCCTATTACAGTGCTGTAAGGGTAAGATAGGAGGATTATGAAAATTCGAATGTTTAGACAAGCATCTTTTTTTATCCTCACCCAAGGACATTTTTTCATTTATCTTCAGATAGAGTGTGAGGGCAGGAGAGACATCGATGTGAGAGGGACGCATCGAACGAAGGGTTGCCTCCTGCACAACCCTGACCAAGGCCGGGGATGAACCTAGAGACTATAAGGAAAAACAGTCCTAGCCGGTTTGGCTCAGTGGTTAGAGCATCGGCCTGCAGACCGGAGCATCCTGGGTTCAGTTCCCAGTAAGGGCATGTACCTTGGTTGCAGATTGTCCCCGGCCTTGGTTGGGGTTGTGTGGGTGGTAACCAGTCGATGTGTCTCTCTCACATCCATGTTTCTCTCTCTCTCTTCCCCCTCTTTCTCCCTCCCGCTCTATCTGAAGATAAATGCAAAAAATGCCCTCGGGTGCCCTGGCCGGTTTGGCTCAGCGGTTAAAGCGTCGGCCTGCGGTACAGAGAGACCCGGGTTCGGTTCCCGCTAAGGGCATGTACCTCGGTTGAGGTTTGTCCCCGGCCCTGGTTGGGTCGTGTGGGTGGCAGCCACTCGATGTGTCGCTTTCACATCGATGTTTCTCTCTCTCTCTTCCTCTCTCTCCCTCCCACTTTGTCTGAACAAAAAATGCAAAAATGTCCTCTGGTGAGGATGAAAAAAAAAATGCCCTCGGGTGAAGATAAAAAAGAAAAAGAAAAAACAGATCTCAGACAGTGGTGGGTTGGGATAGTTTAAAGTGAAAGAGGAAACAAAAAACTTACGTGTCTAATTGGACTTGGAATCAGGAGACCTGAGTTCCAGTTTTAGCTGTGTTACCTTGAACAAGTCCTTTTCCTCTCTTGGGCCTTTGGAAAGTGAAAAGATTGGATTAGGAGGATTAGGATTAGTTTTCTATCTTTCTTTCTTTCTTTTTGATTTTGCATAGTGTTTTAAGTATTTTACATATTTTTTTGTTTCATTTATTTTTTTATCTTTATTGTTGAATGTATTGCAGATGTTCCTCATTCCCCCCCCCCCCACTCCCACCCCTCTCCTTCCTTTTCCCACACTGTTGTCTGTGTCCATTGGTTATGCATATAAGTTCTTTGGTTTATTTCTTCCCATCCCCCAAACCCCTTATCTTTGAGGTTTGTCAGTCTACCAACCAATTTGTTCTTTTTAATCCCTTCACCTTTTTCACCCATTCCCCCAACCTCCCTCCCATCTGGCAACCAACAAAATGTTCTCTGTATCTATGAGAATGTTTCTGTTCTGCCTGTTCATTTTGTTTGTAGATTCCATTGTCGATAGATATGTATTCATTGCCATTTTGTTTGTTCATATATTTTATCTTTTTCTTCAAAAAGACCCTTTATCATTTCATATAATAGCGGTTTGGTGGTGATGAACTCCTTTAACTTTTTCTTGCCTGGGTAACTCTTTATATGGCCATCAATTCTAAATGACAGCTTTGCAGGATAGAGTAATCTTGGTTGTAGGTTCTTGCTTTTCATTACTCTGAATATTTCTTGCCACTCCCTTCTGGCCTGCAAAGTTTCTTTTGAGAAATCAGCTGACAGTCTTATGGGAACTCCCTTGTAGGTAACTAACTGCCTTTCTCTTGCTGCTTTTAAGATTCTCTCTTTGTCTTGAACCTTTTGCATTTTGATGATGATGTGTCTTGGTGTGGGCCTCTTGGGGTTCATCTTGTTTGGGACTCTCTGTGCTTCCTGGACTTGTATGTCTGTTTCCTTCACCAAGTTAGGGAAGTTTTCTGACATTATTGTTTCAAATAGGTTTTCGATTTCTTGTTCTCTCTCTTCTCCTTCTGGCACCCCCAAGATGCGAATATTGGCACACTTGAAATTGTCCCAGAGGCTCCTTACACTCTCCTAATTTTTTTGGATTCTTTTTCCTTTTTGGTGTTCTGATTGGGTGTTTTTTGCTTCCTTATATTCCAAGTCGATGGCTTGCTTCTTGGCTTTACCTACTCTACTATTGAATCTGTGTAAATTATTCTTTATTTCAGTTAGTGCTGCCTTCATTTCTGACTGGTCCTTTTTTATGCTCTTGAGGCCCTCACTAAGTTCGCTGAGGTTCTCACTAAGTTCATTGAGCATCCTTATAAGCAGTATTTTGAACTCAGCATCTGTTAGGTTGCTTATCTTCATTTTGCTTAGTTCTTTTCCTGGAGTTTTGTTCTTTTCTTTCATTTGGGACCTGTTTCTTTGTCTCCTCATTTTGGCTGCCTCCCTGTGTTTGTTTCTATGTATTACTTAACAAGAGGTATGGGGCTAGCTGAGACCGGATGCTGCTTGTTTGAAAGAATTTAGGAAAACCTGAAGCAGGATCCAAGACAGGCCAATCCTATGGTTAAGCAATTGGCAACAGCTTGGGTGGGCCTGAATGTTGGGTGCGGAGGGGCCTCAGGGAATCACCAGGGCGGGGCTACCAGTGTGAGCCAGGTTGCTGGAGTCCCAGATATGGCTTCTGTCTGCCACCCCAGGGAAGGGCTCACCAAAGGAACAAAGGCCACTGACAGCACGTCAGAAAAGCCCCCTCTCCAGCCCCAGCTCCAGTGCCAAACAGCTCAGTTCTTCCCTGTGTGTCTCTGGTGCCCCTTGAGCTGCCTCCCCTCCAAGCTTAGAGGGAGTGAGTCCAATAAGTCCGTGTGTGGGCCCTTTAGGGAGCTGCCGGGGGCTCCAGCCGCATCAGCCTCCCTGACCTCAGTTCCCGCTGGTTTTTCCAGCCAGAAGTTATGGGGATTCTCTTCCTGGCACTGGAACCCTGAGTGGGGTGCCTGGTGTGGGACGGGGACCCCTCAGTCCTCAGGGAGGACCTTCCCAGCCAATGTATCCTCCTGATTTTTATGCGCCGCATGTGGGTGTGGGACCAGCCCGTCGGCCTCCGCCCCTCCTACCAGTCTGGATATGGCTGCTGCTTTAATTCCATAGTTGTAGGACACTCATTCAGCTTGATTTCAGGCAGTTTTGAATGATGGTTGTTCTGTAGTTTAGTTATAACTTTGATGTGGTTGTGGGAGGACGCGATACCGCAGTTACCTACCCGCCATCTTGACCAGAAGTCTAGGATTAGTTTTCATGTTAGCTTGAAAATTCTCAAAAGATTCCCACAGCCTTGGCCGGTTTTCTCTCAGTGGTTAGAGCATCGGCCTGAAGACCAATGAGTTGAGGGTTCAGTTCCGGTTAAGGGCATATCTCTCCCTCTCTCTCTCTCTCCCGCCCTCATACTCTATCTGAAGATGAATGGAAAAGTATCTTTGGGTGAGGCTAAAAAAAAGATTCTCACATTGTTTAGTTAGGTGCCGGAAGGAATTGGCAAGAAATATTGATGACATAATACCTTTGCCCCACCTAGTAGAATAATGAATCAGCTTTGTTCTAGGACATGTAATAATCCTTGAGAATTACAGGTCATCAGTAAGAAGATTCTTCACCCTTATAAATTACAGTGACCTTGTACATTAGCACAGATGAGGAATATTAACTTGTTTTAACAGAGCACAGCAATATCATAAATGGCCATTGCATTTTATTTTGTCTTACAGTTTTGAAAAAAAACAAAAAACAAAACTGAGCCTGTATTAAATCTATCATTTAGATATAGAAGTTAGACTAGAGCCTGACTTGGACATGAAATTCAAAAGAAGCTGCCATAACATTTCCCAAAATGTCTTCTCTACCTGCAAGATACCTGAAATTCCAACGTTTATTCTTCTGGTTTTGACCTTTAGGATGACAAATACCAGTGGAGAAATGACAGACAAAGCCAGTTGCTTCCTTCCCAACCTTTCTACCAATAAGAACACATTTCATACTATTTTCCTCTACCTGGGCCCCCTTTTTATTTTGTTTGTTTTGTTTTAGTTTTTTATTTATTAATTTGTTTTTGTTACAGATGTTTCTCATTTCCCCCCCATTGACACCTTCCTCCCTTTCCCCTCACCCCATCCCCAGTTTTGTTGTCTATGTTCATTGGTCATGCATACATGCATGTAAGTTCTGTGGTTTCTCCCCCCCCCCAGCACCCCTCCTCTGAGGCTTGTCAGTCTGTACCCCACCTCTATGTATCTGGTTTAATTTTGTTCTGCAGTATGTTTAGTTCATTACATTCCACAAATAAGTGAGATCATGTGATATTTATCTTTCTCTGCTTGGCTTGTTTCGCTTAGCATAATACTCTCCAGGTCCTTCCATGCCATCTCAAAGGATAAGAGATCTTTCTTTCTTACAGCTGCATAGTATTCCATTGGGTACATGTACCACAGCTTTTTAATCCACTCATCTACTGTTGGACACTTGGGTTGTTTCCAGATCTTAGCTATTGTAAATAGTGCTGCTATGAACATAGAGGTACATATATTCTTTCTGATTGGTGGTTCAGGTTTCTTAGGGAATATTCCTAAAAGTGAGATCACTGGGTCAATTGGCAGTTCAATTTTTAACTTTTTGAGGTAACACCATAGTGTTTTCCATAGTGGCTGCATCAGTCTGCATTCCCACCAGCAGTGTACTAGAGTCCCCTTTTCTCCACACCCTCGCCAACACTTGTTGTTTGATGATTTGTTAATGGCGGCCATTCTGACAGGTGTGAGGTGATATAATTTGCATCTCTCTGATGACTAGTGATGTTGAGCATTTTTCATATGTCTCTTGGCCATTTGGATGTCTTTTTTGGAGAGGTGTCTCTTTAGGTCCTCTGCCCATTTTTAAATTGGGTTCTTTAAATTGGGTCTTCCTTTTGTTGAGTTGTATGATTACTCTATATATTTTGGAAATTAACCCCTTATCTGATGCATCATTGGCAATTATGGTCTCCCATATAGTGGGATTCCTTTCCATTTTGATGGTTGTTTCTTTTGCTGTGCAGAAACTTTTAAGTTTGATGTAGTCCCATGTGTTCATTTTTTCCTTTGTTTCTGTTGCCTTAGGTGATGTATCAGTGAAAATTCTGCTGCATAGGATGTCTGAGATTTTGTTGCTTACATTTTCTTCTAGTATTTTTATGGATTCATGAGTTACATTTAAGTCTTTTATCCATTTTGAGTTTATTCTTGTTTATGGTGTAAGTTGGTATTCTAGCTTCATCTTTTCGCAAGTAGCTGTCCAATTTTCCCAACACCATTTATTGAAGAGACTGTCTTGACTCCACTGTATGCTCTTGCCACCTTTGTCAAATATATATATATATATATATCCTCAGCCGAGGACATTTTTCCATTTTTTGTTCAGATAGAGTGGGAAGGAAAGTGAGGAAGAGAGAGAGAGAGAGAGAAACATCGACGTGAAAGGTATGCATCGAGTGGCTGCCGCCCGCACAACCCAACCAGGGCTGGGGACAAACTGCAATCGAGGTACGTGCCCTTAGCAGGAACCAAACCCAGGTCTCTCTGGGCCGCAAGCCGACGCTCTAACTGTTGAGCCAAACTGGCCAGGGCAACTTTGTCAAATATTAATTGAGCATATTGTCTTGGGTCAATTTCTGGGTCCTCTATTCTGTTCCATTGATCTATCTGCCTGTTTTTGTGCCAGTACCAGGCTGTTTTGATTACAGTCGCTTTGTAGTATATCCTGAAATCTGGTAATGTGATCCCTCCTACTTTGTTCTTCTTTTTCAAGATTGCTATAGCTATTCGGGGTCTTTTTTGGTTTGATATAAAATTTTGGAGTGTTTGTTCTAGTTCTGTGAAGTATGTCATTGGTATTTTGACGGGGATTGCATTGAATCTATAGATTGCTTTGGGTAGTACAAATATTTTAATGACTGGGCCCCCTTTTTTGAAAGAACTGGTCTATCAAGCAAATTTTGTTTATTAAATAATAGGAATTTGTTTTCCCAATTTAAAAAATATTTATCCATGACCTCTACTTGCCACTCTGAATTGCTTTCATGTGATGTAAATCCACCTGAAAGCAAAAAAAATCTAGTACTCTACTTAACCTGTGCAGGCTTTTAGGAGTTAGTAATATAATAATTGACATTCGGCTTTTTGAATCATTAAAAACAGTTTACAAACTCCCTTCCTCACCCACTTTACCCTTGTTATCACCATCATCATGATTACTTTCCTGAGCCTATTGGCCAGGGGTCACATTTTTTTATCCTCACCCGAGGACATTTTTTGCATTTATCTTCAGGTAGAGTGAGGGGGAGAGAGGGGTGAAGAGAGAGAGACTAACATCGATGTGAGAGACACACATCGACTGGCAGCCATCCACACGACTCCAACTGGGGCCGGGGACAAACTGCAAACAAGGTACGTGCCCTTAACAGCAAACGAACCCGGGACTCTCTGGTCCACAGGCTGATGCTCTAACCGCTGAGCCAAACTAGCCAGGGCAGGGGGTCAAATTCTTACAGGGGTCAAGCAGATCAGTGAGGAAAGCAGACTACATATAAAACATTAGGAAGTCGTGAGTACTATGGCAAATAGGGAACACGGCTATGTCACAGGGGGCTGACAGTTATCATTGGGAAAGATCTGATTCTTTAAAGAAGTAAAAATCTGGATTTTTATGGGTAAGTCTCCTAATTAAACAATTTTAATCCTGTATATCTAGGAGTAGATAAATCCTCTCCCCCCAATAGATAAGTTACAACCTTATCTGTTAGGTAAGTTACAACCCCGTGTTGACTTGGGCTTTCAGTGTCTCATGGAGATTTTTGTGACACAGCTCTAGTAGTTTTGCATTATAGCCTCCTCTCCCCCGAAGCTCAGGCACGATTGCAGGGAACTAAGTCAGAAGACAGTCAGTTACACTATGCTAAGGGCTTATCTGCAATTTGATCCTGTAAACAACCCTATGAAGTAGTTAGTCATGATTGTCCCAACTTTGATGATGAGGACATGGGCTCAGTACGCTTAACTAACTTTGAGTGACTAAGCTGGAATTCATACCAGGCCAATCCAAAACCTGGAGACTGAAGTAGGGGAGACGTTATCACAGAAGAGGCAAAGGTTGGATAATAAAGACAAACTTAAACTCTCGTACAATTTTCCAAGACTGATGTCAGTATCACTCCTCATTCTAGTGACCTGAAGAAAATTTATTTTAGTAAGTAAAGGAAATTTAAAATAATCTTAGTTGAAGAGGGTTTTGAAAATGTTACAACACTTGAGATCATTTAAGATAACTGAAGTGTTGCAGGATTAGAGCTGAGAATTACTGCCCTAAATATTTTCTTGTCCTTCTGATAATAATAATCACCAAAGAGATTGCATAGATAATTTCTTATTGTTGCAACAACCTTAAAAGGTAGGTGTTAGAATCCCCATTCTATAGATGATGAAATTGAGGATTAGAGAAACCAAAAAACTTGCTCAAACTTATACAACCAGCATGAGGTACAACTGGAATTCAAACCCAGGGCAGCCTTACCCCACAGTCCATGCTCCTTCCTCTACACTGCACTGTCCTAGGGTGAGGGGGTGGGGATAAAAGTACTGGAATGTGATTGAGAGCATTTTACCGCTTAAGAGGTTTGGCGGTTGTGGCAGAGATATGGATCATTCACTGAACGTCCTTCTGCTCTTCACATTTCCGTCTCCGACAGTACATGTGACTTGTTCTAGTCGAGGGGCTGTAGACAGATCGAATGGTACCACTTCTGGGCAAAGCAAAGCAGAATGGGTGCATGTTCTTTAGGTTCCTCCTTCTCCTGACATGGCAAGTAGGGAGAGACACTGGAGCAGAACAGAGGTACCTGCTCACATGGAAGTGAGAAAGAGACCCTGTGTAAGCCACTAGATTTTAGAATTAATCTGTCACCACAACATAACAGCCTATTCTGACGAACGCACCTGTTTGCTTTATAATAAAACTTCAGGAGAAAATTTCAACTAGTTTAATGAAAGAATGCTTAATTTCAGGGGCAAGTTCATCATAACCTCCATCCTTCCCATCAGGGATCCTGCATCACATAAAATGCTGAATAACCTGAATAAAATCATGTTTTCCCTTTGAATAGACTTATATATTCACAACATAGCTTTAAAAAAATAAAAATAGGGCTGTAGTAGTGCAAGCCAGAAAAAAATAATTTGCCTCATTTTATTTAAAATTATACTTAATCTCTGCCAATGACTATAGAAAACAAAATAAATTTATTAATCACAAATTCTTTAACATTCAGGTAATCTTTTCTCAAAAGCCTATCTCTGCAAACAACTTACATCATGGGCAATTTTCATTTACATAATACTGGAAAACCTGGCGGATACTACAAAGGATACCCCAAAACCTGAGTTCGTAGAGAATTGTGTATATATTAATAATTGGAGATCTGGTGTTCCTGCCAGTAAATTCCTACAGTAAAATCTTGCTGCAAAAGCTCATGACTTATCTGTCTTTATTTCTTTGCTCTTGATAGCAATAATAGTGTAAGCCTCTGTTGAAATCATAGTTATTAACAACAATCTCTTACATTTTCATGTTACCTTATAGTTTATAAAACATTTTTACACATATTTTGTTTGATCCTCACGGACACTGTGCTGTCATTATGTAGGATTTGCAACTGGAGATACTAAAGTCCAAGATCACACAGCTAGTAAAAAGATTCGCTCCCCTCAGCACCTTGCCTTTTGGCTTTCAGTAAGCACAATTGCTTTCAGTTTTGTACAGGACAGTCATTCAGCACTTGTGCCTTAAGGGTCATCACTATATGCCAGGAAGAATGGAGGCCGGAGATGAGCAATTAAACGAATTACACACGGCTATTAGGAATTGTCAACATTTAGTTCTCTGAGTTACCTGAAGTATAGTGACATCGCATAACAACAGTTATACTCCTATGAGCACTTTCACTGTACTGTCCTAAGCACTTGAAATATATTAAAACTAAATCCTCATAACAATCACAAAACAAGGCTTCTACTTTTATTATACCCATTTCACAGGGGAGGAGATCTGAAGCACGGAGAATTTAAGTCATGTGTCCTTGGTCATACAGCTTATTAGTGGCTGAACCAGGATTTAGACCAAGGCAGGATGGCTCCTGGGTCCTTAACCTCTAGGCAAATTGCCCCTTTCATTAATAACTAATTAATCCCGGTCAGTGTGGCTCAGTGGTTGAACATCAACCCATGCACCAAGAGGTCACCAGTTCGATTCCTGGTCAGGGCACATGCTCAGGTTGTGGGCCAAATCCCCAGTGGGGGGCATGCAGGAGGCGGCCAATCAATGTTCTCTCTCATCGACATTTCTATCTCTCTCTCCCTCTCCTTTCCTCTCTCTCTAGAATCAATATAAAGAAAAAAAATAGCCCTGGCCGGTTTGGTTCAGCGGTTAGAGCGTCCGCCTGCGGTCCGGAGAGGCCCGGGTTCGGTTCCCGCTAAGGGCATGTACCTCGGTTGCAGTTTGTCCCCGGCCCTGGTTGGTCGTGCGGGTGGCAGCCACTCGATGTGTCCCTTTCACATCGATGTTTCCCTCTCTCTTCCTCTCTCTCCCTCCCACTCTGTCTGTACACAAAAATGGAAAAATGTCCTCGGATGAGGATTAAAAAAATAATAATAAAACTAACCTTTAAAAAAAAAAAAAAAAAGAAAAAAAATAAGATAACTAATTTATATAATACATCCTATATGGCAGGAACAAACATATTGACTCAACTAGTGACATATTTAACATTTGAATTCAAATAAAAAGTAGATACAGAATAATGGAGAAAGGGGAGAATGGGTTAAAAATGGGGAGAGAAAGGGAGGGAGAGAGAGAAAGAGAGAGAGGGGAAGAAGGAGGAGGAGAAGGAGAAGAAGGAGAACTTAAAAGTGTCTGCTGATTAGTGATGTTGAACAACTTTTCACACATCTTTTGGCCATCTGTATGTCTTTTGACAAATGTTTATTTAGTTTATCTGCCAACTTTTTAATTAAGTTGTTTTTTTTTTTTTTTGGTGTTAAGTTATCTGAGCTCCTTATAAATTTTGGATATTAATCCCTTATCAGATGTATTACTGGCAAATAATTTCTCCCCTTCAGTATGTTGTCTTTTCGTTTTCTTGACGGTTTCCTTTGCTGTGCAAAAACTTTTTAGTTTGATGCAGTCCCATTTGTTTTTTTCTTTTGTTTTCCTTGCCTGAGAAGATAAAATATTTCTAAGAGAAATATCAGAGATTTTACTGCCTATGTTTTCTTCTAGCGTTTTTGTTTCGAGTCTTACATTTAAGTCTTTAATTCATTTTGAGTTTATTCTTGTATATGGTGTAAGAAGGTGCTCTAGTTTCATTTTTTTAAAATATAATTTCACTTATATGTGGAGTCTAAAGAACAAAATAAACAAACAAGATAGAAACAGACTCATGGATACAGAGAGCAGACTGACAGTTGTCAGAGGGATTAGTGAGCTGGGTGAAATAGGTTAGGGGATTAAGAAGCACAAATTGCCCTGGCCAGTTTGGCTCAGCGGTTAGAGCGTCCGCCTGCGGTCCGGAGAGACCCGGGTTGGGTTCCCGCTGGGGGCACGTGCCTCGGTTGCAGTTTGTCCCCGGCCCTGGTTGGTTGTGCGGGTGGCAGCCACTCGATGTGTCCCTTTCACATCGATGTTTCCCTCTCTCTCTCTTCCTCTCTCTCCCTCCCACTCTGTCTGTACAAAAAATGGAAAAATGTCCTCGGATGAGGATTAAAAAAAAAAAAAGAAGCACAAATTGATAGTTACAGAATAGTTACAGAGATGTGAAGTGCAGTATGGGGAATATGGTCAATGATGTGGTAGCTGTGTGTGGAGCCAGGTGGGTGTTTGGGGCATCAGGAAACCACTCTATAGAGAGCATGGTTTTCTGACCCCTGTGCCATACATGTGAAGCTGATACGTAATAGTGTCGAAGGTAGACTGTGATTGAAATTTTTAAAAAGTGTCTGCCATGAGGCTTGCCATTCAGCTCAAAGGACATATGCCCTAAAGTGAGCATGAGATGAGGAGGAGAATCAGCTCCCCTGGCCAGTCCTAGTTCCCTTGTGGCTCTTAAAACGTGAACATTTCATGTGCTAAGGATGAGTCTAGGAGTCAAGGATTTGCATTTTTCATACAACATGACCCCTAAACACAAGCCAACTACTTCATTTTGTTCTGAAATGAAATAAAAACCTGCTCTGCTGTGCTTATTAAGAGGAGGTGTTTGGGTCTTTAAAGTGATACTACCCCAAGGAATTTCCAAGGATAATTTTGACTACAATCAATTTTTTAAAATATGTTTTATTGACTTTTTTAGAGAGAGAGAGAGAGAGATAGAAACATCAATCAGCTTCCTCCTGCACACCCCTGACTGGGGATTGAGCCTAAAACCTGGGCATGTGCCTTGACTGGGAAAGGAACCAGGACCTCTCAATCCATGGGATGATGCTCATTCCACTGAGCCACACTGGCCAGGCACTAGTCTCATTGAACATAATCGGTGCCAAAGGGAGTAGTTTGTAATCGGTGCCAAAGGGAGTAGTCTGCTGCGTATAGTCAACACTGCTCATGAAAAAGTTTTAGGTACTAGGTACATGTACATGAAGCTACCAGATGTATGAAAACTTGCTTTGAAAAACGGCCCTCTCATCCTGGCTTGGCCACTAATGAGCTGCTCACCACAGGGATATCACACAATCTTTCAGAGACTCCAAACTCAGGTACTAGACCAAAAGATCATCTCTCAGATCCTGTGAACCCTCATATCATGTGATTGATATTGAAATAAATTTAATGATAATGAAACAACTCTTTGGAGGCCTTTCTACCTCCTTGTGTGTCACTTGGCAAACTCTATGTTCTTTCTGCATCAGATTCTCAGCCTGAAGCAGGTCACCTTTCCTCCAGCTGTCATTTGTAGGTTTTATAGGCAGCGCAAGGGCATCATTTAAAACATTCCACCAAAAACGATATAAACTTTATTATCACTAAAGAGTCATAGCCTTGAATTCCTGAATTTTATAGTTATAGTACTCATAAAAGTGTTTAATAACAAACTTGGCTCACTTGGAAATGACTAAAGGACTTTGATCCAATTTGAGATGCGGACTATATTTGTCTTTAAGAAAATATTTGATGTTTTAATAACAAGTTCATAATTCTGCTAAAGATTTCTACACAATCTCTTTGGTTCACTCTAAATGTAGGCATAATGCATTTTATGATTCCAAAATGCTATTCATCATCTAATTAAGGCTTCTACCATTGATCCTTGTTTATCATGTTGAGTAGTCATCTTGATTTTCTACCTATATCAGACCACTAAAATGGGCCAATGTGAAAACTTAACAGCTGCATATGTATGTGCCAAAAAAAAGCTTCCTGATTATGTTCCATTAGTCAAAGCCTAGAGTAAAAGCACCCGGAAACCTAAACCATCATTGCTTTGTTTCAAGTTGAAAAATACAAGTTAGCAATTTCTAAATCTGCAGGTTTACTGTTTAGACTGGCATGTCTAAAGTACTTAAGTTTCAAAATGCTTTCACGCACGTCGGGCATTGGTGGTATAGCGGTGAGCATAGCTGCCTTCCAAAATGCTTTCACTCGCATTATATCTTTTGATCCTTAGGCTTAGCGAGCTCACATTCTTAGTCTTTGGAATCACGTAGCTGGGTATATATCCTAACTCTACCACTTTACTAGCCGTGTGATGATGTGCAAGTTTCCTGACATCTGTTCCTGCATTTCCTCATTCTGTAAAATGAGGATATAATAGAATCTACCTCCCGATTTAGGGTTATTGTGTGGAATAAATGGGCTAAAATGTGTACATTGTAAAACCTGTGGCACAGTAAGCACTCAATAAATATTCACTGTTATAACTAGAATCCCACTTTTCAGAAGAGGAAACTAAGACTCAGATTGAATTATTATTTATGCCTATGTATAGTAATTAGGGCTTAAAACCAGGTCTAAAGGCCTTTAAACCTTAGCCTCTTGCCTCTTTTCTTAACTATATGCTGCTTTTCTTATTTAATATAAGAATTTGGGTTTTCGAATGGGGAACTTTTTTTTTTTTTTTTTTTATCCTCACCCGAGGACATTTTTCCATTTTTTGTTCAGGTAGAGTAGGAGGGGGAGAGAGGAACAGAGAGAGAGAGAAACATCGACGTGAAGGGACACATCGAGTGGCTGCCACCCACACGACTGACCAGAGCCGGGGACAAACTGCAACCGAGGTACATGCCCTTAGCGGGAACCGAACCCGGGTCTCTTGGGACCGCAGGCCGCCGCTCTAACTGCTGAGCCAAACCGGCCAGGGCTCGAATGGGGAACTTTTAATGAACAACCTCCCATCCCAGCTCTAAAAAGGGAGACCATTGTTTTCATCCACTTTCAGGGTGAGATGCATGTTCTTTTAGTTTTTCATTTACCCTGTGAATGTGTTTAGTTTAGTTTTTTTTAATTTTATTTTTTCTCTATTGATATGAGAGAGAGAGAGAAAGAGGAAGGGGGGAGAGAGAGAGAGAGAAAGGGGGGAGAGAAAGAGAGAAAGAGAGAGAGAGAGAGAGAGAGAGAAACATCAATGAGAAAGAAAAGCGATCAGCTGCCTCCTGCATGCCCCGAACTGGGGACTGGGCCCACAACCTGGGAATGTGCCCTGACCGGGAATCAGACTGGCAACCTCTTGGTGCATAGGGTCAATGCTCAACCACTGAGCCACACCAGCTGGGTGATTTTTAATCCTCACCTGACAATTTGTTTGTTGATTTTTTTTTTTTTTTTTTTTAGAGAGAGAGGAAGGGTGGGAGGTGGGGATCAAACCAGAAACCTAGGTATGTGCCTAACCGGGAATCAAACCCATGACCTTTCAGTGTACAGGTGACACTCCAACCAACTGAGCCACACCGGCCAGGGAGAATGTGTTTAGTTTTACTTCTATCTGATGAATCATTCATGTTGGAACAAGGAAGAAAAAAATATTGAATGAAAAGCAAAACTGGGAACCTGATAAGAAAATATAACAAAGGGTATACATTTGCAAAGGTAGACTTGAGTCCCTGACTCCAGCATGTTAACTTTATTTCTGAGATTTTTATGTGTCATCACAAGAAAAGTCTCTGAAAGGAGGACAAGAATGCCATAATAATTATATATCTAAATATTTGCTTCAGATACTAACGATCATAGTTCATCAACAGAGGAAGACTTTTTCCGTGCGGCTTTAAGCACAGCCAGTCCAAAGCATTCCTAAAAGGAAACCAGGGTCTACGGTCGCCAGTGGTATTTAATTATTATTTTCTCAAAGGCCCAATTTCTCTTTTTCATCTCTACCATTTTTTTTCTTCCATTTGTCCTTCCTTTCCTTTTATCCTTATTTTGATCCTTCTCTAATTCCACAAAATTGAGATTTTGGTGATCATAGGTGCAAAGAGAAGTGTTTTCAGATTAGCCCAACCAGGACCTCCCTGTGGCTAGATTCTCACAGCATTCTCTCAGTGCCTTATTCTGTTGTGCACGAGGACTTTCCTCTCTCCCTGGCAAAAGGAAAGAAAAATGGAGGCAGTTTCCCTGCATGTTGCAGAATAAGATCTCAACCCCGCTTGGGCACACCTGGCTTTCCATGTTTGGCCCCGGCCCTCGAAGTCTTTAGTTCCCAAACAGAGACCTGTTGCTTTGCGATCTTTGCATACGCCATTACTTCCAACTAAAATGCCTTTCCTCAGTCATTGTCATTTAACAAAGTTCTAATTGTCCCAAACTCAGATGATGTGTCATTTTTTCCCAAGAATTATTCCCTAAAGCTCCCAGTTTGACTTAGATACTCCTCTTCCATGCTCCACATCACACCATGCAAACCTCTACCATAATGGTTAGGGTTAGGGTGATTCACCTCCAAATTATATGCTATATTCATCCACTTCCGTTCAACCCTGCTGCCTTCTTGATCCAGGTAGCCATTCACCTTTTGCCTGGATAAATTATAGTCTCCTAATAAGTCTCTTGTTTACATTCCTGTCTCTCTTCAGTCCATCATTTACACTGCAGCCAGAGGGATCTGTTCAAGAAAAAATATTTTGTGTATACAAAATAAAGATAATGCATAGATTAGGTATAACAAAAAAAATAAAGACCCATACATCCATCATTGTTTAATAAACAAAATATTGCCAATACCTTTGAAGCTAACTGTGTCTCTTTCCCAAAGACAAACACTATCTTGAATTTGATGTTTAATATGCTCTTTTTTTAAATTTCTTTGACCATATCTGTATATATCTCTAAACAACACATTATATAATTTTCCTTGCTTTTGAACTTGGAAAAATGGCTGCAATGCATTTGTTTTGCAATTTGTTGTTTGCTGTCAACATTACGTTTCTGAATTTCGTCCATGTTGATTTCCACTTCTGTGTAGTATTCCATCATATGAATATGTCACAATTTATGCAAATTTTTATTGCTAAATTACTAGATTTTTCCAGGTTGTACACAATCACCAACACTACTAAAATAAACAGTCTCGATTATGATTCCTAGTACATGTAAACAAAAACTCCTCTAAGGCAGGGCTGTCTAACAGAACTTACTGTGATGATTATCTACTCTGTCCAATACAGTAGTCATATGTAGTTATTGAGCACTTGGAATGTGACTACTACAGCTGAGAAAGTAAAATTTTAATTGTATTTAATTTTAATTAATTTCAATGGAAATAGCCACAGTGGCTAGTGGCTACCATATTGGACCGTGTAGCTTTAGTATGTATACCCAAGATAAAGTTGCTAGCTAATAGAGTATGCACATCTTCAACTTTATAAGATATTGATAAATGATTTCCAAAGTATAATATTAATTTATACTCTCACAAGTAGTATGTAAGAATTCTCAATAGTACTTTTTGTATTTTCTTTTTACTCCTCACCCGAGGAAATGTTTATTAATTTTAGAGAGAGAAGAAAGGAGAAAGAGAGAGAGAGAGAATGAGAGAGAAACATCAATATGAGATACATCAATTGATTATTGCCTCCCATAACTACCCTGACTGAACCCAAAACCTTTTGGTGTATGGGACAACCCTTCAACCAATTAAGCCACCCAACCAGGGCTCAATAGTACTTTTTAATGTTTGCCCATCCAGATGTAAAGTGGCATCACATTACAATTTTATTTTGCATTTCCATCATTACTGTTTATTTGCCAGTCAGACTTCTATTTTTATGAAATGCCGGTTTAGGCCTTTTTTCCAATTTCTCTATTGGGTTGTTTGTCCTTTTCTTATGCATATTTAGGAGTTCTTTATATTTTTCATGTTATTTAAAAAAATTAAATGTGTTGCAAATATTTGCACTGTATTCTTAAAAACATAAATCACTCCTTCACCTCTTCCCATTGCACTTGGGATAAAATCTAAACTCCTTACTATGGTGTAGTGAACATTATGGTTGACTCTCAACATCCATATCACTCTCCTTCACCGACCCTCCAACTCCTCTCCCCGCACTCAGAAGAAATGCAGTTTGGGGAGCTGATTACTGCAGTAGGAACAGAATTGACTGATATAAGAGTAATCCCATTCCCCCAGCCAATGATTGGTTTAGGAAAAGGTACATGACCTCACTTTGGACAATAAAATTCAAGGAGAAATTTACTAAAAGCTTTTGAGAAAGATGGTCTTCATTCTTAGGAGGGTTGAGAAAAACTAGACTTTTTTCCCACTGGACTTGAAGGAGGAGGCATGAGGAGAAGGAGTCCAAGGATGGTGCTAATGTTGTGTGTGGCAGATCCCAGTGCCATAAAGAAGCTGTGTTCTTGCCCTGCCAGTGTTGCTCAGTGGTTAGAGCATTGGCCTGGGGACCAAAGAGTCTCGGGTTTGATTCTGGTCAAGGGCACATACCTCAGTAGTAGTTCAGCCCCTGACTCTGGTTGGGATCGTGTGGGAGGCAACCAATGGATTTGTCTCTCTCACATCTATGTTTCTCTCTCTATATCTATCTATGTCTATCTCTCTCTACTCCCCACCCCCTTCCTTCCCACTCTGTCTGAAGATAAATGGAAAAATATCTTCGGGTGAGGATTAAAAGAAAAGAAGAAGAAGCTGGTTTCTTTATGACCTTGTTGGGCACTACATGTTCCTACCCCGAGGCCCTTGCACTTGCTTTCCCCTCTTCTTGCAACTTTATCCCATCAATCTGCACATGGCTGGATCTTTATTACTGTTCAATCTCAGCCAAAAATGTCACTTCCTCAGATGAGCTTTCTTAAATCCACTCCCAAGGATATTTTTTCTGTTAGAGAAAGGGTGGTGAGGGGGCATGGGAGAGACATGCTCCAACTAAGGCTGGGGATCAAACCTGCAACCCAGGTACATGCCCTTGATCAGAATCAAACCCATGATACTTTGATTTATGGGGTAAGGCTCTAACCACTGATCCAAATCAGCCAGGACCTTCAGCAAAGCTTTTTATATCACCACTATCCCCAGCCAGTCACTAATACATTATGCTGTTTTATTTTCTTTATACCACTATTGAAGTCATCTGTATTTATTTGTGAACTGTCTTCCCCACTGGAATGTAGGCATCAGGAAGGAAAGAACTGAATCTGTCTGGCTTTCCTGTGTATTTCTATATCTAATACAGTACCTGACATATAGTAAGTGCTCATTGAATATCTTTGCATTAATAAAAAAAAAATAGTGATTAATTTTCTTTTTTAAGGTTAGAGACCAATGTCATTCATTTTTGTACTTCAAGTGCCAAGTAAAGTTGCTACCAAATAGTAGGTGTTCAGTAAGGAGCCAAATAAATGAATGAGACAGAGAGAGGGAGAAATAAAATATTAGGAAAAATATATTGCCAACCTGTTGCCTTTATGAGCAGTATCACTTGAAGAAGATTTTCTCTCCCATTCTTCTCACTGTCTATGGTAGGATTTTGTGGATACAGTAATATCCCTGTGAATAAAGAATGCCTAGCCCTGGCCAGTTTGGCTCAGCATTTGGAGCATTGGCCTGCGGTCCCAAGAGACCCGGGTTCAGTTCCCGCTAAGGGCATGTACCTCGGTTGCGGTTTGTCCCCGGCCCCGGTTGGTCGTGCGGATGGCAGCCACTTGATGTGTCCCTTTCACGTCGATGTTTCTCTCTCTCTCTCTCTGTTCCTCTCTCTCCCTCCCATCCTACCTGAACAAAAAATTGAAAAATGTCCTTGGATGAAGATTAAAAAAAAAAAAAAAAAAGAATGCCTACTCTTCAAAGACCTTCACAATCTGACTATAAACCATCTTTTCAAACTCATTTTTTACTTATGTCTTCTTCCCCCTACCATTTACTCTGCACTCTTGTGACACCAAATTCTGGTGCCGTTGAATTTTATACTAGGGATACATTCCTGAAACCTTCACACAAAGTTAAAAACATCTATAATTCAAGACTGTTTACCCCTGGCTGGTTTGGCTCAGTGGTTAAAGTGTTGGCCTATGGGGGTTGTGCGGGTGGCAACAACTCAATGTGTCCCTTTCATGTCGATGTTTCTCTTTGTTTTTCATCCCACAAGAAGTCATAACTTTATTAATGATAGAAACAGTACAAATTTCAAACCAAGCTGCAGTAACTCTCTAGAAACACCAAAAAAAAAAAGAGAGAGAGAGAGAGAAAGAGGTTGTCCTTTTTAGATGGTTACATTGTTAATTCCATAACAGCATTTACAATATCATTACTATTGTTCTTCAGGGCTCGGACTGCCTTTGCTCTTGACACATTTGCTTGTGACATGACCAATTCTATGTCCTTAACTTCCACACCTGTTTGATCAACCTCCTCCTCTTCACTCTCCTCTTGTACAGTTGGAGTCTGCGTATTTTCTTGAATGTTTGAGACAGCTTCACCTTGAACTTTGAATTTCTCAGCTGCTGCTAGCTGTGCTTGCTGAGATAAATCCTCAATCTTGGCTTTCCCAAAAACTATGTAGGTATCTGAAGCTGGGCTCTTGTAGATATCTGGTTTTGTGATGACAAAGAGGATGTTCTTCGATTTCCGGATAGTGACCCTAGTAACCCCTGGAACCTGTCGAAGACCCAGTTTGGACATAGCCTTCTGTGCCTTCTTTTCACTCCGGCTCTGTTTTGCTTTACTGACTGGTTCTTCATTGATTTCAGCTGCTGCCACCAGCTGGGCTTGTTGTGTGGTTGCCTGTGTGGAATCTTGTTCCTCGAGCTCTGGTACTGATTCATCACTGTCAGACTCTGTTCCCGATCCTGTCTTAGCCTGGGGCTGTGGCAACTCTTGATCTGTAGCAGGGACAGTTTCTGTGGCTTCACCAGGCATTTTGTGCACTGAACGCAGAACCAACAGATGTTTCTCTCTCTTTCTCTCTTCCTCCCACTCTATCTGAACAAAATATCAAAAAATGTCCTCGGGTGAGGATTAAATAAATAAATAATAAAATAAAATAAATTAAAAATTATAAAAAGACTGTTTAGAAATAGTATTTAGCAAGACTACTGAGTGATAAATGTAAATTTATTGAAGAGAAGATACTATTTCACCAGCTAAAATGGCTCCGCCATGTGGCAACAGCATAAACAGTTCTTACTTCACTGAGCTATGTGCAGATTCGCAAGTATGCAATTCTTGACAAATGTTAAACATTATGAAGGCTTCAATTCACATTGCTTCAAATTTTGTGCATACAGTAAGGTGTTATTAATAGTTTATCATGAAAGATTTCAATTTTACATAATTCAGATACTCACAAAACTAGACCAGACTTTCTCATTGTTCCTGAATCATACTCAAGCCCATTCATGTCTCTTTGACTTTGCATATGCTGTTTCCTCTGTCTGGCATGCTCTGTGACTCACTAGAACAGTGAATGGCAAAAATGTCATATCTAGAGATAGAAATAATTGCTAGTATAACAATGTCATTCCAGAACATTGTAAATTTAAAAAAAAACCCAAACATAAAAAAAAAAAAAAAAAAAAAAAATGGTAGCGGGCAGGACCAGAGGGAGGGTGAGTGCATGAGAGAGTGAGTAAATGTGAGAGAGTGTGAGTGGACGTGAAGGTGGACAACCAAACTCTTGCAGTGCAGAAATGCGGAGCAGAAGGTTCCTGTGCTGTGGACGGGAGCAGCCGGCTACCAAGGTAAGCGGCCCTTAAGGGTGCTTCTCCCTGCACCACAGGGAGATCCCACCATTTTGGAAGGTCCCGGGTATTCCCTGGGAGGAGGCAGTGGGAGCGGCTAGAGCCCAGCAACCTAAACCCACCAGTGCACCTGGCACCATTGGACCAGTGGACACTCTGTGTCAACACAGACCAGTGCACAGTAGCAGAGCTGTCAAGGTGCCTGCTGCAGAAACCACAAATGACTGAGAGTCCAACACCATCCCCCACAGTAGAGCCGGAACAGAGTCAAGATATACCCCCAGCAACAGAGGATGGGGAGCAGACATCCATCCCCAGGCAACAGAAGCACAGATCAGCAGCTGAGATCCATCCATGAAAGCTTTAACAGAGGCTGAGCAAGAGCTGAGCCCCACTGGGCAGCAGAGCTCCCCAGCCACCAACAGTGGGACTTTGAGCTCCATCAGGGCCTGTGTGACCCAGCTGCCCACAAGATAGGCAGGGAGCCAGGACTCCAGCGGGACCTGTGCAACCCAGTTGCCCACAGTAGTGGCAGGGAGTGAGGCTTCAGCAGGGCCTGAGCAATACAGCTGTAGGTGGCACCAGTGACCAGTGGGGAATACAGCTTCAGAGGGGCCTACATGACAGACCAATACCAGCCCTTAGTAGTCAATCCTCCAGGATCCATAGCAGGCAAGAGGAGACATGCAACAGAACAATCTGGGAGGCACAGCAGCCTTATGACACAGTGAGCTGCCTACACATCCCAATATCCCTCACCAGATCTAGAGCTACCACATGGCTAAAATGGGGAGACAAAGAAACAACACCCAAAGGAAAGAAAAAGAGGAATCACCAGAAAAGGAACTACAGGAATTGGAAGAAAGCAACTTGTCAGATAAAGAATTCAAAGCAATAATTTTAAGGATGCTCAAACCACTTGGTGAGAACTACAAGCAACTTAATAAGAGTTATGAAGAGCTCAATGGGAACTACTTCAGCTTAAAAAAAGAGGTAGAAGCTATGCATAAAAATCAAGAGTAAATAAAGAATGACATTATGAAAAATACCTTAGAAAGGGTCAATAGTAGATTAGAAGAAGCTGAAAACTGAATCAGCAACTTAGAAGACAAGGTAGGAAAAAAACACCCAAATAGAGCAAAAAAAATGACAAAGCAGGAGTAGGGTTTAAGGGAGCTGTGGGACAATACAAAATATAACAACATTTGCATTATAGGGGTACTAGAAGGAGAAGAATCAGAGAAAGGAATAGGAAGACTGTTTGAAGAAATAATGACAGAAAACTTCCCTAAACTGGTGAAGGAAAAAGTCACACAAGTCTAAAAAACACAGAGAGTCCCAAGCGAGATGAACCCCAAAAGACCCACAGCTAGACACATTATAATAAAAATGGCAAACATTATAAACAAAGAAAGAATCTGAAAGGAAGCAAGAGAGAGACAGAAAGTTACCTACAAGGGAGCTCCCATTAGACTGTCAGCTGATTTCTCAATAGAAACACTGCAGGCCAGAAGAGAGTGGCATGAAGTGTACAAAGTAATACGAGGCAAGGGTCTGAACCCAAGACTACTCTATCCAGCAAGGCTACCATTAGAAATTGAAGGAGAAATAAAGAGCTTCACAGATTTAAAAAAAAGAAAAAAAAGAAAAAAAAGCTAAAGGAATTTACCACCACCAAACCAGCACTGCAGGAAATGCTGAAGGGACTGTTGGAAGAAGAAGAAACGGGGGTGGGGCTGGGGGTGGGGGTTGGGGACACAGGCATAAAATAAAAATGGCAACTAATAATTATCAATAATAACCTTAAATGTAACTGGCTTAAATGCTCTGATCAAAAGACATAGGGTAGCTGATTGGATAAGAAAAAACAACCCATATATATGCTGTCTACAAGAAACCCACCTCACAACAAAAGACTCACACAGGATGAAAGTGAAGAGATGGAAAAAATTTTTTCAAGCAAATGGAAATGAAAAAAAAGCTGATGTGAGCAATACTCATATCTGACAAGATAGACTTCAAAACAAGGGCCATAATAAGAGACAAAGAAGGTCACTATATAATATTAAAAGGATCAATACAACAAGAGGATATAACCCTGGTAAACATAGACGCACCAAATACGGGAGCACCAAAATATATTTTAAAACTTCTGGAGGACTTCAAGGAAGAGATCAATAGCAACACAATCATAGTGGGTGACTTTAACACCCCACAAACACCACTGGATAGATCTTCTGAACAAAAAATTAACAAGGTCATAGAGTCCTTAAATAATGAACTAGATCAGTGGGACTTAATCAATATTTATAGAACACTTCACCCCAAAGCTGAAGAAGATACATTATTCTCAAGTGCATACAGGACATTCTCAAAGATAAACCACAGTTAGGACACAAAGTAAGTCTCTACAAATTCAAGAAGATTGAAATCATATCAAGCAGCTTCTCAGATCACAGTGGCATGAAACTAGAACTCAATTACAACAAAAACAGACAAAAATATTCAAATGTTTGGAGGCTAACATACCATGTTATTAAACAACAAATGGGTTACCAACTTCCTAGAAACCAATAAAAACAAACACACGACAACACAAAATCTATGGGACACAGCAAAAGCAGTCCTGAGAGGGAAGTTCACAGCACTACAGGCCTACCTCAAGAAACAAGAAAAATTCCTAATTGACTTTCTAACCCTACAACTTAAAAAACTAGAAAGTAAACAAAAAGAAAAACCCAGAGCAAGTAGAAGGAAAGAAATAGTAAAGGTCAGAGCAGAAATAAATGACATAGAGACTGAAAAAAACAATCCAAAAGATCAATGAAACAAAAAGCTGGTTCTTTGAAAAGATAAACAAGATTGATAGCCCTTTAGCCAGACTCACCAAGAAACAAAAAGAGAGGATCCAAATAAACAAAATCAGAAACAAAAGAGGAGAAGTAACAACTGACACCACAGAAATACAAAGGATCATCGAAACATACTCTGAACAATTATATGCCAACAAATTGGATAATCTAGGTGAAATGGACAAGTTTCTAGAAACACGCAATCTCCCAAAACTGAACTGGGAAGAGATGGAAAACTTGAACAGACCAATAACAATAAAGGAAATTGAAGTTGTAATTAAGAAACTCCCAGCACACAAAAGCCCAGGCCCGGATGGCTTCACGGGGGAGTTTTATCAATGTTCAAAGAAAATCTAATACCCATTTTCCTCAAACTATTCCAAAAAATTCAAGAAGATGGAAGACTTCCAAACTCATTTTATGAGGCCAGCAAATCCTAATTCCAAAATCGGATAAAGACACTACAAAGAATGAAAACTAAAGACTAATATCCCTGATGAACACAGATGCCAAAATCCTTAACAAAATGTTAACAAATCCAATCCAGCAATACATCAAAAAAATTATTCATCAAGACCAAGTGTGATTCATCCTAGGGATGCAAGGATAGTACAATATTTGCAAATCAATAAATGTGATACACCAACATAAACAAAATGAAAGATAAAAACCATATGATCTTATCAATAGATGCTGAAAAAGCATTCGACAAAACCCAGCACTCATTTCTGATAAAAACACTCAGCAGTGTGGGAATAGAGGGATCATATCTCAACATAATAAAGGCCATATATGAAAAGCCTACAGCCAACATCATACTCAATGGGCAAAAACTAAAAGCATTTCCCTTAAGAACAGAAAGATAAAGATGCCCACTTTTACCACTCTTATTTAACATAGCACTGGAAGTATTAGCCACAGCAATTAGACATGAAGAAAAAATAAAAGGGATCCAAATTTGGAAAGGAGGAAGTGAAACTGTCATTATTTGCAGATGACATGATATTGTACATAGAAAACCCTAAAGACTCCATCAAAAATCTATTAGACTTAATAAATGAATTTGGCAAAGTAGCAGGATACAAAATTAACATCAAGAAATCGATGGTATTCTTATACACCAACGATGAACTCACAGAAAGAGAAACTAAAAAAAAAAAAGTCCCGTTTACCATCGCAGAAAAAATTAAGATACCTAGGAATAAACTGAACCAAAGAATTAAAGGACCTCTTCACAGAAATCTACAGGTCATTGAAAAAAGAAATAGAGGAAGATATAAAAAAGTGGAAGCATATACCATGTTCATGGATTGGAAGAATTAACATCATCAAAATGTCCATACTACCCAAAGCAATATATAAATTCAATGCAAAACATATTTCAAAATACCAAAACATATTTCACAGAACTAGAACAAATACTCCAAAAGTTTATATGGAACCAAAAAAAAAAAAAAAAACCTGAATAGCCTCAGCAATCTTGAAAAAGAAGAACAAAGTAGGAGGGATCACAATACCAGATATCAGGGTATACTACAAAGTCACCATAATCAAAACAACCTGGTACTGGCACAAGAACAGGCAGATAGATCAATGGAACAGAACAGAAAACCCAGAAATTTACCCAAGACAATATGCTCAATTAATATTTGACAAAGGTGGCAAGAGCATACAGTGGAGTAAAGACAGCCTCTTTAATAAATGGTGTTGGGAAAATTGGACAGCTACATGCAAAAAAATGAAACTAGACCATCAACTTATACCATACATGAGAATAAACTCAAAATGGATAAAAGACTTAAATGTGACTCATGAATCCATAAAAATCCTAGAAGAAAATGTAGGCAACAAAATTTCAGACATTACATGCAGCAGAATTTTCACTGATACAACACCTAAGGCAAGAAAAACAAAGGAAAAAATGAACACATGGGACTACATCAAATTAAAAAGCTTCTGCACAGCAAAAGAAACAACCATCAAAATAGAAAAGGAACCCACTATATAGGAGACCATAATTGCCAATGATGCATCAAATAAGGGGTTAATTGCCAAAATATATAGAGTACTCATACAACTCAACAAAAGGAAGACAAAGAACCCAATTAAAAAATGGGCAGAGGACCTAAAGAGACACCTCTCCAAATAGGACATACAAATGGCCAAGAGACATGAAAAAATGTTCAACATCACTAATCATCAGAGAGATGCAAATCAAAACAACAATAAGGTATCACCTCACACCTGTCAGAATGGCCGCCATCAACAAATCATCAAACAAGTGTTGGTGAGGGTGTGGAGAAAAGGGGACTCTAGTACACTGCTGGTGGGAATGCAGACTGGTGCAGCCACTATGGAAAACACTATGGTGTTACCTCAAAAAATTAAAAATTGAACTTTTATTTGACCCAGTAATCCCATTTCCAGGAATATACCCTAACAAGCCTGAAACACAAATCAGAAAGAATATATGTACACCCATGTTCATAGCAGCACCATTTACAATAGCTAAGATCTGGAAACAGCCCAAGTGTCCATCAGTACATAAGTGGATAAAAAAGCCATTTATTCAATGGAATACTATGCAGCGGTAAGAAAGAAAGAGTGGTTATCATTTGAGATGACATGTAGGGATCTGGAGAGTATTATGCTAAGCGAAACAAGCCAAGCAGAGAAAGACAAATATCACACAATCTCACTTATATGTGGAATATAATGAACCAAAGAAACTGATGAACAAAATAGTTCCAGAGACATAGAAGTAGGGTACAGACTGACAAACCTCAGAAGAGGGGGAAACTGGGGGGGGGGGGGGAGATAAACCACAGAACTTATATGCATGTATGCATAACCAATGGACATAGACAACAAAACTGAGGATGGGGCAAGGTGGGGGATGGGGAGGTGGGTGTCAATGGGGGAAAAAGGAGAAATATCTGTAACAAAAATAAATTAATAAAAATAATTTTAAAAAGAAATAAAATAAATAAATAAAAACCCAAACATAGCTCTGGTCAGTTTTCTCAGTGGTTAGAGCATCGGCCCTCAGACCAAAGAGATGGGGGTTCAATTCCAGTCAAGGGCACGTATCTTGGTTGCGGTTGGGTCCCCAGCCCTGGTTGGGTTCGTGCGGGAGGCAACCAATCAGTGTGTCTCTCTGAATGTCAATATATGTTGAAACTCTTAAAATCTGAATCTTAAGTTCTCTGAGCAGAGGGAGACAAGGATTTGGGTTAAGCGCACATGGAGTGTAGGAATGGCAGGGAATAGGAGAAGTCCTGAAGCTGTCAGTTACCAATGCTCAGCTGGGTGCATGCCACATTCTGGAGGAAAATTACAGTGAAGGCATATAAGCTTCTTCGGGCACAGCAAGTCCCAGGATTCAGTATCTGAAAGCCTTAGTGGGTCCCTGCTGGCTTTGCTCATTCCAGGGAGACAGGAATTATAGGATTAAGGGTAGGGATGAGGGTGGAAGGAGAGAGGTGGCCTTACCAAACTCCTCCTAAGTCACCCTGTGTCACGTATCCACAGACAATAGATGTAAATGAGCTTAGCAAGATAGATAAAAAGAAAATTATATGGGCCCTGTTGACCTGTCTGCCCCCGCCCATGGCCTGTTTTGCTCTTCAAAGAAACAGTGGCCCCTGTAAGGCCAACCTGATAACCTAAGGAGATCTTAACCTGGGTTTTTGTTGTTGTTTTTTTTTCTTTTAGCTTTTGATGGAGAAATTACTATCATAAAGAAACAATATATATATATATATTTTTTTTTTATCATCCTTACCCGAGGACATTTTTCCATTTTTTGTTCAGGTAGAGTGGGAGGGGGAGAGAGGAACAGAGAGAGAGAGAAACATCGACGTGAAGGGACACATCGAGTGGTCGCCACCCGCACAACCAACCAGGGCCGGGGACAAACTGCAACCGAGGTACATGCCCTTAGCGGGAACCGAACCCGGGTCTCTCCGGACTGCAGGCCGACGCTCTAACCGCTGAGCCAAACCGGCCAGGGCGAAGAAACAATATTTTTAAGAGAAGCCCACAACCCAGATTTGTATACAATCTTCTCAATTCCAAATATTGGCTCAAAAAATTTTAAAGACTTCTAGGCCAAACAATACATCTAGGTGCTGAATTTGGCCCAGCAGAATACCAATGTGTGACCTAAAATATACTCTCAGGTCTGGTGAAATATCAGGAGACTTTCTTTTTTTTTTTAGCAGATAAAATAATTTTATTTCACACTAGTCTTTAAAAACACAAAGAAACTATGTTCTTCATATGAAAACATTAGTACAGATAACTATACTTTCTAGAAAATGATTATATAGAACCTCTCAAAAAAAAAAAAAAATGCATCCCATTATATGGTTTCAGTGAAGTTGCTTGGAAAAACTCGAGTCTGGACTGATTATTAAAGCATACCATTCCGCCACTGTGTCTTTTGGTTCAAAGTATAGATTATTGTCATCAGTACATGTTTTTGCATTCTTATACATTTGATAATACACATGTAAACTGGGGGATTATCACTTAATGCTCCATTGGTTCAGCAGCCTTTTCTGCAGGTTCATCAGCAGATTGAGCAGGCTGTGCCTTTCTCTGTGGCCTTACTTCAAGACCTTCCAGGAATGGAGACACATCATCATCCTCATACATCGTAAACTCCCAAGTCTTTGCCAACAATTCCAGTGGAAACATTCTTTGTAGTTAGGTCCTGTTCTGCAGGAAGTGTCTCTCTTAAAGCACAAAGACTATGCTTAACCAGTTCATTCAAATTGCACTCCATGAACTCAGACATATGTCTCTCCAAGTAAGTACGAACTGATTGAGAACGGGCTCCGATGGACATAGCTCTGCAGTCAAAATAGTTCGCAGATGGACAGGTTTGGAAAATATGAGGGCCCATATTGTCATAACCAGCAATAAGCAGTCCAACCCCATATGGTCTTCAGCCACATCTCTGCATTGGTATCTGGGTCTTGCTTCCAATTAGAGATACAAGACGAGACACAGGAAGAGGTCTGTCAAATACAAATCTGGAATCCAAACACTCCTGGCGCATAAAATTACATAACAGTCTAGCATCAGCAGTAAGTCCCGCAATTGAGATACCAATATGGTTGTCAACATGGAGAATTTTTTTCTGATGGGCTGCAAGCTCTGACTGGGCTCTCTTCAATGCAACCAACGCTGCATGGGTTTTTTATTTCAGACCAACTGTGGCTGAACCTTGTTTGACAGCTTCCATTGCATATTCATTTTGATGAATCCTGAGGGCTCCAAACAGTGACATTATTGTCATATTGGTTGCGAAACATGGTTCCGACGTGGGCCTGCCTGTCGGCTCCTGCAAAGCTGCGGATCAAGGAGCGCTGCCAAAACTCTTAGGAGACTTTCTGACCATAGCAAATCTCAGAGTTAATTGGGGCAACACTTAAATGTCAACAAGTTTCATAGAATTGAAGAATATTTGTGTTAGAGTCTAGTCCAGACTTCTATCCAACATAAAAATCTAGTAATTTCCATCAAAGTGGAAGCAGTTGGCCAACACACATCAAAGATTGGTGGACTGCAAAGGAAGGGGTCACAGGATGAAGGATTTGCATTGAGACCAGCCCTGTTTGCTTAACTGATGGCAGCCCCATGGAAGCAATAAGCAGAGGGCATATCTGCAATGGCTGGTGATTCCACTTCATAGGATTTACAAAGATTTTCTTTATTTCCTTTTAAAATTTTTTATTAATTGATTTTGAGAGAGAGAGAGAGAGAGAGAGAGAGAAACATTGATTTGTTGTTCCACTTATTTATGCATTCATTGGTTGCTTCTTGTATGTGCCCTGACCTGGGATCAAACCCGAAACCTTGGCGTATCTGGAAGATGCTCTAACCACCTGAGCTACCTGGCCAGGACCAAGATGTTCTTTTCTGTTATTGTAGATTCATACTAGAATTCTGTTTCTGGTTGCCTTGTTCCATGAGGTGCCACAGGGCTCAACAACATCTCTTCTAGATGGAGTCAGGGCAGTGATTTTCCACTTTTTTCATTTCATGACACACAAACTAATTACTAAAATTCTGTGGCACATCATATATATATATATATATATATATATATATATATATATATATATATATATATTTGGTGCCAACCTGACAAAAAAAAATAGGTATAATTTTGACTCATTCACACTGGACGGCTATTGTGTTGGCTGTTGTCATTTTTTTATTTGACAGTCTAAGGGAAAAGAGGTCAGTGCCCCTGACTGAATAGTCAGGTATTGCTTGTTTTAAAAATTCTTGCGGCACACTGGTTGAAAATTGCTGAGTTAGAGGAGCAGATCCTAAGAATTCTATTCTTGCAGAAATGTCTTCCTGGGTGGGTTATTTGGGGTGGACCTATTAGGAAACCAGTTTTGTTTTGCTTTTTTCTCCACCTCTTCCCTGTGCCCACATGGAGGCTGAGTGCCAAGGGTGTGAGTTGCTGGGTGGAAAGCTGGTACTAAGGGTACCACCCCGACAATGAGGGCAGAGCAGGAGAACTGGCAAGGTGATGATGATAGGAATCTCTGGTAATGGGGTGAGGAACTGCAATCATTAGCATGTAAAGGATAGCAGCAGCTGTAGAACTGGTCCCCTCCACCTTCCCCAGTGATTCCATCCCTCTCATCTGTCCTGGTTTTTGCTTTTCATCCTCTAGGTAGACATACATTTTCCTTTTCTTCCAAAAGAGTTTTCCTGGTATTTCCTTCCCTTTCAACTTACTGTAAGGTGGCTTCTGCCCACCCTGCCTTTCCACTGAAGCTGCCCCCTCTAAAGTCACCTCTCACCCAGTTTGCCGAACTCAATCTTACTTTTCTAAAGCTTTCGGTCCCCTTCACCATCTTCTCCTTGCCCTCCTGAGATTTCAGGACATAATTCTCCAGGTCTTCACCTACCTCTCTGACTGCTGTATCTTTTTCTGCTAGCTCCTTTGCCTTTGCCCAGTCTTTAACTGTTACTGTGTCCAGAGCTAATGCTACCCTCATGTGGCATCTTTGCAAGAAGTAGTAAAAAGGTGCACCATACTGATGGCACAGCCCCAGGTCAGGGTGCATGGCTTGGCAAGGAGAGCTTGAACCAGACTTCAGGCCCCATTCACTCCATTCAGCCTGGCACCCTCATGCCATGAACACCCTGTATGACTGCAAGCTGCTGCCCAGGGTGCTATTCTTAGTCCTCATCTTTCTTTGCTTTACTCTCTTTCCCTCTGCAAGTTTGTTGCTTTCATTATTCCAAGACCTCTGTGCTCTACTTAATCTCTAGACATCTTTTTTTTTAAATCCTCACCTGAGGACATTTTTCCATTTTTTGTTCGAATAGAGTGGGAGGGAGGGGGAGAGAGAAAAAAAACATCGATGTGAAAGGGACACCTCAAGTGGCTGCCTCATGCATGACCCAACCAGGGCTGGGGACAAACTGTAACCACAGTACATACCCTTAGCGGGAACCGAACCCAGGTCTCTCTGGACCACAGGCCGACACTCTAACCACTGAGCCAAACCAGCCAGGGTCTTTTTTTTTTTAATCCTCACCTGAGAATATTTTTTCATTCATCTTCAGACAGAACAGGAGGAAGAGAGGAAGAGACAGAGAGAGAGAGACAGAGAGAGAGAGAGAGAGAGAGAGAGAGAGAGAGAGAAACATCGACGTGGGAGAGATACATTGACTGATTGCCTCCCGCAAGACCCCGACCAGGGCTGGGGACAAACTGCAACTGAGGTACATGCCCTTGACTGGAATTGAACCCATGACTCATTGGTCCTTGGGCTGATGCAATAACCGCTGAGCCAAACCAGGGCTCTCTAGACATCTTTTAATCAGCCTTCTGGACTTCTCTTTCTGGGTGTCCCGTGAGAACTCCAAACTTGCCAAGGCCCAAACTGAATTTATTTCTACTCATTCGCATACTCCCAAACATGTCTGTTTTTCTGTATTCCCTCTCTTGGTGTATGACATCACCATCCATCCTCTCATTCAACTGCAAACTTCCAGATTATTGGTGCCTCTTCCCTTTCCACAGTTTAAGGCTTTTGTCATGTCCCAAAGGCACTACTGGAATAGCCTTCCTTTTATTTTTCTTTCTTTTAATTACATTTTTCCCATCACCATTTATCCTCTCTATGCTCTCTTCCACCTCCACACCCCCCGCACCTCCCCCTGCAATTGCCACATTGTTATCCATATTCATGAGTTCTCTCTTTTTCTTTTTTGCTCAATCCCTTCAACACACACCCCTACCCCTAACCAGAGCGATCCGTCTGCTCTCTATCTATGAGTCTGTTTCTATTTTGTTTGGTAGTTCAGTTTGTTCCTTAAATTTCACATAACAAGTGAAACCATGTGGTACTTGTCTCTCTCTGTCTGGCTCATTTCACTTAGCATAATATTCTCCAGGTCCATCCATGCTATTGCAAAAGGTAAACTGTTCTTCCTTTTTATGGCAGAGTAGTATTCCACCGTGTAAATGTACCACAGCTTTTTTATCCACTCATCTACTGATGGACACTTGGGCTGCTTCCAAATCTTGGCTGTTGTAAACAACACTGCAATGAACATAGGGGTGCATATATTCAAATTAGCTTTTCAGATTTCTTCCGATGAATGGAATAGCCTTCTAATTAGTATCCCTATCTCCAAAATGTCTCCCCTCCAAATCATTATCCCACTGCCACTGGGTTTCTTCATAGAACTGAACATATTCTCCTTTGTTTAAAAACTTATTTTGGCTTCTAATTAACCATAGACTAAAGTCCAGATGCTCAGGCATGGCATATAAAACCCTTCAAATCCTGACCCAAACCTACCTTTCCAGTCCTACACGTTGCCCCTGATCTCAACACCTTCCTTGCTTCTAACCACATCAAACTATGATGCACAGCCTCTTGAACATGATTTCACCGTGTGCTTTAATTCCTCTGTGCTTTTGCTGGTGCTTGGCACACATTTCTTCTGTTGTTGTTGTTGTTGTTTTGTTTTTCCTTGTAAAAAGCCCATCCACTCTTTAGGATTATGCTTACTTGTCATCTCTTTTTTTCAGACACCTCTGGCCCTAATTAACAGCTCTCTCCCTATTGTTTCTTCAACATTACTGGCATGCTAGTACAGGTTGTCCAAAGTTATTTTGCATCTTTTTCATTACATTGTGAGGTTCTTAAGGACAAGATTAAGCTTTGTTAGCCTCCATATCATCAGCAGCCTGCCCAGTGTCTAGTTTATGTTAGATACTGAATAAAATTTTATAAGTTAAATTGGGGCATGATGCTTGAATATCATTTTGTGAAAGAACCAATGGTTTCTTTCAGCATACTTTTCAGCCTGTTCCTTTTCTTCAGATAATCAGAAGAATCTCAGAATAGGACAGTTAATGGGCCCTGTTGGAGATATTTGCTATGTCACATCCCCATACTTTGGCTAGTTATCTCTAGGGACATAGAGACTATGACTTCTCAAATGACTGGTTGGTGTCTGAGTGTGGATTTTTGCAGATATTACAATTCCTCAGAACCAGTGAGGATTTTCAAATTAGGATCTAGATTCTAGGTTCCACAGAAGACTCTCACTATTCTGAAGAAAACAGTCAGAGTTTCCAATAATAAGAAAGATATATTTGTATTTGTTGTATCACCTGTGGGTCCCATACCAACATCTCACTAAGGGCTGAGATTTTAAAGCATGAGAAACAATATAAAAGGACTTCACAATCTCAAAATCTTGGAAAACAGCTGAGCTATCTTGGGGGGTGGGGGGAAATGGGGGCTCATTTGTGGGTTTTGTAGAGTGTCTGGCAAAACAGCATAGATGCTTAAGACTGACCTCTGTCATTCTCTTTCATTAAACCCCGAAGTACATGCTAGGCTGGGTAGGAGACACCAATTCCATGATGCCCAGGATGGATGTTTTCTTGCTGTTGATCTTCACCTGAGGGTATTTTTTCATTGGTTTTTAGATTGGGAGGGAGGGAGGAAGAGAGAGAAACATCTACGTGAGTGAGACACATCCACTGGTTGCTTCCCACAGGACCAAGACCAGGGCCAGGGATGGAACCTGCAACCCAGCTACATGCTCTTGACTGGGAATCGAACCCGTGACCCTTCCGTCGTCAGACCTACACAGTAACTGCTGGGCCAAACCAGCCCCGCCTGGATCGTTTTTCCTTTAATTAGCAGCTGCCTACCTGTAGAGCCGTGGGAGCAGCTCCTGAGAAGGTGGGAAAGAGCTTGGTGCCAATTTCTCCTTAAATACAAGAACTGGGTTCTGACTAGAATCCAAGCAACAAGTCGCCACTGAAAATGCAGTGATGGGTCAGCAAAGGCTGTCTCGGTACAGGAAGGGCCTCTGGGCCCTGGCCGGGGAGCTCAGTTGGTTAGAGCGTCCTCCGCACAAGTCAAGGTTTGGGTTCGGTTGCGGGCTCCATCTCGGGTCAGGGCACCTACAACAAGCAACCAATGGATGCACAACCGAGGGGAACAACAAATCCACCTCTCTCTCTCTCTCCCTCACAAATCAATAAATAAAATTAAAACCAAAAAACACCTCCGTTTAAAAGAGCCTTTGGGTACATTTTTGTGGCCGGTTAACAGGTGCTAAATCGTATGCTTAATCTGCGGCTCCTCAGCTCCCTCTAGGCTTCTGCAAAGGCTTCAGGGAGCCCCCTGCCCAGGGCGAGAGTGTCGGGGCTCCGGGCCGGCGAGGAAGCCCCTGGGCGCCCGACTCGAGCTGCCGGCGCGCAGGCAGCGGACTCGCCGGCCGAGGGCGCGGGCCCGGGAGCCGCGGGGCGGGGCCGCGGGCAGGACCGAGCACGTCAGCGGCCGCCCTCGCAGCCTCCCTGGAGCGGGCGGCCCGCGGGCGCTGACTCAGCAACGCGAGGGAGGAAGTTTTGTCCCTCCACGGACCCCGTTTCTGTCGGCGGCAGCCCTCCGCCGCCGCAGCACCCGTTTCCTCTTTCCGGCGCTCGGGTGCGAGAGGCCGGTCGGGACTCCGAGGCAGCGGTCCGCCGTGCAACCCGTGCGCTCGCCGGAGGCCGCCGAAGACGACCGCCCCCCAGCCGGGCTGCAAGGGCGCCATGACCAGCGCGGGTGAGCCGCCGCCCTCCTCGCCCCGGGCCTGGCCGGGGTCCTCCTCGTTGCACCGCTGGGACCCGGAGGCCCGGCAGCGGGCAAGGGCCGGGGCCGGGGCCGGGGCCGGGGGGGGGGGGGGACACGGAGCCCTCTGGGCCGGCTGCAGCGGCCTGCGGGGAGGCAGCATCTTGGGGGAAGACGCCGGTAAAGGGCTTCCCCACCGCCATGGTCACCCCCGCATGCTCACGCGAAGTTAGGAGGCAGGGTGTGGGTGTCCCGGATCAGCCCTCTTCAGCCCCTTTTTGGTGTTATCATCCCGTTTGGTCTTCCAACAGGGCTGAATTCGGAGAAGGTAGCTTCTCTGATTCAGAAACTGAATTCCGACCCTCAGTTCGTACTTGCCCAGAATGTCGGGACCACCCACGACCTGCTGGACGTCTGTCTGAAGAGGACCACGGTACAGGGTGCTCAGCATGTGTTCCAGCACGCTGTGCCCATGGAGGGCAAGCCAGTCACCAACCAGAAGAGCTCAGGTGAACCCTCAAAACTTCCTGCACACTTGACCTTCCTGCCAGGGTCCCATTTGAAGAACGGTCTTAGGGGGGCAGAGAATTGTATTGAAAGAACTGGTGGTAAATTTCTGGAGAATAGGTATAGGTAAAGGCAGGTTCAAGTATATAACTTGGTGACTTGCTTTGGTGCTCTCTGGCTTGTTAGTATTTTATTTGAGTACTAAGGTGACAAGTCCATGGTCATCTGTTTGAATTCATGATACTCTGTGCTATTGCATCCCCATGTGCTGGAGATATATGTAATTGGTACAGAACAGACCATGCAAAAATGTTCATTTCCTAGAGGACTCCCCCAAGTCGCCTCAAAGGCCGCATGTAAGTGTATAAAATGGAAAAGGCGCAATGTAGTTGCATCAACATGTCATTGAATGTTATCTTTAAATATGCTTCGAGGTTGCAACTTGAGCAAAAGTTGGCTCAGTTACACCAATAGACTAGTTTGTAATACAAAAAAAATCTTCAATTCTCATGTCTTACTGATCAAGAGCTCTTGTTTTCCTATCTGCTATCTAGCACTACTGTCAGCTACAGTGAAAGGAATCTAAATGAGGGGGACATTCACACAACAAAATTGTACTAAAAGGACTTTTTTTTAAAGTCCTCACCTGAGGCTATTTTTTCCATTGATTTTCAGAAAGAATGGAAGGGAGGAGGACGGAAGGGAAGAGAGAGAGAGACACATCGATTGGCAGCCCCAACCAAGGCCAGAGATTGAACCCACAACCCTTCGGTGCACAGGCTGATGCTCTAACCACTGAGAAACACTGGCCAGGACTAAAAGGACTTTTTAAAAGTCTATCCATTTTAAAACTACTCCTAGTCTATTTTGACAGACAGCAGATCGGTGCTTGCTTAGAGCCAGTCAGAACTCAAACTATACATTTAACATGGGTCTATTTTATTATATGTAAATTATACCTCAGTAAAGTTTTTTTTTAATTTTAAGGAAAAAATCATGACCTTGCAATAATTAATCTTTTGCTGCAGTAGAAATGCATGGGGTGATGTAGACTGTCAAGCTACAAATTATAGTTAGTAATATCACACTGGCCTTATATAGTTTAGATTGCAGTGGCCTCTTAGGGAAAAGCCTGGAAATGTTCATTTGGAAAAGATCAGGTCTTATATATCCTATAGTGTCACTGTTGTTTACAAATGATACAAATAGCACATGAGCTGTTTGTCGGCTATTTTCATGCAGTTTTTACATTAACAGCTCATGCAGATTCCTGCTCGTGAGAGAGGTGGCATACAGATAAACCCAAGGTAAAGATGAGGTAGACTAGGTCACTAATGACTCTCAAAAAAACCTTTAGTTACTTATTTTTAATTATTTTGTTTGTTTTGTTATAAAGTTAGTGTAGTTCAATGGTGAATATTTGAAAAATACCGACAAGTAAACATTTTTTTCTGTCAGGTCTTTATTCTGTGTGTGTGTGTATGTATAATATGGGTGGATACCTTAAATATTGTTAGGTAACCTGCCTACCTTTTTCACTTACCAATATATTGTGAACATATTTCATATCAGTAAAAGTTATGCCCAAATAAAGTTGTTGTTTTCTCCCCCCTCTGAATTTTCAGAAAAAGAGTTACTCTGTATTTGAGGCCTCACAAAAAGTCTCATAATGACCACTCTCAGTTCATTTATTTTGAAGTAAACTACAGTTTGACAAAGACATTATTCTGAAATGACCTCAGTTCGTGCTAGTTTTAGATGATTATAGAGTTCAATTGATTGGATCGGTTTTTTAGAAGGCAAAAAAAATTGAACACAGTATATTCCTGAATATTGTAAATAGGCCTTCTAAAATAAAGATTGCTTAAGTTAAGTACAAGAGATAGTAACCTTGTAGAGTCTGGGATTATCCACTTACAGGACAAATGGAGAATGTAATTGTATAGTTGAGGCATGGCATAAAATGTTCAGGGACAGCATCATGGATGGATTCAAGACATTGCTGGGACCCAGATGTACTAGATGGAAGAAAAGTGGTGTGCTCTGATTGAAAGAATGTATCTAATCATAGCAAAGGCTCTGATGCCTGGAGGCATGTGAAGAATTTTTAATTCTCTTTGGAAGAAGGGGAATTGATTTATGTTAGGGTTACCTTATGTTGAAGCATATACTGTATATTCCAGATTAAAAGGTAGGGTCTTTTTAAAGCTTTTACAACATATGGCCAAATTGCCCTCAGATATTTAGTATCTGTTTAGATCACTATCCAGAGTGTATCATGATACTATTTTCCCAAGTCCTTGCTAATGGGTATTATAAATTAAAAAGTAATATTTCTCCACTTAATAGGTATCTTATAATGAACTTAAACATTTTTTTTGGTCACCACTTGTATCTTTTCAGCCATTAAATTATCTATTTATGATCTCTGCTCATATTTGTCTGTCAGTATTTATCAGGGTTTATGTCTATCAGGGTTTAACTAATGTGATTTTCTTATGGATTTGTAATGGATTCTTCATGTGATATGTAAAGAGATTTTTTTATATGTTAAGAATGTTATACCTTTGCATATATATAGTTCAAATAGTAATTATTACTTTTCTTGTTTTGTTTTAATATTTCTGCTCTTTCTGATTTAATCTTAAATTGTCCAAGATCTCATAATGGGTCCATTGTTGGTAAATACAATGTAATCTATGTGAACATACATAATGATTTCTTGGTTTTTGCTTTCTTCTTTTAGGGCGATGCTGGATCTTTTCTTGTCTGAACGTTATGAGACTTCCATTCATGAAAAAATTTAATATTGAAGAATTTGAGTTTAGTCAATCTTACATCTTTTTTTGGGACAAGGTATAAGACTGATTTTGAAAGATTCTTTCTGTTTTACTGTCAGCCTTAGGAGAGACTATCTCTTCATTTATTGCTTTTCAAGTTGTAGTCCTACTTCCATTTATATGTGTGACACCATTTATTCTGATTTCCAAAGTATCAAAAGTTGACTTTTTCAAAGGCAGAACTGCTTTTGGTTGGTAAGTAGCTATGTTTTGCAGTGAAATAAGTCTACTGACTTACCCCACTGTTTCCTTGTTTCATAACTTATTTAAATTTTTTTATTTTGTTTTCAGTAATTTCTCCATTTAGCATCTATATTTAGGTTATTTGGTTTTTCTAGGATTGAATTCCCCTTCTCTGGGTAGTACTTGACTGCAAACATTAAATAATTTTATTCAATATTTTCAGTCTTTAAGTGACCATTAGATGTTTATTTATTGAAGGCTCTAAATATCAGATTTTATTTAAAAATAAAGCAATGCCTTGTTTTGGATAAACTATTGGAATATGTACACACAGATATAAGAAGAAACTAAATATTTTTGTGAGGCTAGGTACTGATAATTTAGTTACCTACTTTAGTTTAAAAATACCAACTATGTACACCTGAAACGAATATAATATATCAATTGTGCCTCAATTTTTTTTTAAAAAGCCAAAAAAAAAACAACCCTACCTGAAACTAATATGTCAATTATATGTATTCAATTAAAAAACAAACTACTATGTTGGGTCTATAGCAGTTTCATGACTCCTATTAATAATGCAAATAAAAATATTAGCTTTCTTATATAACTTTCTACTCTAGGTTGAACGTTGTTACTACTTCTTAAATGCTTTTGTGGACACAGCCCAGAAAAAGGAGCCTGAAGATGGTAGGCTGGTGCAGTATTTGCTTACAAATCCTGCAAATGATGGTGGACAATGGGATATGCTTGTCAATATTGTTGGTAAGAGCCTTTCTCTAATGGAAATGAAACGGCATGATTAAGCAAGGCTCTGTAGTTGGGCTCTGTAGTTAGACATGTTATGTACAGAGTAGAATTAGTCTCCCAGAAGGTTATATAGTTAGCTGTAAGAACTTTTATATCACATGTATCTTTTTTTTTAAGTCCTCACCTGAGAATATGTTGTTATTGATTTTTAGAGAGAAAGGAAGGGAGAGAGAGAAAGAGAGAAACATCAACCAGTTACCTCCTGTACATGCCCTGATTGGGGATTGAACCTGCAACCTAAGTATGTGCCCTGACCAGTAATTGAACCTGCACCCATTTGGTGTATGGGATGATGTTCCAACTATCTGAGTCACTCATCTACCTTTCTTAAATGAGAGGTGAGGAGATAGGTACTGTGAAGGGTGAGTTGGAGAAGAAAGAGCTGTATTAACTAGAACTAACTTGCTATGAAAAAGCTCATCTTTTGTCCATTGGTGTAATCAAGAAACACATTGAAAATGTCCTCATTCTAAAAAGTGTTTTCTTTTGGGAAAACCTCATCATGCTGAGCACTTTACAAAGTATGATAGATGAATAGAATTAATTCTAAGGTAGATGGAAAAATATGGAGATTAAATAGGCAGTTTAATTTTATGAAGCATAAGATTGTTAAGTTTCTGAATTAGACCAACAAAATATGGCCTAGTTTTTAAATCAATAGCTATTTTTGCCAGGAATGCTGGAGTTTACTTTTACCTATTGAACGCTAACATTTATTTATTTTTGTAGAAAAATACGGTCTTATTCCTAAGAAGTGCTTCCCTGAATCTCATACAACAGAGGCAACCAGAAGGATGAATGATATTCTGAATCACAAGGTACAACATACGGAGCAGGGTGGGATTGAATTTACTGTACTTACCTTAAAACTTCTGACTTTCCAAGGGGATTTCAGCATTTCAGTATACACAATTAACGTACAAGATAGCCAGTTTTCTTCAAAAGAAATGTAGCTACATATTAACTTTAAATTGGGGGTGGGGGTGGGGGGTTTCCTTTCAAAAAATCTTCCGCTTTTATTTCTATTGATTTTAATATTTTCATCCGGGTACTCAGGAAAGAAAGTCCTACGTTCAATTAATATGGGCCAGAAGCACACTGGGTACTGTGCCTCTTACCTGGCTTTAGTGGAGGTGGGCTGGGACAGTTCTACGTACTAATAAAACCAAAAAGAACTATCTGTGAGACTTCCTTAAAGAGTATGCTGAGCCCTGGCTGGTTTGGCTCAGCAGTTGGAGCGTCGGCCTGCGGTACAGAGAGACCCGGGTTCGGTTCCCGCTAAGGGCACGTACCTTGGTTGCAGTTTGTCCCCGGCCCTGGTTGGTTGTGCGGGTGGCAGCCACTCGATGTGTCCCTTCACATCGATGTTTCTCTCTCTCTTTCTTCCTCTCTCTCCCTCCCGCTCTATCTGAACAAAAAATGGAAAAATGTCCTCGGGTGAGGATAAAAAAAAAAGAGTATGCTGAGTTCAGAGGACTTGTCATCACTAGGAGAAAGATTAGATTTTAAAATAAACTGTAGGTATGTTTCCCCAATATTAGAAGTTGGTTATTTTCCACCCAGGAAATGCTGTGGATTCTTAGCCACAGGCTAAACGATCATTAATCATATAGCACTGGGTTTCATTTCAGATGAAAGCAAAATCCTGTTTAACATCATGGTTAGATTTGAGACTTACCTTTATCTTTGGCATCTCTAAAAATTGAAGACAACAAAAATGAAAACTATGTTGAGGGTTGGCATAGCCATACTCATAATAATTTGGCAGGGAAGTAGACAATCAGTGAATATCTAAATAAAAATCTGTGAGAGTGACTCAGTGGCAAAGGGAAGTAGATTGGTTGGGGAAAAACACATTTGCTTTTATGAACTTTGCCCTGGGTCTTAGCTTAGATATGCTTCAAAATAGACCTAGTGTTGTCTGTTAGGCTCATTTACAGTTGAACTGGGGTAAATATTGTGGTACTGAATAACTTTCTGTCATAGATGAGAGAATTCTGTATACGACTACGGAACCTTGTACACAGTGGAGCAACCAAAGCAGAAATCTCAGTCACACAGGATGCCATGATGGAGGAGGTAATAACAATTATTTGGATTTTTTATGACCCTTCTAAAAAACTTTCAGAGCATTCCCATCTGTTAAACTGTTTAAGATGTATAGTCACTGCAATACATATTCAATTGAATGGAAATTTACTTATTTTACAGTGTAAAAACTGAGGTAAAAACGTTGTGTTTTAGTATGGGACTTGTATGTACTTCCATCTTCTAATTACTAGTGTGGTAGTCTATATAATGTATTCTTTTATTCATTTCATAAATATTGAATACCTCCTGTGGATACAAAGATGTGGATACTGGGGATACAAAGATGAGAAACACAACCTCTACTCTCAAGGAGCTCAATCTCTTGGGAAAAAGAAAAACATGAATAAATTCTAAACCCTATGCTAGAGGTGTGTGAAAAAGGATTTACTGGTCAAAGAGGAGGGGGTGACTGATTCAGTCAGCTGAAGTTTTCATGGGGGAAGGTATTTGAACCAGCTCTTGACAGAGCAGTAGAATTTACCAGATGAATAATAGGGAAGACCATTCTAGATAAAAGTAATAGCATGAACAAAGGTGGAATTCTGAGAGAATAGTGTATCTGAAACATAAATTTTGTGAGTGTGTTTGGTAGCAAATTAAGGTAGAAAGGCAGAGCTGTGAGGGACTCTCAGGAGATACCAAGACTTTTGGCTTTATTCTGTAGGAATAAAGATGAGAATGATGTACATATAATAATGTATTGATGGTTATATCAGTAAACTTTGCAAAACCTAAAAAGCATTATATGAGGTGGTAATATTTATCATAAAGGCGGTTAAGAATATTACTTAAGCACTGGTTGGTGTGGCTTAGTTGGTTGGAGCGTTGTCCCATATACTGAAAGGTTGTGGGTTCCATTTCCTGTCGGGGCACATATCTAGGTTGCAGGTTCAATCCCCTATCAGGGGCACACGGGAGGCAAACCAATCAATGCTTGTCTCTCATTGATGTTTCTTTCCCTTCCCCTCTCTAACAAATCAATAAGCATATCCATGGGTGAGTATTAAAAAAAAAGAATATTACTTAATACCATCTATAATCCAGATCAATATGCCTAAACCTCTGAAATTGCTTTTAAAAAAATAAACATTTCCCTTTTTCATCTAGAGGACTCTACTAGGAATCACTCAACTAACAATTTCCGTTTACTGCAATGGACAACACGTATTTTCCTTTGAATTTTAGAGAGGAAGTATAGTGTATTTGAAAGCATGATCTAGAGTCAAACTGTCTGAGTTCTGAATCTCTCATAACCAACAGCCTTTGTCAGGTTTGTTAAACTCTCAAGTCTCAGTTTATTCAAATGCATAGCCCATGCTTAACACAATAGCTCTTTCTTAAGTATTTGTTGAATGGATGAACGCAGAGATTTCATTTTGCCAAATGCATTTAAATTATCTCATACTCAACTCTTTCTTTACTTAAATGTTCTTATTTAAGAGAGGAAAAAATAGAGGGACCTGGGTTTCAATTCTGGTTCTGTCACTTAATAGCTCTGATCTTGGGTGAGATACTTAACCTGTCTAAAATGCGGTTTGGGACTTAAAATATATTTCTCATGGGATTTTTGTGGGAATCACATAAGAAATTAAGTAAAAGAATGCACGGCATAGTGCCTGGCACATAGGGGTTGTTCAGTAAATGTTGGTTCTTTTTTCTTCCTGCTTGGAATGATTTCTCTTGTTGAGGCTGTATCTCTTGCATAATTTGCTTTCATTCATGATTATAGTAAGATGGTGGGGCATAGTAAGGATGAAGTTTCAATAAACAGTTATAGAATAGGACCCAGATAATACTTCTTAAAGATCGTAAGCATCCTGTTGGCTTTTGATGTTTGCTTTAATGATTTTTTTTTTTTTTTTATCCTCACCCGAGGACATTTTTCCATTTTTTGTTCAGATAGAGCGGGAGGGAGAGAGAGGTAGAGAGAGAGGAAGAGAGAGAGAAACATCGATGTGAAGGGACACATAGAGTGGCTGCCACCCGCACGACCAACCAGGGCCAGGGACAAACTGCAACCGAGGTACGTGCCCTTAGCGGGAACCGAACCCGGGTCTCTCTGTACCGCAGGCCAACGCTCCAACCGCTGAGCCAAACCGGCCAGGGCTGCTTTAATGATTTTTAAAGGATATATCTAAGATCCACTCCTGCCCATGAGGTTGGCTGATAAGAATTAGGACAGATGTGTTTCACATATCTTTCCTCCCATACTCCTATTATTTTTCTTACCTTGGAAAAATAGTAAGGCATCATTATACCAAATGCTGGCTATGGATGCTTTTAGGATTATTTACTTAATGATTCTGCCTAAACTGTTTACAGAGTTCTGTATAGTAGATTTTTAGAGTTTACAGTCTTCCAAATGACTCCTCTTTATTGAACCCGACTCTTTGGTAATGAGAAGTGTAGCTATGATTTTAAAGCCACAGATTAGTACCTATGATATGCCTAGACTTGTAGGCATATCCAAGTGATGAGTTATCAATAGTCATGATGTTTGGAAAGCTTTGAATGAAAGGGTTTTATGCCTAAGGCATTCTTTCTGAGGGAAGAGAGTACAGGTTGCTTGGTGAAGTGACAGACAAGTCAGATCTGTTTTGGAAATGTGTTGTCACCTCTATTGCACTGTTTTCTCAATGCATCTAATCTTTCTTAGCCTTCGGATCCCCTTTGGATTATTAATGTATTCTCTACCAAAACTCTGTTAAAAACAAAACGTAAAGACTAGAAAGAATATCTGTCAGTGCCATGAAAAGAGACAAAAAGCCATTATTATTTGCTTAATAATGAAATTTTATAGCAGTGGTTCTCAGCTCTTAAAAGCATTATAGAGTCCTAGACTGACTCCAAACCTAAAAAATTGATTTCCCTGAGAAAAGCCTAGTTATGTATATTTATATATTTTTAAGACTTCTTTGATTTAAAAAACATTTTTAACATCAAAATATGAAAAGGCGCCCTGGCCGGTTTGGCTCAGCGGTTAGAGCGTTGGCCTGTGGTCCAGAGAGACCCGGGTTCGGTTCCCGCTAAGGGCACGTACCTTGGTTGCAGTTTGTCCCCAGCCCTGGTTGGGTCGTGTGGGTGGCAACCACTCGATGTGTCGCTCTCACGTCGATGTTTCTCTCTCTCTCTCTCCCTCTCACTCTATCTGAACAAAATATCGAAAAATGTCCTCGGGTGAGGATAAAAAAAAATATATATGAAAAGGCATATGGTGAGAAGTGTGTTTCCCGCACTGTTCTCCATCCTTTAAGTTCCCACATACCCCAAATCAGTTTTATTAGTTTGTTATCGTATTAGCAGTTAGTCATCCTTCCAGAGATTTTTTTTTTTTTTTTAACAATCCAACACAAGTGTATATTATTTTACGCCTCTAGTTGGGGCACAGATGTTAGTATATCATACATATTCTGTGCAGTGCTGTTTTTTTAATCCTCATCTGAGGATATGTTAATTGATTTTAGAGAGAGAGGAATGGTGAGGGAGAGAGAGGACCATCAGTATGAGAGAGAAACATCAATCAATTACCTCCCATATGCACTCCAACCGGGGATCACACCCCAAACCCCTTGGTGTACAGGACAACGCTCCAACTGGGCCACCCGGCCAGAGCTGTACAGTGCTGGGGTTTTTGTTTGTTTTTGTTAATCCTCACCAAAGGATTTTTTTCCCATTGATTTTTAGAGAGAGTGGAAGGGAGGTGGGTGGAGAGAGAGAGAGAGAGAGAGAAACATTGATTGGTTGCCTTCCACACAAGCCCTGACTTGGCCCAAGGTTTGAACCTGCAACACAGGTACATGCCCTTGACTAGGAATTGAACCCAAGACTCTCAGGTGCACTGACTGGTGTTCTAACCACTGGGCCATACTGGCCAGGGCTGTACAATGATGTTTTCAATTTAACAACATATCTTGGAAATCTTTCATGGGAAAATTTTGATAATATTGATACATAAAGAACTTACGCATTTAAAAAAATATTCGCATGGTATTCCATTGTCTGGTCATACCATCATTAATTTAACTGGTTCCATTTTAAGATAAATCCTGGTTATTTTCAAACTTCTATTTTTAAAAAACTGCAATAAATTATCTGTACATACATCATTTTGCATATGTATGTTTATACCTATAGGTTATATCTCTAGCAGTAGAATTGTTTAAATTAAATTTAATGGGGTTACATTGATTAATAAAATTTTATAGGTTTCAAGTGTACAATTCTATAATACATCATCTATATATTGTATTGTGTATTCACCACCTAAAATCTAGTCTCCTCTGTAACCATTTATCCCTCCTTTGCCCTCTTCTATGAGGGCACTGCCCTTTGCCTCTGATAATCACCATACTGATATCTTTGTCTATGAGTTGTTGTGTTTTTTGTTTTTTGGGTTTTATTTTGTTTTTGTTTCTTGTTCTTAATCCCTTCACTTCTTTCACCCAGCCCCCTCCACTCCTCCTTCCCCAACAGCTGTCAGTCTGTTCTTTGTATCTATCAGTGTGTTTTTTATTTGTTTCTTTTTCCATTTATCTGTTCATTTGTTTGTCTACATATAAGTGAAATCATATGGTATTTGTCTTTGACTGGCTTATTTCACTTAGTGTAATACACTTTAGGTCCATCCATGCTATTGCAAAAAGAAAGATTTCCTTTTTTACAGCCAAGTAGTATTCTCCCATGGTTTTTTATTCACTAATCTATTGATGGGCAGTTGGGCTGCTTCCAGATCTCGGCTATTGTAAATAACCCTGGTTGGGGTCATGCCAGAGGCAACCAATCAATGTCTCTCTCACATCGATGTTTCTCGCTCTCTCTCCCTCCCTCCCTCCCCCTTCCTCTCTATCTAACAAAAAAAAAAAAATCAATGGAAAATATCCTCTGGTGAGGATTAAAAAAAATAAAATAAAACTGTATGATCCAGCAATTCTACTTCTGGGTGTTTACCTGAAGAAAACAAAAAACATAATTCAAAAAGGCATCTACATCCCTATGTTCATTGCAGCATTTGTTTACAATAGCCAAGATGTGGAAACAACTTAAGTGCCCATCAGTAGATGAGTGGATAAAGATGTGTGTATTATAAATGTGTGTGTGTGTATATATGTACACAATGGAATAGTATTCAGCCATAAAAAAGAAAGAAATCTTGCCATTTGTGACAACATGGGTACACCTTGAAGGCATTATGCTAAGTGAAACAAGACAGAAAGACAAATACCAAATGATCTCTCTTATATGTGGAATTTATATATTTATATATGTATATATAAATATATATATTTCTTATTATTCCCCATTTTTTTTAGTCTTTATTGTTGAATGTATTACAGATGTTCCTCATTTTTCCCCCATTGACCCCCATTGACCCCCTCTTCCCCACTCCCACCACCCTCCTGCCTTTTCCCACACTATCGTCTGTGTCCGTTGGTTACACACATAAGTTCTTTGGTTTATTTCTTCCCACCCCCCAACCCCCTTCCCTTTGAGGTTTGTCAGTCTAGCAACCAATTTGTTCTTCTTAATCCCTTCACCTTTTCACCCATTCCCCAGACCCCCCACCCCCCAATCTGGCAACCAACAAAATGTTCTCTGTATCTATGAGAATGTTTCTGTTCTTCCTGTTCATTTTGTTTGTAGATTCCATTGTTGATAGATATGTATTCATTGCCATTTTGTTTGTTCATATATTTTATCTTTTTCTTCAAAAAGACCCTTCAACATTTCATATAACGGTTTGGTGGTGATGAACTCCTTTAACTTTTTCTTGTCTGGGAAACTCTTTATATGGCCATCGATTCTAAATGACAGCTTTGCAGGATAGAGTAATCTTGGTTGTAGGTTCTTGCTTTTCATCACTCTGAATATTTCTTGCCACTCCCTTCTGGCCTGCAAAGTTCCTTTTGAGAAATCAGCTGACAGTCTTATGGGAACTCCCTTATAGGTAACTAACTGCTTTTCTCTTACTGCTTTTAAGATGCTCTCTTTGTTTTGAACCCTTTACATTTAGATGATGATGTGTCTTGGTGTGGGCCTCTTGGGGTTCATCTTGTTTGAGACTCTCTGTGCTTCCGGGACTTGTATGTCTGTTTCCTTCACCAAGTTAGGGAAGTTTTCTGACATTATTTCAAATAGGTTTTCGATTTCTTGTTCTCTCTCTTCTTCTTCTGGCACCCCTATGATGCAAATGTTGGCACACTTGAAGTTGTCTCAGAGGCTCCTTACACTCTCCTCATTTTTTTGGATTCTTTTTTCTTTTTGTTGTTCTGATTGGGTGTTTTTTGCTTCCTCATATTCCAAATCGATGGTTTGGTTCTTGGCTTTACCGACTCTACTATTGAATCTCTGTAAATTATTCTTTATTTCAGTTAGTGCCTCCTTCATATCTGACTGTGCATCCTTCATTTCTGACTGGTCCTTTTTTATGCCCTTGAGGCCCCCACTAAGTTCATTGAGCATCCTTATAAGCAGTATTTTGAACTCAGCATCTGTTAGGTTGCTTATCTCCATTTTGCTTAGTTCTTTTCCTGGAGATTTGTTCTGTTTTTTCATTTGGGACCTGTTTCTTTGTCTCCTCATTTTGGCTGCCTCCCTGTGTTTGTTTCTGTGTATTACTTAACAAGAGGTATGGGGCTAGCTGAGACCAGATGCTGCTTGTTTGGAAGAATTTAGGGAAACCTGAAGCAGGATCCAAGACAGGCCAATCCTATGGTTAACCAACTGGCAACAGCTTGGGTGGGCCTGAAGTTTGGGTGGGGCGGGGCCTCAGGGAGTCACCAGGGTGGGACAACCAATATGAGCCAGGTTGCTAGAGTCCCAGATATGGCGGCTGTCTGCTGCCCCAGGGAAGGGCTCACCAAAAGAACAAAGGCCTCCAACAGCACATTTGTCCCGGAGAAATGCCCCTCTCCAGCCCTCGCTCCAGTGCCAAACATCTCAGTTCTTCCCTGTATGTCTCTGGTGCCCCTCGAGCTGCCTCTCCAAGCTTAGAGAGAGAGAGTCTGAGTAAATCCGTGCACAGGCCCTTTTAAGAGGAGCTGCCTGGAGCTCCAACCGTCTCAGCCTCCCTGAGTCTCAGTTCCCTCTGGTTTTTTCAGCCAGAAGTTATGGGGACTTCTCTTCCTGGCACTGGAACCCTGAGCGGGGTGCCTGGTGTGGGACGGGGACCCCTCAGTCCTCAGGGAGGACCTTCCCAGCCGAGGTGTCCTCCTGATTTTTATTCACCACATGTGGGTTTGGGACCAGCCCGTCCACCTCTGCCCCTCCTACCAGTCTCGATGTGGCTGCTTTTTTAATTCCGTAGTTGTAGGACTTCCATTTAGCTGGATTTCAGGTGGTTTTGAATGATGGTTGTTCTGTGGTTTAGTTGTAACTTTGATGTGGTTGTGGGAGGACACGATATCGCGTTTACCTACGCCGCCATCTTGACTGGAAGTCGATATATATATTTTTTAAAAGCCCAAGCTCATAGTTACAGAAAACAGATTGGTGGTTGCCAGTGATGTGGGGATGAGGGGGTGGGAGAAATGGGTTAATTGTTTTGGTTGGTTTTATTTTTTTAGTTTAAATAAATTTAATATCAAGCAAAACAAAAATATGCAATGGATACAGCCAGGTCATAGTAAAAAAAGAAAAGGGCAAAGTAAGAAGCTTATTTATAGAGAAGTATAATAAAGTTTGAAAAAGGGGTTAGAAGATAAAGAGGAGTGTTAAAAGACCTTTCTGAGGTCAAATCTAAGCTGAGACATAACTAAGAGAAGAATCCGGCCATGTAAAGTTGTGGACACAGCATACCAGACAGTGGGACAGTAGCCCTTACTGAGAGAAAGCTTGATATTTTTGAGGAATAGAAAGGAGACAGTGTGACCTGAGCCTGGAAAGAGGGTGAGAGTGGCTGAAATAGATCTTACAAAGAAACTGGCTCATATAGGGTTTGTAGGCCATGGTAAGGAGTTTGCATTCTGTTCTAAGTGGGTAAACCATTGGCTGGGGCGGGGTGGGGGTGGGGGCTTAAGCTGAGGAGTGATGTGGTTTAATTTTTCTTTTAAAAAAATTTCCTCTGGGTACTTTGAGAATGGATTGTAGAACATAAGGATAGGAAATGGGGAGACCAGTTAGGAGGCTCTTATGGTTGTGTAGATGAGAAAGTATAGTAGTTAGGACCTGCCCTGGCCGGTTTGGCTCAGCAGTTAGAGCATTGGCCCATGGACCAAAGGGTCCTGGCTTTGATTCTCAGTCAAAGGCATGTACCTGGGTTGCAGGTTTGATCCTCGGCCCTGGTCAGGGTCATGCGGGAGGCAACCAATTGATGTGTCTCTCTCATATCAATGTTTTTCTCCCTCCCTCCCTCTTACTCCCTCTCTCCTTTTCTTCCACTTGGGTGAGGGGGGAGAAAAAAAAAATATATATATGTATATATATGGGGGGGGGGTTGGTTGGTTTGGACCAGGTTAATGTAGAGGACAAGGGAAAGAAAAGAATTGGATGTCATGGTATCTTGAAGTAGGAGGCTTGCAGATATGAGAGAAGGCCTTTTGGTGGTTGGGGCAGTGTAAGGGAGCAAGTGTGTAGAAAGGGATATGTGAATGAGAGGTAATAATTGAAGAAGCAAGGTGTTGAAGGAAGGAAAGAATAGATGTGATCTAAAGTAGCACTTTCAAACTTCACTGTATATATGAATCTTTTGGAGAGCTTATTAAAATACAACTTTGTAAGTCTGGGGTGGGGCTGGAGACTGCATTTCTAACTATTTGATTCAAACACTACTCTAGAAATAGTCTCAAGATCATCATTTGAAACTCCCTATATGAGTTCATTTCCTTTAACACCACAGAAGGGCACATGTTTTTTAAATGTACCTTTTTATGTATTTTCTTTACCTGAAAATATAATTAATGCCTCCAGAAAGTATCTCCCTGCCTGCTTTTGGGAGCACAGTTTGTTTGTTTCTTAATTTATAATCTTTTTCTTTATTAATATTAGAGAGAGAGGGAGAGAGATAGAAACATCGATGAGAGAGAACATCGATGAGAGAGAACATCGATTGGCTGCCTCCTGCATGCCCCCCACTGGCAGTCAGACCCACAACCTGGGCATGTGCCCTGACCGGGAATCAAACCAGCGACCTCTTGGTGCATTGGTCGACCCAACCACTGAGCCACACTGGCTGGGCTGTTTTGTTTTTTAAATAGACCCATGCCTTTATTTCATTCCCCACCAGAAAGCAGTTGAGAGCTGTCTTCCCTTCTTTCTCCTTTCTCTGTATCTCTACAGTCACCAAAGTCCCTACTCCTTCCCTCTTGTAACTAGCTAATTTACCATCAGCACTGAACTTTCTTTAAAGTTTAACTATTTTCTGTGGCCACTTGTATGTACTTGTGGCCATTCTACTCTGTGATCAATAGGTCATTTAACCTTTGAGCGTAGTTTCTCCATCAATAAAACTAAAAAGGTGGGGTAGATAATTTCTTAAGGACACTGTAGCTTTACATTTTTATAATAGAAGTAATTAATATTTGTCCAGTGCTTTAGACTTTATTGTATACTCTCAATTCATTATTGTGTCTGCCTGTAGTTGGCCTTAAACTCTCACCCTTCTAAGTATTTATGACTGATTGTTAACTATTCCATCCCACCTTTCTCCTCTCACTTGATGTCTGTCTGCTAGTTACCATGGGTATGGAAATGAACTCGCCCCACATCATTTGTCTTTAATTTGGGAGCCACACATTTTTTTTCTCCATGTTTTGTGTCTCATGCTTTCTGTGTCCTTTTCTTTTTTTCCATTTCCTATCCTGATTCTGTTATTCACCCTTATTCAGTTCTGTATAATGACTTGTGTTCAATATCTGCTATCTTTTATTGTCCTGAATGCCAAGTACATCTTTATGAGAGGCAGGTGACACTCCCAAGTTGCCCACCAGAGAGCAGTCTTGGATATCCAAAGCTCACTGCCAATTTTGTGCCTTTGGGAACAGGGAATGTTATTTCAGAACAGCAGAGTCTCTTATCAAGAAAACCCTGGAGATTATACTTTGGAGATTTTTTTTTTTTAATTAGAGCTTGTTTAATTAACTGTTGTTAATTGGCTTGGAGCCAGATATTCCTTCCAAAGTGTTACAGACTGACTTGAATGTGAATGGCTTTGGATATGAAATAGTGCAGCATGTCTCAAATCACAGTTTTACCAAAATCCAAGAGAAAGAGATGTCATACTTATTCTCATTCATTCCTTGTATGTATCTTTGATAAAAATTCATGTTTATAAAATATATGCAATAGGGTATAGGTATTTATCCTGCAAAATTATTCACTGTAGAATTCATTTAAATAGCAAATACTGCATTTTGGGGGAGAAAGAGGAAATGATTGAACACTTTTTACTTTAGGTATGGAATCAAGTGCACAGTAAGGTACTATGTAAATTATAGTGTAAACCATTCATATTTATATTTAGAATATGTTTAAAAGTAAATAGAAATTCACTTAGTTGTCTTAATCTTCACTGGGTTTGGGCCTAGCCTCTCTGTTTTTTGGTCAGGGCCTGGCTGACCTGAAAAAAACCACCCTTGGGTGACTGAGAATTGATCAAAATCCCACAGATAGATGTTCATACACGTGTGACAAATAACAAGTTGAAATTACAAATCACTTAAATCTATAACACTTTCTTCATCTCATTGTCATTGTCTTTACCAGTGGCAGTGTCCTCATGATAAAATTGTCATTTGTGGCTATGCAGATACAAAATGACTCTCCAGTCCATGTGACTCCCTGAGCTCACTAATCTATGGCTAGAGTAGCTCAATTACAGTTGCGAATGTAATGCCCTGCCTCTACTTTTTTGTGCTGGAAACCAACCTGAGAATGATAGAATATTAAAAGAGAGATGATTTTCTCTGGCTGGTTTTGCTTAGCAGTTAGAGCATTGGCCCGCGGTCCAGAGAGGCCTGGGTTCGGTTCCCGCTAAGGGCACGTACCTCAGTTGCAGTTTATCCCTGGCCCCGGCTGGGGTCATGTGGGTGGCAGCCACTCGATGTGTCTCTCTCACATTGATGTTTCTCTCTCTTCCTTCCTCTCTCCCTCCTGCATCTATCTGAAGATAAATGCAAAAAAAAAAAAAAAGCTCTTGAGTGAGGATAAATAAATAAATAAATAAATAAATAGAGAGATGGTTTAAGGTGGTTCGGGCTCATAAACCACACAGTAAATCCTAGTAAAGGAAGATTCTGTCTTGGAAAACAGAACATAACGAAATGAAAGGCAAGCATGACTTCTGTAGGTTAATCTGCCTTTGTTAAAAGACAGTAGGATCAGGTTTTGTCTTTTATAATAGCACATGGATTAAGAGTCTCTTTATCCTTAATTATAGTCCTGATGTCATAGGCAGGCATATTCCGCATCATCTAGCTTTGGTTCAGAGAATACATTTGAACCGTGATGACAGTTTCCAATCTGTCCCAATGCTTCATGAGGCCTGGAATGCCCCGGGGATGATCAAGAGAAATAACTACACAGCAGTTTCAGTGGTTGATGATGACATATGAATGAAGACTGGGGGATTTGGGGTGTATGCTCCCTGTTGGATAAGGGAGTCAGATAGGGATTGGGTATCTAATTAGTGTCCCTGAAAGTCAATCTGGAGATGTCCTGGCTGCTCAAAACAACTACTAAAGAATGGCGAAGGAGTACCAAAAACTAAGTTCCTTAAATGGTCTTTCAGGATGAAAGTGGTGACGGTAGGGGTGTTAAAAAAAAGCAGGCAGGCATAAATTATTCTCTCTAGAACAGAGGTGGGAGTGGACATCTCTGAAGGGAGAGTAGGGTGAATTGAAAGAAGAGGGTGGGCTCTGTCAGAGTAAAAACAACAGAGTTCTCCAGAGTGGGGATGGGGTGGGGTCCAAGGAGAGGCATGTTTTTATAGGCTATAACTTTGTTTTACTCACTAAGCCTTCCCTTTTGCCTGCTTTTAGGTATCTTTATGATTTGGCTCAGGTAATCCTCTGTGATATCCCTCATCTTGCCCTGGTTGAGATCATAGGGACAGAAATAGCCCGTAGAATCAAGAGGACATTATTTACAAGATAAAATAGCTCCACTGCTCCAAGAATGACTACAACACAAGTAGGATTGGTTACTCTAATTTTAGCTGTATTTGGTAGACCTCTACTTGAAATCTAGAAAAACAAGTCAGGCAATCACTCCATCCAATACAGAATTTGCCAGTGTATTAGATTCTAATCTGTGAAATGAGAAAATGATGATGTATTTTGGGAGCCATTGTTCTTCCCTTAACTAGAGGAAAAAGAGGGAGATGTCCTTAATTATAAATAGAATTGATAGGTGATGATTTGCTGTAATCAGCTTGTGGCAGGTGTGAATCCATGGTCTCAGTCAGAGATGGACTGGAGCTGGCAAGTTTGATTTAACTACCTAAGGATGTTGGAGTCTGTGGAAACATTGCCTATATGTGTGAGTAAGGCCTTACCATCCGAATATTTTTAAAGAGAGCAGAAGCCCAATTCGAACTCCTAAATTCACATTTCACACCAGTCACTAGAGAAGAACTTCTGATTTAAGAAAAGTGTTTTTAATGTCGTTCTAGGGTTCACTGGGATATGTCTAAGACCCAGATCCTTTCTCTGGTAGATTAAGTCCATCAAGGGAGACATTAGAGAAACATAAAAGGCACTGTGGAATCAAGTGTTAAATTTTTATGCCAGAAGTATTCAGAAAAGGGAGCAGTTAGTGTGAGCTGGAAGAATTAGTGGAAACTCTCTGGAGGAGGGGCATCTTGCACTGAGCTTTAAAGCATGGGACTAGGATTGGAATCTGAAGAACACAGGAGAGAGCTAGGAAGGTACCAGTGAACAGACAGTAAGGAGAGACACAGATCAGTCCATGATGGGAAATAAGGTTGGATAAAATTACTAAGAGTTTTAATATCCAACCATGCTTATCAGGGAAATGCAAAGTAAGGCCACATTGAGATACCATTACATACACACCTACAAAGTAAAATTATAATGCCAGGTATTGGCAAGAATGCAGAACAACTGGAACTCTCTTACTTTGCTGGTGAGTATGTAAATTCCTTCAACCGCCTTGAAAGCTATTTGGATAAAAATGTTGTAAGCAGCATTATTCATAATAACTCCAAACTGGAAACAATTCATCTGTCCATCAACAAGAGAGTAGAGAAACTGTAATATATTTATACAATGGAACAATACACAACAATAAAAAACAAATTACTGATACTCACAGCACCATGAGTGAATCTCACAGCATTATGTCAACAAAGGAGGCCAGATACAAAAGAGTATGCTGTATGATTCCATTTATATAAAAAATAGGCAAAACTAATGAATAAGTTAGAATGGTGCTTACATTGAGGGAGGTTTGGGTTATTGGCTGCAAAGGGACAAGAGAACCTCTGGGATCCTGCAAATGTTCTGTATGTTGATCTGAATGGTGGTTACATGGGTGTGTATGTATGTAAAAAATTGAATTGAGCTGTATACTTAAGGTTAGTGTACCTTACAGTTTACTGAATGTAAGTTATGCCTATGTAAAAAAGTTTTTTAGAAGGTAAAAATAATAAATCAGGGCATGGAGTTTGGATTTGTTGTGGGAGATACTAAGGAAGTATTAATGACTGTTCAACAGGAAGGTGACTTCAAGAAAGTGGTACTTCTAAAATTATTCATCCTGTAGTGATGTGGAGAACAGAACAGTGTTCAGATCAGCTGTTATATCGTCAGATATAGTGCTAGATGCTGTAGGAGACACAAAGTATCCGTGACCTGTCTTTAACCTTAAGAAATTTATCATCTTCTGGAGAAACCCAGAAAATTGCAGTAAATGATAAATGCGTAATAATGGAGTCAGAGAAATAGCACTAAAGTCACGTCTTAATTCAAATCCTAATTCTGCCATTTTATTGGCTTTGTGACTTCAGTCAAGCAGTTGATTTCCCTGAACCTTGGTTTCCTTATCTGTAAACAGTGGGAATAATATCTACCACTGTTGCCGAAAGGAATTAGAGATATAGTGTTCAAAGGTTGTAGTACGGCACAGTAGACATTCAAGTAAATGTTCCCCTTTTTAAACACCGTACCCAGGAGCAATACTTTTTTTTTTTACTGTGTGTGACCTCAGTTCAGAGTGTGGTTCCTGCCACTTACTATGTGACCTTAAGTAGGTTACTTAATGTCTTAGAGCCTTGATCTGTTTTGAGAAAAAAGATAAAAGGAGGGAAAATTATACCTTAAGAGACTGTTATGAGAATTAAGCGAACTTAACAGATACATAGTATCTAGCACAAAATAGCACACTTAATAAATATAAGATTCATTTCTCTTGAATGTAATGGAGTATACAAATGTGTGGTTCAAATAATGCAGATCATAAGTGATGAAATTGGATTACGATGGTGGAGATGAAATTGGACTGGGGTGAGGAAAGAAAGGGCAGATTATAGTGTTGTTGGTTTTTTAAAGATATAGCAAATTTGATATAGAAGAGGAAGTGCTTTCTGTATTCTGAACTTATATAAGGTATATCTCTTTCTATTTTTTTATAAGTTAAAAATAATATAAAAGTGGATTGTTATGATGCTTACTTAAGGTATTATGATATCATTAGAAAATATGTTATGGCCCTGGCCAGTTTGGCTCGGTGGTTAAAGCATCAGCCCATAGATCAAAGGGTTGAGGGTTTGATTCCCAGTCAAGGGCACATAACGTACCTGGGTTGCAGGTTTGATCCCCAGCCCTGGTCAGGGTCATGCAGGAGGCAACCACTCGATGTGTCTCTCTCACATTGATGTTTCTCTCTCTCTCTCCCTCCCTTCCACTCACTGTAAAAGATCAATGAAAAAGTATCCTCGGGTGAGGATTAGCAACAACAAAAAAGAAAGAAAGAAAATATATTATGGACTCAACCCAAAAAGTGGTACCTTACTACTGATTAAAAGTTATTCTGGGTTGCCCTGGCTGGTTTGGCTTAACAGTTAGAGCATTGGCCTGTGGACCAAAGAATCGCAGGTCCAGTTTCAGCCAAGGGCATGTACCTCGGTTGTGGTTCATCCCCAGCCCTGGTTGGGACCGTGCAGGAGGCAGCTAATCAATGTGTCTCTCTCTCATTGAAAGATGGAGAATCCCCCCCTCCCCATTCTATCTGAAGATAAATGGAAAATAATCCTCCTCGGGTGAGGATTAAAAAAAAAAGTTATTCTTGGTCTAATAATACTTTTAACAGACATTGTCATCCAACTGAAAAGTTAGTGACTTTTCTCTGAGTGGAGACCCCTGTCACAATCAAAGCAAAACCTAGAAGAATAAAGGGAAGGAAATCCATTTATAAAACATATGTCATTGTGTTTCACTTGAAATATAATCAGCAGAGCAGCAACCAGGTCTTATGTATCAGTGGTAAGCAGCTTCTTGGCTAAGGAAGTTTTATTTGCAGGGCAAATACTAAGCAGTAAATATTAATATTTCAGAATTGTATTGCTCAGAGTGTTTATTTAAGAATTCGGAAGTTGACTGATATAAAATCCTGGACATCATCCTTCCAATTTTTGGAACAATATTAGATTTCCTGTGAAATTTCTGGCTTGAATTTAACCACTGGTTCCTCATGTTTTCCAAGTTTGAGGAAAATGAAGAGATAAATAACATTTTTTGTATCCATCACTCATCTGTCCTTCTCCTTTCCCCCAGGTATTTCGAGTGGTGTGCATCTGTTTGGGTAATCCACCAGAGACATTCACCTGGGAGTATCGAGACAAAGATAAAAATTATCAGAAGATTGGCCCCATAACACCCTTGGCATTTTACAAGGAACATGTCAAACCACTCTTCAATATGGAAGATAAGGTTGGAGACTGGCACTGGCAGCCACTGGCTGTTTACTTTCAGATGCCTGTTGACTACCAGGAAGGGTATACACTTCTCGGGTTAACATACATGATTATCAAACTAGAAACTAAGCAGACTTTTCCATCTCTTCCTCTCAGGTATTTTTATAGACCTAATAAAATTGATCATATCAGGATTCCCAGTGCTTCTCTTCAGAGACTTTTCTAACTAACTGTAGGCTAGCAATCAGTTTTAATCCCCACACTCACCCCTGATTTGGGGCCCACAATTATTCCCAGGTACAAACACAGTAAAGTGTTGGGTATTTCTTACTGTGGTTTCAGAGTACCTCTGAAATGTACCCTCCTCGTCCCCCTGCCCCCAACCCTGGGGACTCTCATGGAAGGGAGCAATGTCCCATCCTAATTTTTCACTTTCTCTTCAGGTTTCCTCCACTGCCTGGCAAGATGACCAAAGGTTCCCTTCCTTTATTGTCACCTTGACCCTCTTATAAGCAAATGTTTTGTGATTGCAATCCCAACTCAGCTGAGGTATTGCAAGGTGTTGAGCCCATCTTATAACTTGAGAGCAGGGATCTTGTAGTGATGGGATCTCCATCTTGCCTTACTCAAGGCATGCAATTCTTCAGAATTACTTTTGGGATAATTCTTGCCAGTAGGAGAGCTGCAGCTCCCACATGTGTCCCTTTCACTGATTAGAATATGCAAGGACCTCTGTCGGTGATTTTGCCACCTTTTGTTTCTTTGTTATTTAGCAATCTGTTTGTAATGCTATTCTTGTAGGCAGAGGTGCACTTTGATGCAAACATGTGAACTTAGAGGAGAGGTATGTTTTTTGCATGACATTTCTGGTTTTATGTTCTCATTAACATGTTCTTGATCTATATAGATTTGCTTAGTGAATGACCCTCGGCCCCAGAACAAGTATAACAAACTTTACACAGTGGACTACTTAAGCAATATGGTTGGAGGAAGGAAAACTTTATATAACAACCAGCCCATTGACCTATTGAAAAAGATGGTTGCCGCTTCCATCAAAGATGGAGAGGTTGGTATTGTTTCTGTGTCTTCTGCATTGAGGTTAAAACCTCTTCTTCCACTTCTTTGGCATAATAGGAAGATAGAATTTATGTTGACTTTCTTCTTCTTTCCTCTATTTCTAGGCTGTGTGGTTTGGCTGTGATGTTGGAAAATACTTCAATAACAAGCTGGGCCTCAGTGACATGAATATGTGAGTGTAAGAAATTAAAAATAGAAAACCGTTTATGGGTTGTTGCTGTTGGGGTGCACTCTTCGTACGCAGTGACTCAGCTGAGGTTCACCCAAAGAGTAAGGTTGGCCTAGGGGTGGGCCTCTTTCCATCTTGTAGAGCTGGAGGACTCTTAACGAAAACTCCATATACTTATGTGCTCTAACCTGGGAAGTCAAGATCATACTTGTGTCTGCATTGGAATTGTTGGATGTTCCTAAAATGCCATCCTGTATGAGAAAGGCACTTTTAAAAAAAATAATTGATGGCCCAGCCGATATGGCTCAGTAGATTGAGCATCAGCCCATGGACTGAGAGGTCCCGGTTCGATTCCTTGTCGGGGCATATGCCTGGGTTGTGTGCAGGAGACAGCTGATTGATGTTTCTATCTCTCTCTCTCTCAAAAAATAAAAAAAGTATTTAAAAAATAATAATAATTGATTACTGTGTAAATCTGCTCAGAGATTTGGGAATGTAATAAAAGGTTTTCCAGACCTCTTGCTTGCTACTTGATCCTTCAGAACTACTCCTCTTACTCTGATGAATTATGTATTTTTGTCTTTATGCCTACTGGTACTAATTTACATACACACTTTAAAGCATTCTTCCTTGATGTTGATGACAGTGAAGGTTCATTCGTGAATAAAATTATACAAGATTTCTTGGCTATTAAAATATACCACTTTAGGGTTACTTAAATTGTTACTTATAGGAAGTTGGGTAAATAACTTGACAGTTAACAAGAGAAAAGAAATCTAAAAGAGAAAACTCATGATTTTTTTAACTTTGAAAATATTCTCCAATATATTTTAAATATTATCTATTTAAATTTCATAGTCAGCAGTGGTCTAAATGAATTTATAATCTGGGCACTTCTGCCAGCTTAAAGTAGACCATTTTTGAAACATGTTCAAGTTTGGCAATCTAAGCTCAACTTGTCCACTTTTTGATATGGGGAGTTTATGTTTAATCACTTTATGTTTTTTGAGTACTCTTATGACACATAGAGAATGGAATGCATTGAGAGACTAAATTCTGCATGTATCCCATCATCTGAAGAATTCCAGCCATATTTATTTGGAGTTTATTGGGCCCTTTTAGTTTCTTTTACAATGAGAAACTGTCTTTCCCCCCTTGACTGAACTCTTTATTCTGTTTTGTCTTTTTTTTTTTTTTTTTTTTTTTTTACAGTTATGACTATGAGTTAGTGTTTGGTGTCTCCATGAAGAACATGAATAAAGCTGAGAGGTTGACTTTTGGTGAGTCACTTATGACCCACGCCATGACCTTCACTGCTGTCTCAGAGAAGGTATGACCCTCAGCATGCCCACCACAGTGTTTACACAAATGGACCTACATTATCCTGCAGACTATTTATCCAGCAGAACTTCATTCATACTATAGATGGTTTTTGTTAAAAGTTAGTTTCCAAACAAGACATTGGACCTTCGTCACTTGAGGTTTGGCTACATACTCAGAGGTAGTAAAAATAGGAACTTTCCATGGGGAGCAGATTTTGGGTCTGCAGGGAGTAAGGAAGTAACTGCTTTTCTGTAACTTTGGAAGTTCTTGGTGTGAAGAGAGGTCAGCAAGGGAATCTAGGAGAAGATAACTTCTATTGAATAAGGAATTGAAATGTGCCCTGAAAGTGTTCATATCTTGATAAACTTGTGTTCAGACTTACCTTCCTTTCATTTGTCATTCAGATTCTTCTGCAGTAAAATGTCAATAACAGTAATTTGTGGACTCCATGCCCATCCATTACTGGATTTAATGCAGAGCTTCAGAAAATTGGATGTAAAGTATTTTGAATTTCCTATGAAATATTTTGAATAGTAATATCACTGATTTTGGACACACTGTTGCAAACAACAGCTGAAGCTTTATTTTTCACAAGTAAGCCTCCCCATTTCTAGGCTGTAGAAAGGATATTTTATATCTGTGCTCAGGGATCATAGGAAGAAAAGACTTCAAACTACTTACATTTTTTACTACCACAAGTAAAAATGTTATTTTTCTAACCTAATTCCTGAAAAGAAAGTCACAAAATAACTAACTTGACATTAGAAGGAACTTTTCATAAAATACCATAAATAATAAAATAAAATACTAAAGTAAATAAGTTGTTTATATTTGTATATTTGGACCTGTTAAATTTAGTATATTTATAACTAAAGTTCCTTAAATTAAAGTTAAACTTTTACATTATTTAGAAGATTATTAATCTAAACTAAATACCTTGTAATAAACTAAAATAAACTAAATACCTTTAAAATAAACTAAAAACCTTGTAATTTCTAAGAGGTTTGGCTTTTTATTTTCCATCTTTGTTAAAGAGTATTTATATTTTTCAGAATAATTTTACATACTTACTCAGAAATAAAAATCATATATGCCATGTTATTTTCTCTGGAACTTTCATTGTTTGATTGGCATGGTTTATTAACATGCCATTTTTTCCTCAGGGAAATGGAACTGTCATGCATGCATATAGTATAAAGCAGAATTTACATGATCTCAGCTGGAATTTTATAATGAGATTATTCTCTTCCCTCCAGGTTGAGGAGTTTTTTTCTTTTTTTTTTAATCCTCACCCAAGGTTATTTTTCCATTTATCTTCAGATAAAGTGGGAGGGAGGGAAGGAGGGAAGGGGAGAGAGAGAGAGAGAGAAACACTGATGTGAGAGAGAGACATCGATTGGTTATCTCCTGCACAACCCCGACCAGGGCCAGGGAGAAAACTGCAACTGAGGTACGTGCCCTTGACCGGAATAAAAACTGCGACTCTGGTTCAAGGGTCTACGCTCTAACCAGTGAGCAAAACCGGCCAGGACTGTTTTTGTTTTTGTTTTGTTTTGTTTTTGTTTTTTGAGGATATGTTTTTATTGATTTTTTTAGGGAGAGAGAGAGAGAGAGAGAAAAAAAAATCAGTGTGAGAGAGAAACATCCATTGGTTGCCTCCTATCCATGCCCTGACCAGGAATTGAACCCACAACCTTGTGGTGTATGGGATGATGCTCCAACCAGCCAAGCCACCTGGCCAGGACTCCAGTTTGAGTTTTTGACCACTAAAACTAGTTTGCACTGCATTTGAATGGTAATGCAAAGGTAAATGCTGGTAGTTGTATTCTGGGATGTTCTTTCTTGGTGCTGATTTTTTAGAATCCCTATGAGGGAGGTCTAGGTATTATTCTATATTTATAGATGACAGAACATCTTGAACTAGGTCATGTGCAGGAATTCATTGGCAAGGAAAGGGGAAGAAACATTTTCAAACTTATAATAAATGACCTTAGGTAATATAGATTCTGACAATGGTATTTAAAAGGAAAGTGAAGATGGACTACAATGGGGGGGGGGCAGAAAACCAAAACAGACATTTAACAGACTAGTCTTAGAATGTATAGTTTAATGATGTACTCTTGAAGGTACCTGGGGCTAAAATTAAGGGGTAGTACAGATAAGAGTGTTTAAAACTTGTGGGTTTGGTTGTTGGCTATTTCTAAGACTGAAAATTTCTGAGATCCAAGAAAACTGCCAAGAATAGAGTCAGATCCCTAAATGAGACTCACGCAGTTTTGTGCAAGTGGGAGTTAACAGATGAAATCATTAGCAGATAATACAGTGGCCAGCTTTCTTCTCATGCCACAAAGATTTAAGTTGTTTTGACACTAGTGAATGCCCTGGCTGAACATGAAAGAGAAGACAGTCTTTTCCCAAATGGAGCCTTTCTTTTGTCCCTCTCTGTGTCACTATAGTAAAGACTGGAAGTAAAGGCTTTTATGATATGTATCATTGTTCCTTTAAAAAGATGAAAATTGAACTTGTTTCATTAACGAAGATAGAAGAAGGAGAACAGTAGTACTGCCTAGGTACTATATGAAAATAGTCTTTTTATTTTTGCTTTGCTGTTCAATCTCTATTAAATGCAGTATTAGTGTAACTGGATCAGTAAAAGCACACATTTGGAGATTGAGTACTTGGTTCCCCTAAGTAGGAAAGTAGGCAGTATGATGAGAATGTGTTTGTTTTCTTTCTTAAACTGACCAGATCTAGAATAATTTCTGAAATATATTGGGATGCCTTTGCAAAGAATGCTGATCAATTAAAAGCATGAGTCCTGACTTTAGATGATATTCACTGCTTTTAGTAATTTAATATTTCATTTTTCTTAGCCAGCTAGCTTTTTTTTAAATCCTCGCCCGAGGATATTTTTTTTCATTGATTTTAGGAGGAAGTGGGGGAGGAAGGGGGGCAGGGAGAGAGAGACAGAGATACAGACATCGATATGAGAGAGACACATCGATTGGTTGCCTCCTGCATGACCCCAGCCGGGGACCAGGATCGAACCCTTGACTGGAATCAAACCTGGGACCCTTCAGTCCTGATGCTCTAACTGCTAAGACAAAGTGTCCAGGGCGCCAACTAGATTTTATTTAGTTGTTTGTTTATTATTTATTTTTGTAATCCTCACTCAAGAGTATTTTTCCAGGGATCAAATTGTAACTGAGGTACATGCCCTTGACCGGAATTGAACCCGCGACTCTTTGGTCTGCGGTCGGACACTCTAACCGCTAAGCCAAACCAGCCAGGGCCCAACTAGCATTTTAATATGCTTATTTTCTGTATAGCATGTGAAGGAGAAAATAGTATGATTGCTTTGTTAGGTTCATTGCATTCTCACCCCAGGAGCTTCAAACACTTCTGTTGGAGTATCCCTTTAGGTATAGTAGAAAAGACGTGGTCCTGATCATGTAATTATATCATGGCTATACAGAGAAGGCTATTTCTTCTGAGTGGCTGAAGAAAAGCTAAAATTAACATGACATGTCAGCAGGAGGGATCTGGTTTCAGACTATCCACTCTTATCCACTCTTTTGCAGGATGATCAGGATGGTGTATTCGTGAAATGGCGAGTGGAGAATTCATGGGGTGAAGACAATGGCCACAAAGGTGAGCTTAAGCTGGTAATACAAACTCGGGGTACCTAGAGTCTGCTCTGCTGTCTGCCTCAAGAGATGGGTAGAAAGCTGCCCTACTGTGGAGCTTTTTTCAGTAATTGGTCCCACTGGATAGACTGTTCTAGAGGAAAAGCTGAGGATCCACTTTGCCCCCAGGGTCCCTGTGACCAAAATAGCATGCCTGAAACCCCAAGTTGACTCTGAGACCAAGATGGGCTGGCACTGGTTTCATGTCATGCAGACTCTACTGGACCTCTTTGTACCAGAACATGTTGGCAAGTAAGAAGGTTGAGTGCCCTTTGCCATAGCATTTAGTGCATTTTCATCTAGAAAATCAGAGCCTCTGAGTTGTAGAATGGGATCGTCAGGAAACTTTAGGCATTTATTGAAGACTCCAGGAGTTGTGAAGTCTGCAGAGGAAAAGAATGTGTTGGTTACTGTTTAGAACTATTTTATTCCGACAAAACCCAGGCAGAAGTCATAAGTAAATTATAATAATTAGACTAAAAAGAAACCACACAGGTAATATATGAGTTGAAAATAAAAAATATAGATAAAAAAAAGGAAAGAAAAATCTCTAATATTATTACTCACAGAACACCATTAACAGTTTAGGGTATTTTTTTCTTGCATATTTTTGAGATCATATTTTTATTATTATTTTTTTTTACTGATTTTTAGAGAGAGAAGATGGGAGAAGGAGAGAGAGATAGAAACATCAATGAGAGAGAACATGGATTGGCCACTTCCTGCATGCCCCCAACTGAGGGATCGGGCCCACAACCTGGGCATGTGCCCTGACCAGGAATCGAACCAGTGACCTCTGGTTGCATGGGTCAACGCTCAACCACTGAGCCACACTGGCCGGGTGAGACTATAGTTTTAAAGGCCGTTTTTCATAGTAGATAAAAACCTTTTAAGGAGCTCTTATGCTTTAATTTTTAGGATTTCAGTCCAAAGGTGGTGACTACTATAGAGTGTTATGCATATGAGCATGTATTTGTGTGTGTGCTGTGTGCTGTGGCATTTTGTAGCAGCTCTTTTCAGATTTTATGTTCTTCACTTTTAGCCAGTGGATTCCGACTAGCAAAAACACATCAACCACAGCTCACTAGACTAAATAGAAGACTGGGAGGAAGTAGGTAGGGAAGCTAGTAAGATACCCAGACACTTGGAATCAAACTTCAGCATATATCTCACCTAAGCAGGGATCAGCCAGAAATTGTCTTTAAAAAAAGAAAGAAAGAAAGAAAAAGAAAGTAGAGATCACATTAACTCTTTGCCTGTTGCCTCCCTCCATGTTTAGAACAATGATTTTTCCAGCTGTGTTCCTCAGAGCTCTAGGATTTCCAAGGGGAAAGGTAGAGGAGGAGGAATGTGGAGTTCTGGAATTGAGTAGATGGAGCTTCAGTAGTTTAAATTTGAAAACTTCTGTCTTTGAAGAGCCTATTAACTTGAGTTTTGAGCTTGACAGTATTCTGCGATTGAGCAGCACGGGCTTAGATGTGGTGGCCAAAACCTGAAGGCCATTAAATCTGCTGTTCCAAGTCTTTACATCTTCCCATGAAATGAGCATTGGTGGGTTTTGGCTAACTGTCCCTGGGATCTGCTGTGAAACTTAACAGCTCCGTGTTTATATGTAAACAATAAGCATTATTAGTGCATTTCTGTTCATCATAAGATAGTTGAGCAGCCCCCTTCTGTGATTTCTGTTATTGTTCTGTGATTCTATGGTGCTTGTTAAATTATTTTTATGTATTAAGAGTGCAACATTTTTGTTTTTAGATATTTTTTTAATCCTCGCCTGCAGATATGTTTATTAATTTTAAGAGAGAGAAACAGAGAAAAATATCGATGTGAGAGAGAAACATACATCGATTGGATGCCTCCTGCATGCGCCCCATCTGAGGATTAAACCCACAACCTTGGTATGTATCCTAACCCAGAATCAAACCCACAACCTTTTTGGTGTATGGGATGATGCTCCAACCAACTAAGCCACCTGGCCAGGCTACAACATATATTTTAATTGGTGATTTTTTATAACATGAGTTTCATTCTGCGACAAATATACATTGGGACCATGTAGAGAGGGCTGTAAACCTTAAAGCTAGCAGAAAGCTTAAAACTAAACAATTTACAATATGTTTATAGCCTTAAATTGATGATAGTTAAGAAATGGATGCATGGTAATAGCTTATATTGAATTGGAAGGATGTACTATTTGTAAAATTTTATTTATTTTTTTGTTAATCCTCACCTCAGGCGATCCATTGATTTTTAGAGAAAGTGAAAGGGAGGGGGGAGAGAGAGAGAGAGAGAGAGAGAGCAAAAACAGAAACATCAACGTGAAAGAGACACATCGATTGGTTGCCTCCCACATGTGCCCCAGTCGGGGCCAGGGATCGAACCTGCAACCCAGGCATATGCCCTTGACCAGGAATCAGGCCTGTGACAATTTGCTCTAACCACTGACTCACATCGGCCAGGGCTATTCGTAACGTTTTAAAACATAATGTAATTGCTTCAGATGAACCTTTTATAGATTGCTTCATTTTTTATCTAATTTGGTCCCTGTAGTTTGGATTATTATCATAGACATTGGTGTCTAGGGAAAGGACTTAAGTTATGGTTTGTTTAGATGAGCCCAGATCAGTTGGCTTGCTTCTTGTGACTTTAGTCACTATTTGTAGATAGCAGTGATATCCATTTAAAAAAAGATAAACACTTTAAAAGCCAGGCAAATGCTCAGTGTCTTGGGTAGTGTGAGTTATTGTTTTTATTACTTGGAACCTAAATACTTACTCTTAAAGAGGATTCTGGCCACTTTACTTATTATTTTTTTTTCCCATTTAACTACTTCTCTACTCCGACTCAGTGCAACTTTTGCTTTTACTGACTAATTCTGTTATTACAGTCGTTCCTCTGTGTCCATGGGGGATTGGTTCCAGGACCCCCTCAGACACCAAAATCTGCAGATGTGGAGGTCCCTTATACAAAATGGTGTCTTTGCATATAACCTACACACATCCTCCTATATACTTTAAATCGTCTCTAGATACTTATATACATAATATAATGTAAATGCTTTATAAATAGTTGTTATACTGTATCCTAGGAATAATGACAAGGAAAAGAAGTCTGTACATCTCTTGTACAGATACAACCATTGTACGTCTAACTATATAGTACACACCAGCATCAACATAACTTCCCCCCCCAGATATTTTCTATCTGCGGTTGGTTGGAACCATGGGTGCAGAACCTGCGGATACAGAAAGCTGTATGTTAAGAGAGCTGGGGTCTTGATCCTGATGATCTGCCTATAATTCATTCTAGTGAAATATGCAGCTATCCAGTTAAGAGTAAAGTAACTTTTTTGTTTTTCTGAATAACTGAAATGCCTGAGATTATACAGAACAAAGCATTTCAGTAGAGGGCCAGCAGATAAGAAATTGAACTGAGTGGGGGTAGGGAATAGTTCATTCAAAGCCAAAATAAATTATTCTTATGTATTTCTTGGTAATGAAGACTTAACAGGAAGGAAGGAAAGAAAACATGATCTAATTTAATTGGCACACTTGGCCTGACCTTAGCTGAGTGCATAGTATGTTATGCTGGTGATGTGTGTTTTTCCCAGCCTTCCTGTCTGTCATCCTGGTGGGTACTGGCTGGCATGTCTGAGGCAGAACCTCTGTGTTCTCTTGGAAGACGGGGCAACCTTACAGCATTGCTTGGATTTTTTTTCTATCGATAACATTGTTAATAGCTTGTTACCATTCTCTTTGAGATTTCTGCCTGTTAAGATGGATGGTTTTTGAAAAAGCAGTGTTAATAATACAAGCTGGAGATAAAGAGAGCAGAGAGATACCTGGGCAGGCTGCCCTTGCCTTCTGCCTAGTCTTGGCTATAGTCTTCCCCTATTGGTCATGTTCATGGTCCTTCCTGTCCAAAGACAACTAAGTAAATCAAATAACCTATTTTACAAAATGGACAAAGGTTCCTTCTGATCACAAGAGACATGAAAGGAGAAATTAATTCTTGTCTTACTGGGCCTTTTGGATTACTTCATGTTGATGAATTCTAGTTCCTTAGCTGGACTGAAAATTGGATGCAAATATAACATGTTGGACAACCAACGTGGTTTTCTTCCTCCTCTGCTTCTTGAAATGCTTGACTATGCATTTTGTAACTTGTTTATGGATCGTGTCAGAAACAGACTTCACAGTTGGAACAGACCTTGGAACTTGATATATTTTCCTTTCATTTTGAAAAGTTTATAGGCTTGTTAGAGAAAGTAGTTTGTAAAATTTCATCAAAGAAGAGCATAATCTTTAAACCAAGGTGACTCTAGTTGGATACTAGAGCCTACTTTCTTAACCACTAAAATGTGCTTCCTCTCAGCTTTTCTGTTCTAGTAGCATCTAGTCCACTCAGGGAAATAACATACTTCATGATCTTTTTTGACTAGAAACTAGTGACTGAGGGAACATAAAACTGTATAAAGGATCTGAAGACATCGTGTGAATGTCAGGAGAAAGGGCTCTTAAAGCACCATTCTGGCTGGGAATATGGATAAGGAGGGAGGGCTGGGGCAGCTTGTGAGGGTTTATGCCTAAAGGTAGCACATTGAGTTGGGCAAGTGAAAAACTGTATGTAATCACTCTAAACCCAGAATTATTTTGCAAATGCTGCATTATAATATGTCTTTTGTTTTTTTTCTTAAGTTATTTGTTTTTTTTTTTTTATCATGGACAATTTCAAGAATTATATAAAGTAAACAGGATAGTATTAAGGACACCCCCTTCCCATGGGTCCATCACCCAGTTTCAGTAGTTACCAACATTCTGCCTTTGCTAACAAAGTGTTTTTGGTAGTTAATAAGTTAAATTCTTAGATGGTCTCTCTAATGAGCCAGTCTTACCTGGAACTTCTTTGTGATTGGCTCATGCAGTCTTGAGGTGCCTGAAGGTGGGCACAGCAGAGCTGTGGGTGTGGATTATAACAGTTTTTAAAGCTCATTTAGTTTCTTAACATGCTAAATAACTTTTACGTGAGGGTAGGGCAAATGTTATTCTCTATTCAATAGTCACTGAAAGAAAATCTTGATCTTTTTAGTTTGGCTCAAATATACACAAAAATTCTCAGAAAAGTCCTGCCGGTATGGCTCAGTGGTTGAGTGTCGGACCCATGCACCCAGGTTGTAGGCCCGATCCCCAGTGGGGGGCATGCAGGAGGCAGCCAATTAATGTTGTCTCTCATCAATGTTTCTGTCTCTCTCCCTCTCCTTTCCTCTCTCTCTAAAATCAATAAAGGAAAAAATAAAATTCTGTCTCTCCTGGTTTTCATTTTGAATCAAGATTAATGTTTTATTTGAAATTGTTTTTAACCCACATTCTTTATCTTTTCTTATAAATAAGTCTCTCTGTTCCTGCTTTCATTTTAGTGAAATTTCCAGACTTCCTCCTAAAAGAGTCTTTTGATGATTTCAGTTATAGAGACTTTGGCATATTAGAGATTTAATCTGGAGAAAAATGTATATGCCTGATTCAGATTATATCTGGACTTCTGCTTCCAGTAGTGTGGCCTTTAATTGGCGCGCCGGACAAATTACCCCATGTGATTTTGGAGACATATGCCCACAGCAAGGCACCAGATTCATCATAGTCATCATAATATTCCATTGTGGAACCGGGAGAGAGAGTTACCACTTTCTTTCTTTCTTTCTTTCTTTTTTTTCTTTTTTATCACTAAAGGACATTTTGCATTTACCTTCAGATAGAGCAGGAGGGGGGCGGGGGAAGAGAGAGAGAGAAACATCGATGTGAGAGAGACACATCAACTGGTTGCCACCCACATGACCCCAACCAGGGCTGGGGACAAACTGCAACCGAAGTATGTGCCCTTAGTGGAAACCGAACCCGGGACTCTCTGGTCTGTGGGCCGACGCTCTAACCACTGAGCCAAACTGGCCAGGGCACCACTTTCTTGATTGTAGATGCTCCACAGGAATTTAACTCCTTGTGGTTTTACATTTCTCTCAGTAACATAGATAATTACTGCTTCCTTATGAGGTCCTACAGTTTGTCTGTATCCATCAAATGAAATGTTTGAGCAGTTTTCAAGCTTGTATACTGTTATATAACTCTAAAGAGTTTGATAAATATTCCATATTTCTGTCAGAGGGACTCGGGATATGTAGTTCAGAACATCTTGCTTTTTAAGAATTCAAAGTTTGTTCATGTATTTGTATTTCTTTTTCTTCATGACTTCAGTGTAGTATAACTCAAGATATCAACACGAGCGATTATAACCCCTGTTTTATGTTTTGAAAAGCAACAACTGAGCCCTGGGCCCTGTAGCTCAGTTGGTTGAGCATCATCCGGTGCACTGAAAGGTTGCTGGTTCAATTCCTGGTCAGAGCACATGCCTGGGTTGTAGGCTAGATACCTGATGGGGGGCATGCAGGAAGCTGAACAGTGTTCTGCTCTCACATCGATGTTTTTCTCCCTCTCCCTTCTTCTCTCTGTAAAAATCAATCAAAGTATTTTTTTTAAGGTGTATTTTTTAAAAACCCTGAAACTTACTGAGAAGTTTTGACTTATTCATTTACACAGTGTCAGAAAGAGAATTGGGATTCAGATTTCTTAATTTCACACAGGCAGCTTCCCTAAAAATGTATATTACTTATTAAAAGAAAACTCATTATTTGCAGGTCTGTTGGAGATTCAGTTTTGGATTCCTAACACAAATAATGTAAATTATAGACAATATTGAGCTGAATTTGCTGAAATGAGAAAATTACGTGAGCTAAAAGCAGAGGCTTCTGATTTCCTAGAAAAGGGCAAGATACAAATGTGTTATGTCACCTCGGGGTTTTCCTGTCCGCGGACTTGAGAAAAGGGCTGCTACCATCCAGTGCGGGTATCTGAGTTTGTGCAGAGGGACTTCTCATCCTCCGTTTTTATTAACTAAAGAGCCTGCATGAACTAAAAATAATTCATTTGAATGGAACAGGAAGCATGTGCTCTCAGATTGACTGCTGGTTTCTTTCTTTTTTTTTTAATCCTCACCCGATGACATTTTTCCATTTTTTGTTCAGATAGAGTGGGAGCGGGGGAGAGAGAGAGAGAGAGAGAGAAACATTGACGTGAAAGGGACACGCACTACCCAACCAGGGCCGGGGACAAACTGCAACTGAGGGGACAAACATGCTCTTAGCGGGAACTGAACCCGGGTTTCTCTGGACCTCAGGCTGACACTCTAACCACAGAGCAAAACTGGCCAGGGCTGACTGCTGGTTTCTTATCAAACTGTATGATGAGGGGAGGCCTACTCTTTGTGAGAGGGGACAAACTATGGCACAGAGGCCCGCAACCAGGCTTCAGTTTCAGGGAGAAATCCTCTCCCACTTAGTATAGATGTTTATGTGTATGTGTGCTTTCTCCTGTGAAGAGGAGCTGTTATTTTCACCAGATTGTCTCCGTGCTTATTGGCATTGGTTTGAGAATGATAGAGGTTGTAAAGCTCAGAATGTGGAGCCAAAGTACCTTGGTACGCATCCTGGCAGTCCCAGCTTTGGTCTGTGTAGCTTTGGGCATGGTAGTGAACCTGTCTAAGCCTTCGTTTCTTTGACGGGGAATTGTACTCGTACTCACCTCAGCTGTGAGAACTGTGCCAGGCATATAAGAAGTGCCCAGAAACATTAGCTATCGCTGTTATTATTGTTAATGTAATCTGTACACAAATAAGGACAGGAGAACAAGAACATAAGGCTCCTTAACCTTTCCCTTCTAGAGGAGGGCTGCCTAACTTACCCCTGGTTCTAGCTTTAGATCTCCTGGAATTCAGGACCCTGGTGCAGCCGTTGTGCTGCATCACCAGTTCACTGGATGACGACTCGTCATGTGGGCTTAGTTCACGTGAGAAGCAGTGGAGGTGAAGAAACCTGCTGCTGAGTGAAAACCATTAGCTGTAGCATCACCTCACACTTATTGATGGGGTGCAGGGAACCATGCATAGAACACAGTGAAATGAATGTCTCTGGCTCTTAGAGGAATTTGTGCTTACTCACAGGAGACACAGGGAATGTGAAGAGGGCTGTGCTGTGGCACAGTGACACTCATGGTGTGCTCCTCAGACTGGAAGATGTGGGCTAAGTGACCTGAGAAAAGCACAAGAAGAGATGATTTCTCCAAGAAAACAGATGCCAGAAAGGGGAAGAACCAGGGAGGGCTCCCTCGGCGGGGAAACAATAGGAAGACATCGAGGCTGAGGTTATTGGAAGAGGGGAGGAGTGAGAGAAGCCAGGGGACTGGATGATGTCAGAGAACTTGGTCGTAACTAGTACTGCAGCAGAGCAGTCAAAAAATGAGTCATGGAAAAGGCTTTGGGGTTGGATTTTAAGACAGTTTTGGGAAACTTTCAGAGAGGTGGAGGGGTGGTGGAAGCCCCGAGGTCCTATTATGTCACATCAGCAATCTATTAGTACTTAATTCTTTCAGAGGCTGGGGGGTGGGGGAAACCGAGACTGGGACAACTATGGCTGTAAATCCTGCTCTATAAGGTGTCAGTTATGTATCATAAGAACAAGTTATGCAGACCATAAACACAAGAATGAATGCAAAATAATATGGGGGATAAACTACAAGGGAGATGGTGATTGGAAATGCGAAGACTCCTTAGCGAGTCTTCAGGGGTGAGTGGAGTTTTAGGGAAAGTGTTAGGGTTGTGGCTTTTTTGGAAAGGAAGCAGGAGGCCTGCCAGGGAAACAGCAGCCGAGAAGGGTAGCTCTTGGCATGTGGAGCCTTCTCTAGGCAGGTCTGAGGCCAAGGAATAGTGTGGCTTCCATCCATGGAGCTCTTGAGGAGTGATCAAAAACCAGGAACATATAGGAGTAGTGATAGTTTGGGAGACAGAGAGAAGTCATTGAATTTCTGCAGGAAAACAGAACCTTGGGTGACACTTTCCTCTCCCGTCCAGCAGCAAGACCCTGGCAGAACCGTGTGCTCTCAGACCTGCCTGGGATCATGCTCCCTGGTCCAGGGGGAGGGAATTCAGTCTGGTGGACGTGTTGCCCCCTCTTGCTCAGCCGAGGTGGTTGGTTTCTGGACCCCATAACAGAGGGCACTTCCTCAGGAAGTGTCGACTTCTGCTGACTGAACTCTGCTGTGGTTTGATGGTTTCAAAAAACAACAACCCACAAACCAAAACAACTTTCTTTCCCTACCACACTTTCCACTTCACCTCTTTCTGAGTAGACTTACCAGGGAAATGCTATCTTCCCAAACTTTGTTTCTGAAAGAGGCCATAGTTTATATCCAGCTGTAACAGTATCCCTTACTCCATGCTGTTCTCCATACTTCTAAATGCATGCCCTTAGAACTCATGGCATCTCTTTGGTTTAAAGATGCAAAACTCCTCATAAATGGACCCTACAAAAACCGGACACATGACCACTGATGTGGGATGTATAAACAGATGGAATTGATTCTAAACAGCCTACTGCCCAAGCTAGATTACATGCTGTTATCTGTTGTTGAAGCCATAACTATCAGCCTCTTTGCTGCTGAGTGCTCTATTGGAGGAAGCTGAGCCCCATGAAAAAGACTGAATATAAGACCTGGATTTGCGGGTGGCTTTACTTACTGGCTGCGTGACTTTTGACAACTCTTACCAACCCTGCCTGCCTTGTAATGTTGTTGAGAAGATTAAAATCAAAACAAGGATAGCAGATAGGAGATTGTATTGTGAAGTGTCAGCTCCCTGCCGATGTGTATGTGTGTGTGTGATCCTATTTCCATCTCTGTCACTTCCCCTCCTCCTCTTCAGGTTACCATTTCTGTATGTTTCTTTTACATCTTTCCAGGGTTTGCAGTGCACCAAAGGCAGCATATACCTCATACCCTGCTGGGCATCTTGCTCTCACTCACTCAACGGCACGTCTTTGAGTTTCCTTATTCGTACATTTCCATACCAGTACAGCTTCATTGTCGTCCATTGTCTGGATGTACCACAGTTTATTTAACCAGTTCCCCTGTTACTAGAACTTGGGTGGTTTCCAATCTTTTGCTGATGCAAACAATCTTGCAGTGAATCAATATATTCACAATGCTTAGAGTAGTGCCTGACACGTAGTAATAGCTAAGTATCAGTTGTTATTGTGCATAAATAAATACAGAATGCATATTTCATACTGTGTGCATGCCAGTACGATGTGTCTATAGGATGAAGTCCCAGAAATAGCATTACTTGGTGAAAAGGGTAAGTAAATGCATTTGAAAATTTTCTAGATATTGCAGAGTTGCATTCCATAGGGATTGTGTCATTTTGCACATTTGCAACATTATCAGCGATTTTTAACCAGTGTGCTGCAAGAATTTTTAAAACGTGTGTGCCATGGCACACTGACTAGTAGTGTCAGGTTTGCGTGTTTTAAAAATTCTTGTGGCACACCCATTGAAAATCACTACTCCATATAAATGTAAGGTATTAGAGCATGCTTTGGGTACCCAACAGGAGTGGTTGATAGATTGTCACAACTCAGTTATCTATTAAAAGTGTGTATGTTTATAACTGAGGACTAGACTGTGTCAGCGCCTTAATGACTGATGAGTTTTTCATTGAGTGTGTGTTTCACTGCTTAGCCTACTTTTTTCTCTTATTTTTTCATTATCATAGCAGAAAAATGTTTATGCAATACCAAATTTAGAAGCCATAAAGGAAAAGATTGATAAGTTTGACTTTATAAAAATAAAAAGTTTTAATAGATTAGAAAATATGATGAACTAAATTAGAAGGCAAATGACATAATTGGAAAAATGTTTGCAACCATTGTTATAATATATAAATATATAATGCACTGTTAATGATTATTATGAAAAAGGCAAACACCCCCCCACACACTATTCCTCTTCTTCCTTCTCCTCCAGTTAAAAATAGGCAGAGGTCCCAAACAGGCACTTTACAAAAGAAAACTAGCGCACACACACACACACACACACTCACACACACACACACACACTCACACACACACGTTCAGATTGGACCCAAAGAGAAAGCTGTAATTATATATACCAAGTATTGGTGAGGATAAAGATCATTAAGGATGTAGCAAAGATTTAGTTACAAAAATGTTTATAGCCATGTTGTTCCTAAGCATGAAAAAATAATCCTGATTCCAGTAGCAGGGAATTGATGAAGTACATTTCAGTTTACCCATAAAATTCAGCACTTAGACGTTATGATGTAAATAGATGTACTATTTTTAATCAGTATGAAAAGAGCAGTATTAGAAAACAGCATATGTGGTACTTTGTAATAAAATAGCATGTATAGCCCTGGCCAGTTTGGCTCAGCAGTTAGTGCATCAGCCCTCGGACCAAAGGGTCGCAGGTTCGATTCCCAGTCAAGGGCATGTACTTGTGTTGCAAGTTTGATTCCTGGCCCCAGTCGGGGTCATGCGTGAGGCAACCAATCGATGTGTCTCTCTCACATCAGTGTTTCTCTCCCTCCCACTCTATCTAAAAATCAATGGAAGCCCTGGCCGGTTTGGCTCAGCGGTTGGAGCGTCAGCCTGCGGTCTAGAGAGACCCGGGTACGGTTTCCGCTAAGGACATGTACCTTGGTTGCAGTTTGTCCCTAGCCCTGGTTGGGTCGTGCAGGAGGCAGCCACTTGATGTGTCCCTTTCACATCGATGTTTCTCTCTTCTCTCCCTCCCACTCTCTCTCAACAAAAAAAAATGAAAAAATGTCCTTGGGTGAGGATAAAAAAAAAAAACAATGGAAAAATATCCTCGGGTGAGGATTAACAACAACAACACAAAAGAGCATGTATGATATCTCGATTTTATTAAATGTATAGAGTCTACATGTAGATACTACCCAAGATCTATGTAAAACTGGAAGAGGTCTTGTCCCAAGGTGATGGGATTGTAGACACTTTTAAAATTTATATTTGTCTTCTCTTAATCCTCCCCTTTCTTCTCCTCTTCTTCCTTCTCTCCCTCATCTTCTCCTGTGTTTCCAAAATTATTTATAATGAGCATGAGTTATTTGACTAATCTTTGAGGACTCAAAAAGCTATGCAACATTTAAGAAATTTAGGGGGGGGGATCACCTGCCCTATGGTATAAAATTAACATTTTATTTATGTTTTTCTCAAACCCCCCTCTCCATCCCGTATATCTTAATTTGTAACATAGTTGTAATCAATCATACAGGATATACCATTTTATATACTTCACTTGGATCACGTTGAAACATTTTTCCATGTTACTACGTAGTCTTTGCAATTTCAGTTTAAATGACTAATGTTCTGTGGAGTGGCTTCTCACTCATTATTAGGAAGTGTGAAATGTGACACAAGTGTGAGCGAGGTTTCTGCTTTCTCTTCTGGAAACTTTCTTCAGACTGGAGTTATCATCATCAGGCGTAAGGTTCGCAGTGATTTGATGAGGCCTCAGTAGTCCAGCTTTCTGAAGTCCATGGTGCCAGACAGACCCATCCAAGCAGAACAGGTGACAAAATTTCATCACACTCTGTTTTCAAAACAGCAACAACAAAAAATTAACCACAAATAGTTTATTAGTGAGGTGAAATGCTTCATAGAACAAAGTCAGAAAAAAATATAAAATACCTCTAATTTATAAGTGGTAATATATACGTCACCTTGATCTAGTCTTAGATCTCGGTAGGATTTCAGAAAACAGTTTTCTCCGGTAAAGTGGCCACTTTGGTTTGAGGAAAGTTGTATCTTCGAGCCCTCTGGTCATTAGAAAAAGGCAGCCCCCACTGGAAAAGGAAATCTGCGGGGAGCCCAAGGTTAAACCTTCCCTTGCACTAACCCATTCGAAACCTTCTGCTGTCGAGTGGGTGTGGCCTGACCATCCTGGAGCTCTGTTCTCAGACTGTTGCCCGTTGCAGACCGGCACCGCCCTTTCTCTTAACAACACAGAAACATTGCCGGTTTCTTTGCGGGACTGTTTACTTACTCAATTTCTTTTTCATTGCATGTAAACAAGACATTAAAGTTCAGGTAAAATTTAATTTTACCTTAGTTCCTAAGGCTGACTTACTTTATCCATTTATCTATTTGTTTCCCTAAATGTAACTTTGGAATCCCTGCAGCAGGTTTTCCTTTTCTTTTCCCTTTTCCTCGGGGAACATTTTTTCTAATGGCCAGAGGATTCACGGGCTGGAAGCTGCATCTTTCCTCCAACAGAATGGCCCCTTTAAAGCTGCCGAGTGGGGACTTGGCTGCTCCCTTACCCTTACTCACTTGGCTTTCAGACACACTGATCCTAATCTTCTCAAACTCCAAGACACGCAGTATCAACAGTTACAGCAGTCACAAGTTCGTTATCTACTCGGACTGCAATTACTTGGCAGCCCCTAGACTGTGAGGTTTTTGTGGGCCCCCAGAGAACTCATATCCTGAAGAGAGAGACTAATCACAACAGGTCCTCTTGGCAGGGACACTGAAAGGGTGGATTGCGATTGATAGGAGTTTTAATTTGTGAGGACTTAATCTGATCTGCTTTTGGAACAAGATGTGTAGATGTACTACTATCCGTTTTCTCTGTGCATTCTTTGGAGACTCATTTGATTGTGTGGTGATAGTATTGTCATAAGGACACAGAACTTTATTACATGACTCTGCCTCCGTCCTTCACCTGCCTCACTGTCCAGTGCTACTCTGAGGGTTCATTCGGCCTGCATTATGGTAAGGGGAAGGATGACTCATGTCTCAACGGTGTAGTGTTTAGTAATTTGGTCTGCTGCCCACTGGAGGTTCCTTTGTGGGAAGGTAGATATTGAGTTTCTCAGCAGTTATTTAGGATGCAGCAAGAAATGGTGCTGGTTGGCCCGTCAGCTGACCATGCTCTGGATGCTAGAACTCAGTGGCAAGAATACAGGTGATGGTAAGTAAGGGCCAGGTCCTGACTGACTGACACCAGCAAAGCCAGGGCCTCTGGAAGATTTGAAGAGAGAAAAGATACCTTGAAGACAGAAACCAGAAACAGCTCGGGCTACAGTGTGTCTGTGCTCTCCTGCCCTGTACCTCTCGCTGAGCCAAGGAGCCTGGGTCAGGGGCCGGCATCAGGGAACAGGCTGCATTCCCTCAGCTGGCTGGGTCAGAGTCCTTCCCTGAGCACTTTCCAGGGCGTTTTCTGGGGAGGGTAAACATGCTGGGCTTTGACTTCTGTCACAGGTCAGGAGCAGGCCTGGGCATAGATGACCTCACAAAGCAGTTGTGTTTTCAGTTAAATAATGTCCTCTGTCACACCATTTAGCTCACAAAATCAGACTTACTATTGTGTTGCTTTTATTTTTAACCTCATCCGAGGACATTTTTCCATTTTTTGTTCAGATAGAGTGGGAGTGAGAGAGAGGAAGAGAGAGAGAGAAACATTGATGTGAGAGAGACACATGGAGTGGCTGCCTCTGCACGACCCAACCGGGGTCTGGGACAAACTGCAACTGAGGTACATGCCTGGGTCTCTTTGGACCGCAGGTCGATGCTCTAACTGCTGAGCCAAACCGGCCAGGGCCCTTGTTGCTTTTAATAATTTAAAATAGCCCTGGCCAGTTTGGCTCAATGATTGGAGCATTGGCCTATGGACCAAGGAGTTGAGGGTTCAGTTCCAGTCAGGGGCACGTGCCTCGGTTGCAGTTCATCCCTGGACCTGGTCGGGGTCATGTGGGGGAGGCACCCAGTTGATGTGTCCCTCTCACATCGATGTTTCTCTCTCTCTGCCCCTCCCACTCTATCTGAAGATAAATGGAGGAGTATCATTGGGTGAGGATTTAATAATAATAATAATTTAAAATAATAATAATAGTCTTGCTTTTAGAGCAGCAGTTCTTGGAGTGCAGTCTGAGGACCCTTTAAGGAGGTCTGCAAGGTCTTCCCTCGCCTCTGTCTGAGGTTAGGTTTTCTCCGTCTGCTTCCACCAAAAGAACAGATTGAACACAGGAGGCAAATGCGAGAGCCCAGCCTCTGCTGTGAGCCAGACATTGAATTTGTAACAGTATCACTTTTCTAACTGAAGTTTATTTTGTTTGGGGAAATACAATTATTTTTTCCTAAGAATGTATCATTTATATTTGTGGGTTTTAAATTTTTATTTTTATATGCATTAGTATTTTAAACTTTGTTTTAATTTCTATTACAATAAACATCAGTAGCTGTAACCCACATAAACAACTTCTGGGTTCTCAATGTACAGTCTGGTCCTGGGCCCATGAAGTTCAAGAACTGCGGCACTAGGAGGGCCGCCTTCGGAGTGATACCTGCATCCTCTCCTCGGTCCTGTGGAGTGAGAAATGATACAGCACAGGCCTAGATTTGCACAAGTACTTCCAGAGAAAATTGGCTCGTGTCTGGTATAGAGCAGGTGCCAGAAAGGACGATGCCAGTGCTGGTACCGGTGGCTCCTGTGGGCCCGGGTGGGCGGTGCATGCGGTGTCCTGGGTAGGTGCATGTTTGTGCTCTGTGCTGGCTCCCTGGCCTGGTCTTGTTTTATTTATTTATTTTTATCCTCACCTGAGGACATTTTTCCATTTTTTATTCAGATAGAGCAGGGGAAAGAGAGAGAGAGAGAGAGAGAGAGAGAGAGAGAGAGAGAGAGAAACATCGACATGAAAGGGACACATCGAGTGGCTGCCACCTGCATGACCCAACCAGGGCTGGGGACAAACTGCAGCTGAGGTACATGCCCTAAGTGGGAACCGAACCCAGGTCTCTCTGGACCGCAGGCCAATGCTCTAACCTCTGAGCCAAACCAGCCGGGGTCCGGTCTTGTTTTAAATACCCGCACTTTCGTCTCTCACTTTAGTTTTGCTCTATATTAACAATGGCTCAGGTGCAGCATTTCCCCTCATTTAAGTGTGTTGGAAGTGTGTTCCTGAAGGGGAGCTTGTGTTGTCTTAGTGGAACCTGAGATACAAGCCGATCTTCTTAAGACTCCAAGCTGGATGCGTGAGGACACTACACTCTCTCAGCTGAGCTCAACCTGGGTTGTTAGTTCGGCTGTGCCTATGGACCTGCCCACTGGAGAGACCCATAAACCAGCCAAGCAGCTGTCTCGGTCTTCCAGTTCTGCCTGCTCCTCGTCACAGGTTTCCTCCCAGGAGAGCGAGGACTGTTATCATTTGATTCACGTAGTATCATCTGCAAATGAGTGGCTACTTGGGAATGATGACGAGGCACCCTCAGGATTCCCCCAGCAGCTTCCTTGGCTGTAGGATAGAGAGGAAGGAAGGAGAGCAGCCAGGGCTGAGGAGGTGGGCAGAGTAAGAGTGGAACCTGAGTGCTTCCCCTTCTAACCCTGGAGACGAACCCCCTTGGTACGGCTGTATGAACAGAAGCATTTCCACCTAACTCTGGGGTCATCCAGTCACCTTCAAGGAGGCAGCCAGGACAGTGTAACGGCACAGGATCTGCAGGTGCCTTTGGTCCAAGCCTAGCTCTGGGCCTCACCTGTGTGGTGGCACCTCACTTGTTTACGCTGAGCCCCAGATTTCTAATTGGTAAGAAGGTAGCCATGCCTGTGCCGTGTGCTTCCCAGAACTGCTAATAAGACTTAGACTCAGTGAGATTACAGATGGAAAAGCAAAAAAAAATGTACAAATGCTAGTTTTGTAAAAAGGCATCTTTATAGTGTCCATAGGGTTTCTGCTCCTTGGCCCTTGCCCTCTGGACTCATGAGGCTGTTCTTTCCTGCAGGTTACCTGTGCATGACTGACGAGTGGTTCTCGGAATATGTCTACGAAGTGGTGGTGGACAGGAAACATGTCCCTGAAGAGGTGCTAGCTGTGTTAGATCAGGAGCCCATTGTCCTGCCAGCGTGGGACCCCATGGGGGCTTTGGCCAAGTGACACTGCCTCCAGTTCTTGCCTCCTCCCGTGGGACCTGGAGTAGCTGCAAAGGACAGATCCAGGAACTGAAGCCAAAGTTACACAGGTGACTGTGACTATGACAGGACACAGTCATAGTCTTGGATTTCTCCTCCAGGAACCTCTCGGGGAAGCGTGCTTTATGTTGAAACAAAATATTCTTAAAGAAAATAAAAGGGAAAAATCAGGTCACCCTATCTAATCTCCTCATCTCCAACAGCTCAGGATCTCTCAGCATTTTAATCAGCTGTACTTGTTTCTTAACTCTGTCTAGAGAAGGTTTGGCTCAGTGTCTGTTTCAGTGAGACAGGAGAGGATGAGCAATTGGGGAGTGTGGAGAGCAGACCTGTGCTTATTCCTAGAGTAGAGTTGGGGGGAGGGTTACCTTACGATTCGAGCTCTCGAAACTGCATGCTGCCTGGCAGTATCAGTGTCCTTCCTGGATGGCAGTCACTGAATCCAGTTCTTTCGAGGTAATTTTATGCACCTCTGAGAGCCCAGGAATGGGAGATTGATCAAGTCCAACATGATTCCTTCCTGTTGTTCTGACAGCTCTACTTGAGTCAGGGTTAAGTAGAGGCTTGGAGGAAGTGGGGTGAAAGGATAACCCAGACCTTATCATGATCTGAATTACAATTATTAGGAGGTGCTCTAGCCAAGTGGTTTAATTTCTGCCTCTGGATTTGGGAGTTGGGTGGGCAGGAAAAGGTGATACCCATTCTTTCTGACAACTAGATGGTGCTGAGAAGCTTTTGAATAAAACACTTTGTTAAATGAGAGTAAATTGGCTTATTTGATCCTAAGAAGTATTTCTTTATTTAGCTACAAAGGAAAGCAACCGGGTGACGCATGTTCTACAAAGTGAAAACAGAGCAAAATGGTTCAGGGCTTTCCTGCTTCAGCTTGTCTCTGGGACTTATGCTCCTTCCCAGCCTGTACCCATCCTCACTGGCTCCTGCAGAGGGCTTGCACCCCTACTTCCCAGCCTGTACCCATCCTCACTGGCTCCTGCAGAGGGCTTGCACCCCTACTTCCCAGCCTGTACCGATCCTCACTGGCTCCTGCAGAGGGCTTGCACCCCTACTTCCCAGCCTGTACCGATCCTCATTGGCTCCTGCAGAGGGCTTCCAAGCACCACATCTAGGAGGGCCTGCACCCCACCATTAGCCATTCTTTCACCCAGATCCAGAGTCCCTACAAGGATGGGAAGGGAGGCTCTGCTTGGTTCAGCCTTAGAATGTGCTGGAGATTATGTATTTTACTGAGACTGGGCCTTCCTTTTACTGAAAGCAAATATGGATAGCACCCTAATCAATACTTCCATCAGTGCCTGAGCCCCCCACCTTTCTGACTAACCAAGAGTCTTCTAAGTCCTAGCAGAGCATATTGTCTAAATCAGCACTTTCCAAGATAACACTAAAGACTCAAGCTTTAATCAGAGTGTTTGTAATATTCTAGTATCCTGTTCCAAGCTGGATAAAGAAATCGATGTCTAGACACATCCTAGTGAAACCTTAGATCTTAGAAGCATCCAAGAAGAAAAGACTGATTACCTCCAAAGAAAAGACAATTCAGTTGACAGCTAACTTCTCTCCCAACAACTGTATAAGCCAGAAGACAATGAAATATATTTTCAAAGTGCTGTGAAAAGTTAACTGTGAACTTAGAACTTTGTATTCAGTGAAACTCTTTCAAGAACAAGGGTGAAAGACATTTTAATTCAAAATCTGTTGCACAAACAGAAGGGAAATGATCCCATGTGGAAGGTCTGAAATGCAGCAAAAGATGTAGATCGAAGAAAGTGGTAAATACATATATCATCTAAACAAAGTGACTGTAGGTGAGTATAGAGTTATAAAAATGGTAAAACTGAAATATGTGAAAATAGATAATTAGGGAGGGAGGTGATTGGAATAAACATCTCAAAGTCCTTATGTCCTACAGGAGGAAGGTAAGTATATTGATTAACTTTAGACTTTGGTATGTTAAGTACATGTGCTAAAAATTTCTAAATTAACTACTAAAAAATAAACAGGATGGCCCTGGCCAGTTTGGCTCAGTGGTAGAATGTCTGCCTGCAGAGCAAAGAGTCGCGGGTTCGATTCCGACCAAGGGCACGTACCTCTGTTGTGGTTCATTCCCAGCCCTGGTCGGGGTCGTGGGGAAGGCAGCCAGTCGATATATCCCTCTCACGCTGATGTTTCTCTCCCTTCCTCTCACTCTATCTGAAGATAAAATAGAAAAATACCCTCGGGTGAGGATTAAAAAAAATAAACAGAATGTAGTTTCTAAGCAAGTCTATAATCCATAAAAGATAGGTGAGAGGAAGAAAAATGCAAAATATCCAAGATAAGATAGTAGGAATCTAAATGTGTCAGTAAGTACAGTATACATAAATAGGTTATATGTTCCAGGAAAAAAAGGCAAATTGTCCAACTGGATTTTTTTTTTTTAATGCTCACCCGTGGACATTTTTGCATTTATTTCAGAGCGGGAGGGAAAGAGGGAAACATTGATGTGAGAGAGACACATGGAGTAGCTGCCACCCATACGACCCCAACCGGGGCTGGGGACAAACTGCAACCGAGGTACGTGCCCTTAGCGGAAATGGAACCTGGGACTCTCTAGTCCACGGGCCGACACTCTAACCACTGAGCAAACCAGCCCTGGCTGTCCAACTGGACTTTTAAGAGAGATTCAGCCGTAAGCTGACAAGAGACAGCAATTTAGGATATAACAAAGGATAAGAAAGATAAATCAAGCATAAACCAACCAAATTAAATCTGGTGTAACTGTAATGAAAACCAGCAAAATTAAGGCCTCTCTGAAATACCAAGCAGACTAGGCCCAGGGTGTGCTGTTCACAACCTTCCTGGAGTTGTGCACCTCAGTGGTCCTGGAAATAGGTTTTCAAATCAACAGCATTGCTAGAGAGAATCAATGCATAATTTCATGTTTACTTGATTCTCCAGAAAACTACAAAGATTCTTAATTAGTATGTATCTAATAACATTACCTCAAAATACATAAAACAAAAACTGATAACTATATGGAAAAATAAGTAATCTAGTAGTGGAAGATTTTAACATCTCAGTTATTGATAGATCAAAAAAGTGAGTATATAAAAGATTTAAACATTTAATAATTTCAGTATAATGGACATCTGTAGAACACTGTCTAACACCTGCTTTTTATTTATTTATTTATTTATTTATTTATTTATTTATTTATTTTAAGCACATGGAACTTTTTAAAAAATTGACCACATGCTGGGCAAGGGAGTGAATCTCAGCAAATTTCTAAAGATTGTTATGCAAAACAAAATAAAACAAAACAAAAAAAATTCCCTGGCCAGTTTGGCTCAGCGGTTGGAGCATGGGCCTGTGGACCAGAGAGTCCCAGATTCGGTTCCCACTAGGGGCACGTACCACAAAAAAAAAAAAAAAAAGATTGTTATGCAGTGCAAACTACAATGCAATCAAGTTAGAAACCAAAATTAAAACATAACTAGAAGATCCATATATGTTTAGAAATTAACTCAGGTCTGAGAAGGAATTATAACAAAAATGTAACCCGAACAATAATAAAAATATTATGTATCAAAGTGAGAGGCAGCTAAAATAGTACTTAAATTTTATTTCTTACATCTATTACTTATAAGAAAGACTAAGCAACTGTTTCAAGAACTTAGAACAGCAACATAAACCTAAAAAAAATAGGTAATAAACAGGATCAACAAGGCCACAAGTTAGGTCTTTCTTTTAAAAATGAAGCAAATAAACAGATCTTTGGCAAGACTGATTAAAACAAAAAACAAAAATTTTCCCTAGCTGTTGTGGCTCAGTTGTGCATTGTCCTGTGCACCAAGAGGTTGCTGGTTCAATTCCCAGTCAGGGCACATTACCGGGTTGCAGGCTCAATCCCCAGTAGGAGGTGTGCAAGAGGCAGTCAATTGATGTTTCTCACATCGATATTTCTCTCTCTCTCTCCCCCTTCCTCTCTTCTTAAAAAAGTCAATAAAAACATTTTTTTAAGAAGGAATTCTTTAATGAGTTTGGTATAACCCTAACAAGAATAGCAACAGAAAAGATACATGCAAATCTCACCCCTAATCATAGATGCAAAAGTCCTAAACCAAATACAATAAACCAAATCAACAATATATAAAAAGATGTTCAATAAAACCAAATATTTAATAAAAGCTATTTCTCAAATAAAATTAGGATCCAGTAGGGAGAAACAAAGAATGGAGGGCTTGCCTTCTCTGCTGAAGACAGAGGGAAACGGCCGAAGTTTTAGCCAGAGATCTGAATTGGAAGAACTTAATATTTGGGTGACTCAGAAATGGGAAGATGTGTATTGTCTTCTCCTATAATTCTTTGGAATTATACGCAGACCTCTGGAAAGTCCTCACCAGTCTCAGGACTCCTCTTGAGACACGTAGAGTCATGCTCCAAGAAGCCAGGACCTGATAATGAGGCTTGTCTTCAGGATGTGGTTGATCTGGCTTGTCGTGCAAGAACAGCTTAATTCTAATTGCTGCTGGCAAGGCCCGGGCGCTGGTGCTGGAACTCCCGTCCCTCCAGGCATGTGGTTGGGGTGTGTACAGCCACAGCCGTTGGTGGAGTTGGATTTTTTCTTTTAAGTAGCTCCAGATGAGCCTTCTCATATTTAGAACAACTTGTTACTCTTCCCTGGAATCTATGATACAATTGATTGAAAACTAGGAATAAACTGGCCAGAGTTGTTTTGTTTCCCCTTTCAAACGCGGAGCCCTTTTCCAAAGGGAAGGGAAGCAAGGGAGGGAGGGAGTGTTCAGTTCTTTGGAAACAATTGCAAGAAGATGGAAAGCCCTTTTGCACTCTTTCCTGGTACAGTGAACGCCAATTGCTTGCTCTTTCTTCTCTAGAAAACTCGAGTTCAGTAGTTCCTCTTGAAGTCAATGGAGTGGGCTCTGGAACCATCTCTCGGGCTCCCTCATGACAGTTTTTGTTTTGCTTTTTCAAAATCAGCTACTGGCCCTGGCCGGTTTGGTTCAGCAGTTAGAGCGTTGGCCTATGGACCAAAGACACATGGGTTCGATTCCCAGTCAAGGGCACATACCTCGGTTTTAGGTTTGATCCTTGGTCCCAGTCAGGATTGTGCAGGAGGCAACCAATCAATGTGTCTATCTCACCTTGATGTTTCTCTCTTTCTCCCTTCCTCCTTCCCTCCCACTCTAAGAAAAATCAACGAAAAAATATCCTCGGGTGAGAATTAAATCAATTTTTTTTTAAATCAGCTGCTGTACAGAAGGACAAGGTAGGGTGGGCATATGGTGGGACGTCCCAGGTGTGCTGGACTTACAGTCGTAGCCTCCCTGCATCTCACCTGGCAGGGACCTCATAGGTTACCTCATCAACACTTCTTCAGAACAGATAAGAAGCCCTTCAAGTTCTACTTGGGCATGTTCAGTGACCAGTGACAGGAGCACACAGCCTCCTCCCTGGAGCCCAGCCCACCTCTCCACACCCAGCCTCCCTGCAGACCTTCCTGTTCTCTCGGGCCGGCCCACTTTGTCCCTCAGACAACAAGCTCATTCCCGCCTCCTTGCAGTTCCTGCTTCCAGCAGCTCTCCTGTCGGGTCTTTGTGTGGTGGCTTCTCACAACGTGGGTCATGGCTGGACTGTCAGTGTCATCCTGATCACCTTATCTGAGTGGCCAGCATCCCCTTCCCACTGCCTCTCCCACTCCCACACCAGTCACTCGACACTGGGCCGGGGTCTGTTTCCTTCACGGTGCTATTGCTTTCTGAAGCTGTCTTTTTTACTTTTATGTGTATGTGTATTTTCCCCAAAGTTGATTCTCCCTGTCAGCAGCTCACTGGCAGGGATTTTGTCTCGCTTGCCCCTTTATTCACAAGTAAATGGTAAATATGTTCAGCTGAGGGATGGAAATGCCCTATATCCCGACACCTATTCTCAATTAAAAGTTTATACATAGATCTGGAGTCGGCTTCCCTATAACTTGCCCAGCAGGGGTGAGCGGGACCAGAACAAAGCCCCCGTGGCCTTATTTCAATGCTTAGCAGAAAGGCCTAGAGATCGTGAAGGTGACTGGCATCCGGGGAGCCAGGAGGGAGGGAACCACAGAGGGCATCCCTTTGATCACTGTGTGTACCTTTCTTGTTTCCAATCAGCCCAGCACAGTGGAAAGCTCGGGGCCTTGGCCTCGCGCAGACAGGCTGGCTGCCGCCTGGAGCCCTTGTCAACAGGGACGAGTTACTGAACCTCTCTGAGCTCAGTCTCCAGGCCACTTTTATGGGAAAATTATATTTAAATGTATTAAGTGTGAAAACTCACAGTTTGAAAAAGTAGAAATCTATCATTTATTTTTAATAACATTTACAGCAAAATATAGCCAAAGGATTTATACTGCCTGTTACCCATATAGTAGAAAAAGCAGAAGAGAATGCAGTAATGTGCCCGGTAGATGCTCAATAAAAGGTAAATTTTTATTAAAAACCACTTCTTACAGAGCTGCTCCATCATGTCCTGTGTTGTGCCAGGTCCTCTGAGGGTTAAAACAGTCCTCTGCTTTCCAGAAGCTTACCATTTAGTCAGGAAAATAAAATGTATACACACGAGCCAGTTGAAGGAGAAGGTGACTTCATATGAGTGAGGTCTTGTAGTAAGTGCCATAATAGTTAAGAAGGGCTTGAAGTTGGAAATGGACAAGAAATGCTGACTGGTTTTCAACTACTAACCTCAGTGACCGCAAACATCAAAGCCGAGGGTGATCCAGCTTACCAAGGAGAAACAGAAAACCTCCCTATTTGCAGAAGCCCAAGTTATCTCAAAGTTCCTGGGGGGAAGAGGAGCCGAGAGAGTGACTGTTCTATAATCTTGAGCAGGCAAAGCAAAACTGGACGTAGGACTGCAGGAGAGAGGACTGACTCCAGGGACTGGGAGCAGAGGACTTGAGTTCTAAAAATAAGTCTGGCCCAGCTCTGTGGCCCAGTGGTTGAGTGTCAACCCATGCACCAAGAGGTCGCTGGTTCGATTCCTGGTCAGGACGCATGCCCAGGTTGTGCCCGATCCTCAGTGGGGGGCATGCAGGAGGTGGCCAATCGATGTTCTCTCTCATTGATGTTTCTCCACTCTCCCGTCCTCTCTCTCTAAAATCAATAAAGAAAAAGAAAAAAAAAAATCTGTCCCTCTTGATCAGATCCTGAGCAAAGCCCTGGACTTCACCTCTTGATTCAGAGCAGCTGTGCTAGTAAATGAGAGAAAATATCTGTCTCCTTATAAGGGTAAACATTTTTTTGCAATGGTGCTGAGTAATTTAGCCCCATTGGAGAAGGAAACGTGCCTGTGCCGCCTCCAGGGAGCTGTGCCCCTCAGCGATCCAGGGTTCCTCCTGCTTTGGGATAAGCTTGGGGCCCCTAGAATGTCTTCCTGGGTCTCCCTCCCCCACCTTTTTTTTTTTTTTTGCTTTTATAACTTTTTAAAAAATATTGCTTTTCTGAAAAAGTTTTATAAAATCATTGCCTATTCATGGCAAATATTTAAGTATAGAAAAGGCTATGCAATGAAATAGCAGGCTCCTTCCACCATTATTCCCTGTCCCTCCAAGGCACTTACTATTCCTAGTTTCTTCTGTACACTTGGAGAGATTCCAATACACACTCAGCTTCTCTCTCTCTCTCCCCCCAAATAGGAGTAACACCTGGTCTGTGTTTTTCTTTTTTCTCAATTAATAATAAACCTCCCCAAATCAGCCCATTTTTTTTCTGCCTCCCCCCTTTCCACAGCTGTGTGGCACTTCATCATTGGATATGCCATGATTTGCTCACCAGTCCCTAGGGCTCTGGTTTTTATGGTGCTAAGTCTGTTGAGAGTAACAGGCATTCCCTTCGTCATTTATTGCCAACACATGTTTGTGGGTCTGCTGTGTGCTGACGCAGCGAAAGGTGTTGAATCACAGAGAGAGGCACAGCCCTGTCCCTTGGGAACTCAGAGCCCCGTGGAGGAGGCGGACATTCAGGAGACCTCAAAGGGCTGTAACAGATCTGTGAGTACACAGGGCTGTCGGGGCCCTTCCTGGTACTCGGTGCTTCTCCTGGCTTCAACTTCTCTGCCAAGGCGGGAAGTAAAAACAAATGCTGTCCAGAATACGACCCTCCCTACCGGTGTTTACAATCAGGGGAAGAAAGTCTCGGGGGGGGGGGGGGGGGGGCACTTGTTTAGCAAAGGCAGCAGGATAATCAGGAATGGGAAGAAAGGGACCAGGAAAAGGTGACCAAAGACACAACTGATCTACTTCCAAATGTTTTCTGTGTTCCTCAGAGCTGAGCCTGACCCAACATCCATTCCTCTCCCTGCCCTGAGCCTGTCACCCTCCTGGGGCTCCTAAAGACCTCTCCCTCCCATCCCCTTTGTGCTGTGTCATCTGGATCGGAGACAGCCTGCCACGTGGAGGCCCCCAACGTAGGCCTCTGTGGGGACAAGCCCAAGGCTCACAGTGGCAGCAAATCTTGCCCTGGAGGGGCCATACTCCATGCATGGATGAACATGAATGAAGTCACCAAAACTGTCACCTCCCAGGAAAAACACGGCTGGGAGTACCTGGAAGGAACGGGGCAGGAACATGCACTCTGGACTGGGAACGCTGCGGAAGAGGCCACAGGAAGGGGTGGGCCTCGTCCTCATGACTGTGTACACAGAGCAGAGGCAGGACAGACAGATGGTACCAGGGCTTCCGGAGCGAGAGCCTGGGACTATGGTTTGTCCTGGCCTGGCTCCACAGGGCAACAGTGGCTGGGCCTTGAGAAACCCAGGGAGCGGGTCTTCTTGGTGGTGGTGTTTGTGTGTGGTGAGAGGGAGAGGGCTGGGGAAGGGTTATAACCATTTACATGTGCTCTTTACACCATGGTTGGTTTTTTGCTTAGTGGTTAGAGCATGAGCCCCAGGACCCAAGAGTTAGGGTTCAAATCCCAGTCAAGGGCACATACCTAGATTGCAGGTTTGTTTGTTTGTTTGTTTTTAATCCTCACCCAAGGATGTTTTTTCAATAGAGTGTGAGGGAGAGAGGGAGGGAGGGAGGAAGGGAGAGAAAGAGAGAGAGAGAGAGATCAATGTGAGAGAGACGCATCGATTGGTTGCCTCCTGCAGGACCCTGACCAGGGCCAGGGACCGAACTGCAACCGAGGTATGTGCCCTTGGCTGGAATCCAACCTGAGACTCTTTGGTCGACGCTCTAACTGCTGAGCCAAACTGGTCAGGGTTAGGTTGCAGATTTGGTCGGGGTTGTGCCCTGGTTGGGGTTGAGCAGGAGGCAAGCAATGGATGTGTCTCTCTCACATTGATGTTCTCTCTCCTTTTCCCACTCTATCTTAAAAAAAACAAATGAGGATGGACCTCCTGTGACAGTTTTGTGTGAACTGCACAAGGAAGACAGTGAGGAATGAGGGATGGTCCAGTCTGTGATTCTAAGTCTTTTGCTGACAGCGCCTTTTAGCCAGGGAGCAAGAGTGGGGAAGACTGGCCCTGGGGGACTCCCCGGCCAGAGAGAGAGGAAGGGATTGGGAGTCTCCCTAGGGAGAAGAGGCCACTGGTGTTACTGCACGTCAACCCATTACTCCAACCATGCCGATGGTGCCCACCATATTGTGCCTATGTTATGGAAAGGAGACCCAAAGGCCACATAGGCTAAGATGAAGGGATTGACCTTGTGTGGGAACAAACCCACACAGACAGTACAGGGTCAGAGCTGGGATTTAATCCAGATTGGCTGGACTTCCACCCTCCAGGCACCCACACCAAAGAAAGCAGCTCCAAAAGGGGCCCAGGGTGGCTGGGCAGGAATAAGTCCTAGGATCTAGAAAGAAGACCAGGAATGGGGCGGTCAACAGTTCATAAGGCTGTGGAATGGTGTGAAAAGTCCCATTGAGCCAGCATGGAGAACAGACTGGGTGGAGACAGGAGCTTTAGCCAAGGACTGAGGTACCTCATTGCCTCCCGAAACCTTTGGTCCCCCTCCCAGTGCCCTCCTCCCTTTGGTCTGCCTTGCCCCCTCCTCAAAATCACCCCTTACTTTAAAAAAATTTTTTTTTTCTTTATTGATTTTAGAGAGAGAGGAAGGGAGAGAGAGAGAGAAAGAGAGAGAGAGAGAGAGAGAGAAATATCAATGAGAGAAAGCATGGATTATCTGCCTCCTGCATGTGACTGGGGATCAGGCCCACAACCTGGGCACATGCCCTGACCAGGAATCAAACCGATGACCTCTTGGTGCGTGGGTCCACACTCAGCCACTGAGCCACACTGGCGGGCTGTAGCCCCTTGTTTAGACAACACTTAAGCCTCAGTCTATGAAGGCCAAGTGGAACCTGGGATGCAGCAGACACTTCGTCTGAAAGGAGGAGCCTCTGGGTGTGGGCCCTGCCACCCTGGATTTAGCCAGAAGAAATTCCCCAGTTTGCCCAGGGTCCCAGCCTGGCTTTGTTTGCCGCCCTGAACGCCAGCTACCTCACCAAGAGTCCCGGGGCTCTCCGAAGCGCACCCACTCTCCTTGCAATCACCACCCTGATGTCTAGGTGGCACCAAAACCTCACACTGATTCCTCCCAGGTTGGGGCACCGCCCACCCGGGGGATAGCGTGGTTCCCACCGCCTGTGTCCAGATGCCTGCTCAGCTCAGCTGGGTGCAAGTTTCGCGGTTTGGTCCTGACTCTCCAAGTCCGAGGGGACTGCAAACCTGTCATTGCTATTTCCTTCCTGCCTTCTGCTGTCTAAGTCCCTCCCTCCTCCGGGGACAGGTTGGTGGGGCAGCCCTCGCTCTCTCATCTCAGCTTCAGGGACATCCCAAATCAAGTACTGCGTTTGTTGTTTTGTTTTTGTTTTTTGTTTTAGAAGAAGAAGAAGAAGAAGAAGAAGAAGAAGAAGAAGAAGAAGAAGAAGAAGAAGAAGAAGAAGAAGAAGAAGAAGAAGAACTGAAAAGATAATATAACATTAAATTCCTTTTTAAACTTAAAGTTTTTTTTTTTTTTTAAATAACGTTCATATGATCAAATGGTTCAAAACAATAGGCTCTGGTACACCTCTTTGGATATTTAAAATACTACAGTAACTCATCCACCTGCCCAACACCACAGGCATATACGTTTCTGCAGCTCACCACCCACGCAGGGTAGGGCAAAAGTCGGTTTACAGTTGTAAGTACATGAGTTTATTCTTGGATTATTTTCCATACGAATAACTGTAAACCTACTTTCGCTCCACCCTGTATATCTGTTTTTGTGACCGCTTTGAAGTGTGGCTGTTTCACAAAGTGGGAGAGAATTCTTCATTTACGCATTCGTTCTGCACGTATTTAGGGTGCGCCCCTAGGCTGGGCAGTGCTGAGCACCGGGGGAGGCAGAGGATGGCGGGGAGGGAGACGGGTCCCCTCGGCTGATCACACCCCAGCGGTAGAGCCGGATGCGCTCAGGGATGCCGGGCGCTGCTGAGTCCCAGGAAGAAAAAAATAGGGTGGGTTTCGGGATGGGGGTGATGGGGAGCGGTCAGTAGTCAAGACAGGCCGTCCTGAGGAAGTGACTTGGAGTAGAAACCTAAATAAAATTTGGGGATCATTTGGCAGGGGAGGAACGATGCCTGTCAGCAGCGGAGTAGCCTACCTCCCCCCGCAAGGTTCAAGAGCAGGAAAGTTGCGATTCTTGACTCTGCTTGTCCTGCCGCCAACCCCACACCGCCCGGGGCCGTGTCCCTTCCCAGGGAGCGCGTGCGTGTCTGTGTGCGCGTCGGGGGAGGGGTCTTTGAGCCGCCGGGGGCCCAGCCCCGCCGCCCTGGCCGCCCCTCCCCCCGTGAGCGCGCCCGGAGGCACCCCCACCGCCGGAGGAACGCCGTGCCGCGGCCGTGGGAAAACGTGAAGTTTGTGCGGCTCAAAATGACGCAAAAATTCTTGAAGAGCTCTTTGGCGGCGGATATCTAGAGATCAGACCATGTGAGGGGCCGGGAGTACAAATACCGCCGCTCGCGCGCAGCTCGGGCACAGGCAGCGGCCGCCCCCAGGGCCTCGAAGGCGCGAGGGTCGCCCGCGTCGTCCAGCCCTGGGACCAGCCTCCCTCGGACTCCGGCAGGTGGGTCCGCTTTCCTTCTTGCTTCTAATCCACACTTCTTTCCAGAACTTCGTCCCTCTCTGGCGCACCAGGCACCGGCGGGGGCGGGTGTGCGCCTGAGCGGTGGGCTCCTGGCTCGGCGGCGCCCTCGGGAAGAACGAGCGTGGACCCGAGCCCGGCCGGGGAGAGGTGACCGTGGCGTGGCCCAGCGGGCTCCCGAGGTTTCCTTTGTCTGTTGCACGCACGGGTTTGGTGGTGCCCTGAGTGGCCAAGGAAGACCCTGTAAAGATGGTCTTAAGCAAAGCGCTTGGGGGAAAGTTGCTTTGTTTTCACCTCATAGTTTATTTTTGATCTTGACTTACTGCCCTCGCGCGCAGGTGGCTCTTTGCAAAGGCACTTACTTCTGCAGGGGGAGGTCTGGTTGACACGACCGCCTAAGTATCTAGAGAAATCTCTGAATGACACTTAAGTGGGACGAGGCTCTGTGCGCTTGGGTTGTTTTCACTGGCGGAGCTGCTGCTCGCTCAGACATCTCACCGGCCATTCAGAATTTATGTGAAACAAACTCCAGCCGGCCGTTCTGCCCGGCTGACGTGTGTGGCCGTCAGTTGCCTGAAAAATGTATGTTCAGATTTGTTCTTGAAGAAGGTCTTTGAACACGAAGGACTACAACATTTCCTTTTGCACTGGGTCTTTTGCCTAATGAATTTCTTTTTCGGTTGGGGTTCTAAAGAATCTAAGAAGGGTAGAATTTCTGAGTCAGACATAACAAAGGCTTGAGTGTATTTTTATGATCAGTTTTGTCCAGAAAAAAAAAAAAAATGAACCAGGTCAATGAATTATTTATGAGCCTGCTAGCTCTCACCATAGTAAGACAAGATAAAATATTTAATGTGTTTTGCCTTCAATTACATAGGAAAATGTCTAAGAAAGCAACACTGGGATATGTGTTTTATGAAACAGAGGGCACTATGGGCTGTATTGATGTCTGGGTTTCTAACAGTACAGGGAGACACAACTTTTTGTTTGGTTTTGTTTTTAATCCTCACAGGGTATTTTTCTGTTTATCTTCTGATAGAGTGGGAGAGGGAGAGAGAGGAAGAAAGAGAGAAACATCGATGTGAGAGGGACACATTGACTGGCTGCCTCCCCCAGATCGCGGACCAACCGTGGTCCCCACGAACCGCAGGGGAGGTTCGTGCCCTCGACAGCAATGGACCCCCAGCTCATGGCTCCAATGGCTGAGCCAACCCAGCCAGGGGCCAACACACAGCTTTGACTCTTTGTTCCATCACTTTGCTTTGTGTGGAGTCACCACTGACACCTAAAGGTGCCTGATGGGGGTGGCAGTGGCTGCTTCCATCATGGGTGAAAGGCAGGTTTTTATGGGGCTTGTGCAAGTTAGACGAGCCTTTTGGGGCATGGGTTTTTCTGTGTTTTACTGAACCTGAATAAGAACAGATCCGGACTGCTTCACAGTGAATCAAAAGTCCCCTCAACACTCTGGTGACCCATCTAGGACATTTCAGAGATATAATACCAAACCCATTTCTCTCGGTCTCCCTGCTTAAGAAATACATATACAAGGGGTGGGTGGTGGGGATGGAATACATTGAAGTTTTGATGAAATCAACAGAAAACTCAGAAATTCCCCTTCGGGGGATTTTGAGTTGTTGAGCATTTTGATGAAAGTCGGAGAGGCATGTCAGGAAGGTTCACCAATGGGTGAGATGACAGTGGAGAGGGGTGCTTGGCTGGAGGGGGCTGTCTCGTACCGCAGGCTTGCAAAAACATGGTGGATGACCCTTCCAAAGAGAAACACAAGTAATTCCAGAAACAAGCCAGTAAGTGACAGTTCCTTCTTTATACTCGTTGAAAGGCATAACTTGAGAGAACAAAGGCAGGGCTGCCTGTAGAAGTTTAATTTTAATTAAGCTTAATGAAGCCACAGGATATAGTCATGACTTGACTTTTTTTTTTTTTTTTTAAACAAAGATGCCTGGATGGCCAAAGGGAAAATGCAGTCATTTTTCTGTTGCTTTAAGAAAGCACTTTGTACTTTTGTTATTCTGGGTCACAGATCAGCTCCTCTGGGTCTCACGGATCTCAGCTCTAAGTGAGGGGAAGGAGGGGGCCCTGCATCCTGTGATGTCCAAGTCCCCTCTACATTCTGTGACTGTGACCCTAACCTTTCTGCTTTAAGCAAATACAAGTTGAAATGATGGGGTAAAATGCCTGAAGGCTAGGACTCTCTACCCAGATGTCTCCATCAAATCAGGGTCCTTTGGGACCTCCTGGGTTCCACCCTAAGCAGAAGCTTTGCACACTCTTACAGTACACAAGTCAAGTTCTGCATCTCAACCATGTCCAACCAACAAGCCCAAGGTCCCGACTCCCTGAATCCCCTTTGCAAGATGCCCAGGGTGTGGTGTAGCAGAAACAGCCTCCAGCTAGAGCAGATTTGGGCTGGGTGACTTTCTTCCCAGTCACGGATCTGCACTTGGCTGAGCTACAATCGATTACACTCGCCTGAGGTTTGTACACAGGGCAGGCTGGGGTGTGGCGTCAAAGGTCCGATAAAGTGCCCCGTTTCTTCACTCCTGGGGCAAATGATGCTGACTTACTCTGCTCCTGTGGGTCCAGGCACTACCACTCCAATCCTGGATCAAGGGTGCTTGTCAGTGTTTGGGTTTAGCTGGACAAAACGGAACCCTAAGGAAAGCAAATTGTCATCTTTCTAGGTGGAAAACAGACGAAACTAACCTGTGATAAATGATTTTCCCTGGGCAGAGGGGCGAACTGCTTTTCCAGGTGGACACAGACCCATGCTCCGTGGACACAGACGCCTTATTTCTAGACAGAGCTCATTGTCTGACTTGAGTCCACATTCAGGATAGCCTCTGAGTCACGTCCCTGTGAAGGGGCATTCCCTCCAGCCTGCCCTTTGTCAGCTCCCACTGGGTGGAAAGATGAATGATCATTGACTGAATGTCAACAACATGTTTTTAAGCCAAGTGTTTGCCCAGCCTGTGTCCATTGGGGTGGCAGCATGACTGACTGCCTTATTTTCTTCCGCTCCCCTGGAACCTGGCAGCAACCCCCGCACTGCCACCCCAACCCTGGACCCAGGGCATTCGTTAGTGGGTATTTGAACCATAGGCTTTAAAAAAGCCACACGCAGAGAGCCCCCATTAGGCCCAGAAACCTCTGGACTGCAGAGCGAGACATGGAGGTGATGTCACAGGGCCAGCTCAGTGAGCAGGGTCCCCAGGCACTGACAAGTGGCAGAAGGCATGGGGGAGGCTCCTAGAATCCTGAGGGCCAGTTCTTGGTGTCATCATTTGACACAGGGAGGGAAGAGGTGAGAATGGGTTTGGGACGAGGCCAAGTGGCAAACCTGGCAGAGCAGCACGTGCTCCGGGAGGCTCTGGGTGCGAGGGAGCAAGTCACGGGGCCTCTGCCCTCTCGTGTTCCTGTGTGATCTTTCTAGGCACAGTCAAGAAAAAAAGAACATTCTATTTCCTTTGTTACCGAGCTGCTGAATGAAAATAGAATAAACTGCATCTTTTGCTCTAAGTCTAAGAGGTTTCCTAGAATCAGGGGGGGGTGGAGCTGGCAGGGCCTTGGAGGGGCATCCACTCAGTCTCAGCCACAGCCCCTGAGGACACGGGCCAGGCCTGGAACCAAGGCTCCCGCACTCTGTTCTTTTCTCTCCCCGGAGTGTGTTGTTTTTAAACGCTAATCTAGTTAGCTGGCTCTTTTCCTTGTCCCGGAGGAAGAGCACTGGGGCAGGGAAAGGGGGGAGGGAACAGCGAGACAGGCTATTCTGGGCTCACCCAACGGGGAGTTGTGACTGACTGGAGGTTTCCTAGCTCCTCTGAGGGCTCAAATTATTTTTCTCCCCAATTTTTAATTTTGAAGTTTTTCGACTGAAAAAGCAGAGAAATGAGCCAGTGAACCACCCCCAGAATCACCTGTTGTTAACATTTTGTCACATTTGTGGGTGTGCTCTCTCTCTAATTCTACACGTACCTAATTTTTGCATATGTAATATATTCATACTTCGATACATTGTAGATAGTATAAGACATAATGTAATAATTATACAATTTACACATGTATGTAATTTTTGTGTTGAACCTTTGCGAATCTGCAGACATCCAAATACTTCTCCTAAATAGTTCAGCCCATGTCTCCTGAGAACCAGGACATTCTTCTACATAACCAAGCCCAAACTTCATTATTACCACATTTGGAAAACTTGACATTGATAAAATATTATTATCCAATAGACAGCCCATATTCAAGTCCCCCACTATTTCAATGACATCCTTTTTAGCTTCAGGGGTTACTTTTTGAAACTGGAATCTCCCAGGGATGGGAAACTATCTCTCGCCCTTACTTCAGTGCATCTGAGCACTAGATCAGTACTGTGTCGTGATGAATTGATTCTTCATGAATGTCCCCAAACTGCATGTGTGACTACCTGTAAAGCACATTTCAGAACTTCTTGACTTAAGAGTATAGGCACTTTCAGTTCAAGCAATAACACCCAAATCTCAAACACCCTGTGGCTGGAGAGGTGGCTGCCCATGGCCTCCACCCCCTCCACGCTGCTGCTGACCCCATCTCTCCCCCAACTTTGCCCTCCCACCTGGAGAAATGGGCCCAGCTCCCCGTCTCCTCTCATCTTCACCACTCGAGTTATATTTAATCTCACTTCAAATCCCTTTCTCCTCCCCTCCTCTCTCCCGCCTTGCTCAGCTGCCACCAGTAACTCCACCCTCATTTCGTAACATGCTTTCGCCCACCCGGGGCTGGTTTTCTTCTCCCTCCTCCCTCCTCTCCCCATCTTGGCTCCCTTTGTGGGACCAATCATGTCTGTTTCACCCAAGAGTCCTCTTAGTAATATACCTATATTAAGGAAAAGAAAATCTATGTTTGAAAATGCTCCTACATTTTAAAATCTCGATTTCTATTTATAGCCTAAATTGCATTATAACAACAATAAAGTAGTGTTAATAGTGTAAGTGACACTTCTAATCCTGCTTAATCCAACACATCACCTGTTTGAGTTTCCCAAGTCCCTTTCCTGGCAAGTCCATGCTGAGACATGGGACAGTGACAGAGGGCAAGTAGTTTTGTTTTCCGTAATAAATTGCAAAGTTAAGTGTATCAGGGATTCGTGTCTCATCTTCTACAGCTCTTTAAAGGTGCTTAAAAGACACCTCCACGGAATCCACACAAGAGTCTCTCTACTTCCGTATCCTCTGTCCTTTGATTTCATTTCCCTCAAGAACCCAAAAGAAGGTTAAAATAAAGAACTCCTGACCCATCTCAGTCATCCCTACCCCCTGTTGTTGTAGAGGGTAATGCTGAGTTCTGAAGCTTGCATTTTCAACATTTTCGTATTCTTATGGTTGAACTAGGATTTTCTAAGCTAGCTAAGAGGCTAACCACCACTTACAACATTTATTTCTGTGGGTTAAAAATATATTCCGAGTTCTGAGCAAGCGACTCACGGATAAACACTTAGAACGCGGACTGCCAGTGGGTGTGCCCACCGGTACTGGTTTTAAAGTCTCTGCCTTTCTTTAACCCAGAACATGTCAGACTTTTCCAGTCTATGGTCCCTGAAAATGTTTGTTGGTGACAGTCTTCCCTCCACCCCAAGGTGCACAGCAGATCCTCCCGATGGATGTGAGCAGGAGGGGCAGGAGCCTGAGAATGGGACCCTCAGGAAGGAAGAGGAGCGTCTCGCTTGAGGCTCAACCCTGCCAGCGCGGCAGCTGTGGTTCCCTGGGCCCTGTGCCCAGAAAATCCGAAATAGCCCCTCAGTGCGGGGAGCTGTGTAATGCACACACAGGTTCAGCCAGGGCTGAGCACAGAGGTGGATAAGCCATGGCCCCTGCTTCCAGGGGAATGCAAAGTCAATACACGTTAAGCAAATAAACACACAAACAAAAACCAACGAGACACGGTAATCGATGATGAATGGTGGAGTAGAGAGAGATCATCTTGGGCCGGGATGTGAGAGGAAAACTTCAGGGAGGTGGGTGTTTAGAAACTAAGCCAGGCCTCTGAGGATGCAGGGTTAATAGAGGGAGTGAGGGCGTGGGGTGAGGACGCACTGGGCAGGCTTGGTGGCCCACCTGCCCCTGATAACCTGGCATGCTTGTTAAAATTCAGCACCCACACAGATCTCTTGAATTAAGATCTCTGAGAGAGCAGCCCAGAGGTCTGCTGTTTACAAGTGTTCCTGTGACTCCAAGCCACTGAGAGAAGCGAGCACGGACCAGTGAGGGCCTGTGGAAGGGGACGGAGGCCCCGCTTCTGGCTCAAGGTGCCCATTGGTTGTGCCCTGGGCTATGAATCACTTAATCCTGCGGGCCTCAATTTCCCTGACTGGGGTGTGAAATAGAAAAGCAGAATGGGTTGCATTTGTGGGGTGGTGTAGTGACCATCCACTCTCTGAGGGAAGTATTTGTCCTCCTTTTATCTGATTCCCACTGGTCTGTTTTCATAAATGGCCTGTTTCATATACGAGGCAATGGGAGCTCAGAGAGGTTAAGCAACCTTGCCCAAGTCACGCAGCCAGTAAGTGGTGGGTCTGGGATTCCCGTGCACACCTGTGAGGCAGGGGAGCCATGGGCCGGGGCACAGGAACCGTGGAGCGGAGCCTCAGGAGGCTGGTTCGTCAGGGCTCGGCGCCGTGTTCACTAGGGAGGGCTGTGCATGCCCATCTACGCCAAGTCCATTTCCTTTGACTAAAGCCAAAATGAGTGATCCATTGCACCTCGGGCCAGCCTCTGCAGCAATCTCAACCCCACCACCCATAACTAAGCCTCGAGATTTTACACTCTGTGTGGAGCGAAGCTCAAAGCTATCTTCTTCCAGACAGAGAACGTTCTGGACCGAGACCCTTTTTCTTTCTCTGGTAACTGGCCCAAAAGACCTGGGGATGTTAGCCTATCAAATTCCTCTCTCCAAATGTAAACCGTCAGGTTGTCTCACACAAGGACGTCTTTGGATGAGGCGATGCTGTGATCGTGGAGTTCATTTCTACCCTTTATGTCCAAAGGGCAAGCAGATTTTCTCTACTCTCTCCTTTCATATCATGAAGTCTCTTTATTTTGCGTGAAAGGTGGGCCAGGAGCCTTGTGGCTTCCTACCTGTGACACTCACCCTCGGGGAACTCAACAGTCAGAATCAGATACTCATATTTTACCTGTTTTGGTGCAGTCTAGTAGTAGTCACAAGAATAATCTTTGCTTTATTGAAGCTACTTTAGAATCATGGCTATTCTTTGATTCTTTCGGATTGAAACGCTTAAGTTCAGAGGTTTAAATGTTGGCCTTGTCTTTAAAGTGAAAAATTCAATAAAGCAGCAAATGTCAATAAAAGAGAAAAAGACCCTTCAACAAATATGAACCCCCTTCTCACACTGTGGAGCTTGTGAGCCAGACTCAACCTACATGCAGGGCTGGTTGGAGCATCGTCCCCTGCACCGAAGGCCATGGGTTCAAGTCCCAGTCAGGGCATATACCCAGGTTTCATGTTTGATTCCCTGTCTGGGCACGTACCAGAGGCAACCGATTGACGTTTCTCTTTCACATCAATGTTTCTCTCTCTCTTCCTCCTCCTCTTTCCCCCTTCTTTCTTTCAAATCAATAAACATATCCTCGGGTGAGGATTAAAAATTCAGGGCCTTGTGACAGAAGCTGTGCAATAGCAACAAAAGGAAGAATTTTAAACCCGAGGGCAGTTGGAACTGGAAATGTGAGGCATCTGAGCGAGTCACATCAGGTCCAGGGCGGGAGGCACAGTAGCGCCAGGAGCAGCGCCAGCCCCTCCCTCCTCAAGCATCCTGCTGTTTTTCCCACCTGTCAGATTTTGCCCTTTACTGTGAACACCGTGAAGGCAGACGGTGCCTGCCTTGTCCCCAAGGTGCCAGCACATAGTAGGCACACCGCACCTCTCCGCCGAACTAGGGCTGATCCGGAGCCGAGGACCAGGCTTGGTGTTCACCCCATCAGCTGGTGCCTGAGCCCCATGATTCCTATCATCCTGGGTAGGTGTCTTGGGACCTTTAGACTCCCTCTGAATAGAGAATGCAAATTGCCACTTGGCTGTATGACCTGTAATTAATCTTATCTCAGCGGTAAACCCATAATTCGTGGTGGTTTGGTTTGGTTTTCGAGACGGAAACTGAGCGTCCTGAGAAACGAACTCACTTTGATCTCGACACGTGAAGTCGAAGTCCAACATTTCTGTCGTGTTTCTGCTTAGAATGTGCTGACATGCATCAGACAGACACGTAGGGACAAGGGACGGGCATTTCCAAAGAGTTGGGAGGCTCCATGACTAATCACCTCAGCTGTGATTACACGCTTGTTCAGATGCTGGTTCCCTTGGCTACGGAGACAGGGTTTGTGGAAAGAAGATTGGAGATTTCATCAGAAGTTTAAATAGGAGCGATCCTTCTCGCTGGGGGCTGGTGGGGTGAATTAGTCCGAGCCCAGGGCTGAGCAGGAGGAATGTGAACAGGAAGTCGACTGTCAGCCCCTCAGCTGCACCACTGTGCCGCCCTGGGGGACCAGGCTCCTGCAGGTCAAGCTGTCCCTCCCAGGAGCTGGGTTACATGGCACCACCCACGGCCTGTCCGTGCACAGCCTGGGACCACAGCACACATTCAAGGTGCAGAGGGAAGGCTTCCAGGGCGTTGTCTGGCCCTAGAGATACTCAATGCCTGCCTGGAGGAGGTCACAGCTGTAATCTGACCTCATTTGCAATCTCTATCCAGTAGGATAAAAACATCTGAAAAAAGAAAACTTTCAAGAGAGCATTCATGGAAACCAACCTTAACAACTGTCGCTTCTGTATTCCTGGGCCAGCTTTCTCTCCACCATTGTTATCTGCTGGTCTCCGTAGGAAAAGCTGGTCGGTGCTCTGCAGCATCAGGAACGTGGGGAAGGAGCAGGGATGCACACGGCGTCCCACAGAGAAGGGGCCCAGCCAGGCCAGCTGCTCCTGGCCGCCCTGGTTAGTAACGAGGAGGGGTGGAGAGAGCTGGAAAAAAGATGTGCGGCCCTCGCCGGTTTGGTGGCTTCAAGTGGCTGTCACTTACATGTTTGCACCCCAGGTTCTATGATCGGGGTGGGAGCACAATAAGAGAACCCCAGAAAGCAGAGCTGGATGGAGAGAGACGGACCTCTGGAGAGAAGCAACCTGAGAGGTCATGAGTCGGCTAAGTGACACTTTTTTTTTTAATCCTCACCCAAGGACACTTTTGCATTCATCTTCGGGTAGAGCGAGATGGAAAGAGAGAGAAACATTGATGTGAGAGAGACACATCGAGTGGTTGCCACCCACAAGACTCCAACCGGGGCTGGGGACAAACTGCAACTGAGGTACGTGCCTTTAGTGGGAACCGAACCCTGGCCTCTCTGGACCGTGAGCCGATGTTCTAACTGCTGAGCCAAACTGGCCAGGGCTGAGGGATGCTCTTAACACGTCTTCTTCCAACTTGGGCCATTTCTGCCTGCTGATAATTTTTTTTTAAGTGCTGGGGGATGTTTCAGGAAACAAGACCTTTGTAATGCTCGTGACAAAAATAGAGACTAGTGTGTATTCTTGTAGGAGCTGCTCGACAGTAGCTAAGAAATCAAGATCAGATGCCTTGGGGGCTGAGCCCCTGAGGAGCCTAATCGAATACATATTGCCCCCCAAAAGTTCGCCAACACACACGTTATTCAACTTCCCTGCAGAGCGCCCCAAGGGGCAAAGTCAATGAAATCTAGAACAAATCACCGGACTCCTGCCTACCACCGTGTCCTTGGCGATGGAGGGCGTGTCCCTTTCATCGACCCTGGTGGACATGCCGGAGAAAGGTTGGGTGATGCTTTGCTCTTTGAGCTTCGATTTAAATGAGAGGAAAGTTGTGGTACCAAAGATAAAAAGAATGAGTAAAAATTTGAAGGTAGAGAAAGACAGATCAGGCAAGGGGTCCTCAGACGGGCGGCTCTGTCGCTGAGGGCCATCTGGCTGCCCGTTGTAAAGCTCTTCATCTGTGCCATCTGGTCCCCAGTCCTGTGGTGGGTGATGTGGGAAGCAGGCTGCTGATGTCGGCCAGAGGGGAGTGCGGAGGCCTCCTTCAAACAACACAGCCAGGGACCACCAAGTTCGGGTTGAATTCAGCTGTATATTTAAATATATTGACATCTCATCATCTCTTGCTAAGAAAACAAAACCTTAAAAAAGTCTTTGGTCTTACAGTTACTTAGGGTAAATGAGAGGATGTGTGGTTATTTTTAAAGTTCAGCAAACCCTGACTGGTGTGGCTCAGTTGGTTGAGTGTCATTCTGTTTCTTTCTTTTTTTTTTTTATCCTCACCCGAGGACATTTTTCCATTTTTTGTTCAGGTAGAGTGGGAGGGAGAGAGAGAAACAGAGAGAGAGAGAGAAACATCGATGTGAAAGGAACACATCGAGTGGCTGCCACCCGCACAACCGACCAGGGCCGGGGACAAACTGCAACCGAGGTATGTGCCCTTAGCGGGAACCGAACCCGGGTCTCTCAGGACCGCAGGCCGACGCTCTAACCGCTGAGCCAAACCGGCCAGGGCGTCATTCTGTTTCTGAAAGATCTCGGATTCCATTGCCGGTCAGGGTGCATTCCCAGGTTGTGGGTTCGATCCCTGGTCGGGTTGTGTGTGGGAGGCAATTGATCGATGTTTCTCTCTCACACTGATGTCTCTTGCCCTATCCCTTCCTCTCTCTCTCTAAAAATCAATAAAACCATATATATTTTTAAAAAGTTCAAGTCTAGTTGAGCTCCCAGGGATGGGGGTGCAGGATAAACATAAACAGCAGCATAAACACGAGAAGAATGGGTTTCTCTGTATTCTTCTATGAGTGGTATTTATGTCCTTGCGTCCAGGTTAGGGTCAGGAGTGGGGACCAAACAACTCGATAAGGTAGAACCCAGGACACCTATCCCACCCCCTTACACACACACACATGCACACGCACACACACACACACACACACACACACACACTAGCTTCATAGAGCTGGTTTCTCTCTTGTTGCTGTAATATTTTTGGCAACAATCAACTTCTTTAACATTTTTACATTTTACTGTACAGAAAAAAAGAACCCAAAGGACATAAACTCCAATTACTTGTGTCCTTCGGTGTTCATGTCTAAACCTTGCCAATATGATGTACATAGTCCTCAGTGTGAATCTACTACTTCATGTTCCAATTTTTCACTCATTACGTTTTTGTCTTTACATTTCCAAGATAGTTAAGTTATATTCACTGACGTATACACTGCCATTCTTATTAGCTACCAATCCTAGGCATCCTCTGACTATTGGATTTGCAAGGTTAGGATAAATCTTTGCAGCTATAGAGAGGGGTGGCAGTCATCCCTGGGTGTCTTTTGCTAGAAAGGTATATGATCTGAGCTAAACAGATACATGCTTTAAATCTCAAACTGTTTCCAGTGTTTGAAAAGTTCAGGCCCAGAAGAAATGAAGTTAGCTGGACGGTTGTGGTTGCTTACTACTTTATAACAGGCCATAGGTTCAGAGTCCAAAAGGGTTCGGATTTCTACCCCACGTTTGATGTCTCAGACCTCAATCCAGAGGAGAGAGGGCTGAATTGACTTCCCTGCACCCCAGCCCACGGCAGTGATATGGAGGCTCGGGGGCCCCGGCCCAGCCCTCCCCACCACAGCGTGTCGGGGCAGAGATACCAGCCATGCTGGCATCTGTAGCTGCTGAGCTCCTTCCCCTGGCTCTTCTGGTGTGGATGACAGGTGCCCCCACTGCCCACTATTGCAGAATAACAAGTGGATTAGCCACAGGAGTTGCTGGGAGTGGCAAGAAGAATGAATGGTGAGCAGCAGCGCCACGTGAGGCCCAGTAGGACTAGCAGGGTGTGACGGGAACATAGAAAGGAGAAACACAGGTGGACCAGACACAGTCAGAGCAGCTAAAAGCTGCCCAAAGGCTTCTAAGAGCTGGGTGACAGGGAGTGTGGAAAAAGTCCACAGCTCAGGAGTTGGGGTGCCTCACAAAAGGTGCCTTTTTCACCTCTATCCTTTGTTCTTTTCCTCTTTAAGTCACATCTATGGTTTACATAGAATATGCTTTGCGTGTTCAGTTTAAATTATGGAGAGGACTGTCTTTATCTACTTGCAGGTGAAAACTGCCTCTTTGTTATTCCAGGACAAAGTATTCTGGGGAGCTTTGTGGTTTTTGTTTTGTTTTAACTTTTTTTCTTTATTGATTTTAGAGAGAGAGGAAGAGAGAGGGAGAGAGATAGAAATATCGATGACAGAGAACATCAATTGGCTGCCTCCTGCATGCCCCCCACTGGGGATTTGACCCACAACCTGGCATGTGCCCTGGCCGAGAATTGAACCCGTGACCTCTTTGTGCATAGGTCGATGTTCAACCACTGAGCCAAACCAGCCAGACTTTGGGGTGGGGGAGCTTTGTTAAAGCGAGCACTCTCCTTACATTCTTCTGAGTTACTGGTAAACTCCAGTGTGAGATTCCAGTTCCAAAGCAGAAGCCAAGCCCTGGCCGGTTTGGCTCAGCGGTTAGAGCATCGGCCTGCGGTCCGGAGAGTCCTGGTTGGGTTCCTGCTAAGGGCATGTCCCTCGGTTGCAGTTTGTCCCTAGCCTTGGGTGGGGTCATGAGGGTGGCAGCCACTGGATATGTCTCTCTCACATCGATGTTTCTCTCTCTCTCTCTTCCTCCCTCTCTCCCTCCCACTCTAACTGAAGATAAATGCAAAAATGTCCTAGGGTGAGGATAAAAAGAAACAAAGTAGAAGTCAATACTTTGTTCTTAAACAGAGCCTGTCAGGACCTTGGTGATTTGCTGTCCATTTTTGTTTGTTTGGGTTTTTTCCTTTTCAAATTACTTGATTGTGGTTTGATGCCTTGCATAGATTGAAAAATTTAGTTAATTTTATTGACTCTCATATAGCAAATAGGTTGTATCACAATTAACAGATACATTTGTAATCCCATTAATCAATGTAGTTTAAAAGGTATGATGAGCAGATCCAAGATGGCAGCAGAGTAGGTAGATGTTACGCTCACCTCCTTCCAGGACCAAATTGGAATTACAATTAAAACATAGAACAAACAACCTGAATAACCAACCCAGGACTAGCTTAAAAGAAGTCTTATAACCAAGACTTACAGAAGAAGCCAGACCTAGATTGGAAGGAAGGACGGAGACTCAAAAAGGGTTGGCTCTGCTCCCATGGGCGGCAGCTGAGGTCCAGAGGGATATCTCAGTGTCAAGGTTCCCCCTGAGGAGTGTGGGGTCTCAACCCCAAGCTGGGCTCCCAGTCCAGAGCACCAGAGCTGGGAAGAGGTGCCCACATAACATCTGCCTGTGAAGAACAGTGGGAATTCTGTCCACCAGGGAGAGACGGTAGTTTGCTAGAGACAGAGGCATCCTCTTAATGGGCCAACACACAAAATCTCATTCATAGTCATTCACCCTGAGTTCTGGTGGAGGGAGGGCGGAGTGGACTAGAGTCATGTGAGGAGCCACTGGGGCTTGTGGCTCTGGGAAGAGAGACGAAGGGACAGCCACCCGGACCCCTGTGTTGAGTCCCTCTCCTACACCACAGACGCCATCTTTCATGGGTGGAGCACTCCCCTCCATATGGCATCAGCCTGGGGAAATGCACTAGCCCCACCTTCTGGATTCCTTGTAGCCCCACACTGTAGAGCTTGCACCCTACTGAGCAGTCAACCACTTGAGCCAAGGTGTAGAGGTTTAGGCAGACTCAAGGATGTCAGTGACTGAGTTGTGTGGCTTTGGGGTGGGGGCCATTTTCCCCCTTTTACCATAAACCTGACTGGTGCTTCCCCCCTCACAGGAGATCTGTTAGCCCCATTCTCTGGGTTCTCCAGGCCCCACTCTCTTGACTCCTGGTGGTCCCACCCTGCTGAGCTCAGGATCCCCAGCAGGTCTGTCTGGGAAGAATCCAAGATAGACTCACATTGTGTGGTTCTGGGGCAGGGGCCACAGCCCCCACCTTCCCCCAAGCCTGATGGAATGTCCCCCTTATGAGACATCCACTAACTCCATCATCCTGACTCTCAGCGGTCCTGCCCTGCTGAGATAGGGCTCCTAGAAGAATATGAGTCAGACTGAGATGTTTGGCTCTAGAATGGGAGCCATTTCCCCCCAGCATGCCCGACAAGTGCAGAGACCTCCCTTCACATGGCCAAATCTTGGTTTGTTTGGGCCTAATAAACTGCTGGCCTCACCCTGATGACACCATGAGACCCCACCCCACCACAAAGGTGTGCAAGCACCCAGAGGGTGACAGCTAGACTTGGTATAACCTGGGACATTTTTTGAGTGGCCTCAGATCCAGCCCTGGCACTAAGTTTGAACCTGTATCAGTCTGGTGAACACCACGCACTCCTACCTGCTGACTCACTGAGAACCTGCCTTATGCACTTGAGAACTGCCAGAGGCTCTTTCAGTGACTGAGCTTAACAGGCAGCCAGCAGGCAGAAGCAGGCAGAGGCGGATTCCAGGGTGCCTTGGGACTTTTAATGACCTGTCCCTGGGCCCAGTGCTGGTAAAAACCAATCTTGGTGCATAGCTTGGTTCTTCCTGCACACACCCAAGCCCAGCAGAGGCAGCCACAAACTGTGAGTCTTTGTAGCTCCAAACAGGTTGTCCAGGACCAATCACAGACAGTGTCTGACATTGTCTGGCACCAGAGTCCTTCCCAAGAGGCCCCAGAACCAACACACCCAGTGGACATCTTCAGACATCAGAACAGGATCCAGATAGCTTCACAGGTGGCATATCCAAAGGGAGATCTCAGCAGGCACCAGACCCTGCTGAGGTGAATTCCATGTCATGTGGTCAGCACCTGCACAGCTCATACACTGTGGTCATGGTTCATCCTCACAGTCAGCCAGTCTGAGGGTCAACCCCATGCATGAACAAACCTATAACAATAAAGACGCAATTACAATAAGAGGGCCCACATAACCTACACAAGGGATGTTCCAGGAGCACCCAGCTCAGGTGATCAAGAAGAATGAGTCATTGGATCCCACAGGACACCTACTACATAAAGCCACACTACCAAGACTGGGAGTCATAGCAGGTCTGCCTAATACATAAAAACAAACACAAAGAGATGGCCAAAATGGAAAGACAAAGAAACATGCCCCAAATGAAAGAACAAGAGAAATCTCCAGAAAAAGAGCTACATGAAATGGAGACAAGCAACTTATCAGATATAGAGTTAAAAAAATGGTTATAAGGATGCTCAAGGAACTTAATGTGAACTACAACAGTATGAAAAAGGACATAGAAACTATAAAAAAGAACCAATCAGAAATGAAGAATATAATATCTGTAATGAAGAACATACTACAAAGATAGGTTGGATGGAGCAGATCACATCAGTGATTTGGAAGACAAGGTACAGAAAACACCCAATCAGAGCAGCAAAAAGAAAACACATTTTTTAAAAACTGAGGGTAATTTAAGGGACATTTGGGAGTACATGAAGCATAACAACATTGACATCATAGTGGTACCAGAAGAGAAGAGAGAGAGCAAAGGATTGAGAACCTATTTCAAGAAATAATGACTGAAAATTTTCTTAATTTGGCGAAGGAAAAAGACACACAGTCCAGAAAGTGCAAAGAGTCCCAAACAAGATGAACCCAAAGAGGCCCACACATCATAATTAAAATGGCAAAGGTTAAAGACAAAGAGAGAGTCCTGGCTGGTTTGGCTCAGTGGTTAGAGTGTTGGTCTGTGGACCAATGAGTCACAGGTTCAATTCTGGTTAAGGGCACCTACCATGGTTATGGTTCATCCCCGGTCCTGGTCAGGTCATGTGGGAGGCAACCAATTGATGTGGCTCTATCACATCGATATTTCTCTTTGTCTCTCTCTCTCCCTCCCTCCCTTCCACTCTATCTGATGATAAATAGAAAAGTATCCTCGGGTGAGGAAGTGAACAACAACAAAAAAGAATGTAAAGACAAAGAGAGAATCTGGAAAGCAGCAAAAGAAAGACAGTTACCTACAAGGGAGCTCCCATAAGACTAACAGCTGATTTCTCAACAGAAACATTTCAGGCCAGAAGGGATTGGCATAAAATATTTAAAGTGATGAAAAGCAAGGACCTTACCACCAAGACTACTTTAACCAGCCAGGCTATCATTTAAAATTGGAGAAATAAAGAGCTTCCCAGACAAGGAAAAGCTAAAGTAGTTCCTTACCACCAAACCAGTATTATAAGAAATATTAATGGGTGAAGAAGACGAAGACGAAGACGAAGAAGGAGAAGGAGAAGGAGAAGGAGAAGAAGAAGAAGAAGAAGAAGAAGAAGAAGAAGAAGAAGAAGAAGAAGAAGAACAACAACAACAACAACAACAACAGAGGGACATAGTTAAAAAAATAAAAAGGCAATAAATAAAAAGTAGTGGGTTTGACTCCCAGTCAGGGCATATATCTAGATTACAGGTTCAAACTTTTGTCGTGGTGTATACAGTAGGCAGCCAATCAATGTTCTTCTCTCACATTAATAATCACTTTAAATGTAAATGGCTTAAATGCTCCAATCAAAAGACACAGGGCCAGTGTGGCTCAGCTGGTTGGAGAGTCATCCTGTACACCAAAAGGTGATGGGTTAGATTCCCAGTCAGGGCATGTATTCAGGTTGCGGGTTTGATTCCCAGTCCCAGTCGGGGTAATTGTCTCTCTCACATCAATATTTCACTCTCTCTCCCTCGTTCTCCCTCCCTCCCTCTCTTCCTTCCTCCCTCCCTTCCTCCTTATCTCCCTCCCTCCCTCTCACTCTATTTAAAAATCAATGGGAAAATATCCTCAGGTGGGGATAAAAAAATAAATAAAATTCAAGAGGAAGGAAGACTCCCAAGCTCATTTTATGAGGCCAGCATTATCCAAATTCTAAAACCAGACAAAGACACTACAAAGAAAGAAAATTATAGGCCCATATCCCTAATGAACATAGATGCTAAAATCCTTAACAAAATATTAGCAAACCAGATCCAGCAATACATTAAAAAGATCATACACCATGATCAAGTGGGATGTATTCCAGGAATGCAAAGTTGGTATAATATCCACAAATCAATAAATATGACACCACCTAAACAAAACGAAGGATAAAAATCACATGAAAAAGGTGAAGGGATTAAGAAAAATAATCTATGGCCTGGCTGGTGTGGCTCAGTGGCTGAGCGTCAACCCATGCACCAGGAGGTCACCGGTTTGATTTGCAGTCAAGATACATGCCCAGGTCGTGGGCCCAATCCCCAGTGGGGGGCATGCAGGAGGCGGCAAATGATGTTCTTACTTATCGATGTTTCTATCTCTCTCTTCCTCTCCCTTCCTCTCTCTAAAATCAATAAAATAATATTCTTTCTCTGTGTGCCTTTCCAACAGAGCTCTCAGACCCATTGATGTAAACTCTGAAGACCCCACAGACTGTGCACCAAGAATTCAGTCCAGGTCCTCGGCAGATGGGCGTCAGTATTATCTGCTAGACAGCAGAATGGAGACCACACCCTTAAATTCCCAGAAGGAGCTGTCAGTGTGTAAGGATGGAGAAGACTGTCAGGAAAATGGAGTTCTACGGAAGGCTGTCCCCGCCCCTGCGGATAAGGTGGAATCTGGCCACATCTCCAATGGGTACTCAGCGGTTCCGAGCCCCAGTGCAGGAGATGACACTCAGCACTCTGTCCCAGCTGCCACCACCGCCCTAGTGGCTGAGGTTCACCAAGAGGAACGGGAGACCTGGGGCAAGAAGGGGGATTTCCTCCTGTCGGTCATTGGCTATGCTGTGGACCTGGGCAACGTCTGGCGCTTCCCCTACATATGTTACCAGAATGGAGGGGGTCAGTATCACCGGCCACCAGCAATCTTTTCTGTCTTGTTTAACTGATATGCGTCTGGGAACATGATTGCTTAGACTTAGAAGCTTATCTAAAAGATAAATCTCCAGTAAGCCAGCACACTTTGAGTCTGCATGCCTGAGGCTCTCAGGGTTATGAAGTTGGATGAAATCTCCCTAATCTGACCTCAGCAGATTTTATCATCATTAATGTTCCATTTGCTGAAGAGCCCTTCTCATCCCTGCATTATCTAAGCTCCCCTCTCCACCCGCGAGATGTGAGGGATGACCGGCAGCCCTGTGCTGAGCTCCTTTGCTCCTGCTCAGAGGAGTCCAGAGAGGGGAGATCTGTGTAAGGAAAAACTGGGAGGTAGATCTAGGGTCCAGACCCTCCTGGGCCTTTGGACCTGGGTGAGATCAGAGAAGGGCGTCAGCTCAGGTGCAGAGTCTTAATTACCCAGCCAAGCAGGACACTAATGCCGACCTCAAACCATGCATGGATGTGCCCTGTATCTCTGACGAGAGGGTTAGATTTTTGAGGCCAGAGACTAGCTTTTGTTCCTCCTCCTCCTACCCCCAACGCCTCCCAAGTAGTTAACTTCCAGATTGAAAAACAGAAGCTGACTGTGGGCCTGGACCTGGGAGCCCAGAGGGAGGAGTGAGCAGGTGTGCGGCCTCTGTGCTGACGCACTGGACTTGCTCTCAGAACCGGAACAGGACAAACGATGGGAATCCTTTCCGTCGATATTTATTTTGACAGGAGCTCTGGGAACAGATTTGGGAGAGCAACTAAAGTGAGGTTTGGGAAGTAATTCATTTGTGTCCATGGCCTGACACGGACTTGCCTGTCTTGGCTGCTTTTTAGGGCCGTGGTCCATGCAGCTGCAGAGGCAGCTTCTGCTCCGAGGGCGGGAGAGGGAGTCCAGCGCTCGCTGCCCAGGAGGAGCAGAGGTTGGAATCACCTCGTCTCCAACCTTAGCCTGAGCGTTACATAAGGGGCTGGGTCACCGGTGCCATTTCCCACACACTCATTTCTTACGGTGAAGCCAGGCAAGCAAACCTTTTGGACAAATGCCACCATGATGATACAATGTGGTTCTTATTCCCAATTCAGATTTCTTCAGAGTGACTGCAAGTTAGGTGGGACCTTTCTGAGCTGCACTGACTTCGGGTTTTTAGGTTCAAAGCACTTTATGGGAGGAAACGTTGTCTGGGAGAATCAAGCTGACCCATCCTTTGGGCTAACGCTCAGGCTGCAGGTGACCAGTCCTTAACTTGGCATTTCCATGTTCTGCTTCAGCCACGAGAACCAGGGGACACCGCTGAGATGCAGCAGCTCCGCCCTCTTTGCGACAAACTATGCTGTTCAGGCACACCTGCCAAAATGGCTCAAGAGGGAGCATCCTGGCTCAAAATTCAATGGGATTATGGAAAATAGCTAAATATCAATAATCAAGTGTCTGGAGTCAGGGGTAATCCTAAGGAACAAAGATATTAATTGAGTGACGTGTAGATTGTTGTAGCTCTTCTACAGTTTGTCACAGGAGTTTTTTATCCTCACCCGAGGATATTTTTCCATTTTTTGTACAGATAGAGTGGGAGGGAGAGAGAGAGGAAGGGAGAGAGAGAGAGAAACATCGACATGAAGGGACACATCGAGTGGCTGCCACCCGCACGACCAACCAGGGCCGGGGACAAAGTGCAACCGAAGTACGTGCCCTTAGCGGGAACCGAACCCGGGTCTCTCCGGATCGCAGGCCGATGCTCCAACCGCTGAGCCAAACCGGCCAGGGCTTGTCACAGGAGTTTTGTTCCAAGGGTCCCAAATACTGGTCCCTGTGCTGGTTGCATCAGAATCACGTAGGAGCTTAAATTTTTGTTTGTTTGTTTTTTGTGGGGTTTTTTTGTTATTCCCATACCTGGAGCTCCTGCTTCCGGAAGCCTGGGGGGGGTGTGTGTGTGTGTGTGTTTTTAAGCCCAGCAGTGATTATGATGGATGGCTGTCCTCAACCTTGTGATTTTATAGGGGAGGAAATATTCAGAGTGTGAACACAGTGTGATGTCACTCAGCTCAAGCACCAGGGGGCTCTGCGATTCTCGGCGTGGCCCCTGGTGTCCAGGTCACTTGGGCCGTCCTGGCACAGATGTGGGCAGGGAGTAAAATTGTTTTTCATCTGCCTCAGGGGCATTCCTTATCCCCTACACCATCATGGCCATTTTTGGGGGCATCCCACTCTTCTACATGGAGCTTGTGCTGGGCCAGTACCACCGAAACGGGTGCATTTCAATATGGAAGAAAATCTGCCCTATGTTCAAAGGTAACTGAAAGGCTTGAGTGGGTGGGTGGGTGGATGTTCCAAGTGGTGATTTCTATCAGTGGGTGGGAGCTGGGGACTTTCTGAAATCCGTTAAGCTTTCGGTAACCCTGGGAGACAACTTGAGTACAGTAATTTTTTTAACTGCTCAAGTGGTATGAGATTGTTAAAAGGAAACAGAATAAAGGACAGTGTAAACGAAATGGAAACAGTTAAAGCATCCTCAGCACACACACTTCTGAACCCTGTCACCTTGCAAACGCCTATAGCCCGTACAGTCGTACAGTCGTTTACCACACTGCCGCTTTCCTGCTGCCTCCTGAGCTTTTGGGGAATGAAGTGAGAGGCAGCCCCCACCCTGCCCCTCCCCTGCTGCGTGCCCTCCAGTGCCCTGTTGCAGTCTTTCCCTGTTGGGCTGCCTTTCATGTCGGCCTCCCTCACCCTCTGTCCAGGGATCGGTTACGCCATCTGCATCATTACCTTTTACATCGCCTCCTACTACAACACCATCATGGCCTGGGCGCTCTACTACCTCATCTCCTCCTTCACCAACCAGCTGCCCTGGACCAGCTGCAATAACCCCTGGAACACTGACAACTGCACCAACTACTTCTCCGAGGGCAACGTCACCTGGACACAAGACTCCACATCGCCTGCGGAGGAGTTTTACATGTAAGTGCCTGTAAGTGAGGGGGTGGTCTGTTGAGGGCAGGCCACACCCTTGGGTTTGGCCCAGGCCCAGGGGGACTCTACCTTGAGTGTCCATACCTGGCCTTCTGTGCTGGCCGGTCTTTCCGATGAGCCTGCCAGGTGGCTCCAATGTGCCCAGGACGATCCTCACCTTCACGTTCCAAAATGACCCGCTGCTTCCAAACCGCCCTTCTTCCTGGGCCCTCCTCTAGCCAGTGTCATGGAAGCAAAGCCTCTGACCACTTTGATCATTTGACACTGTTCACATAGTTCCTGGTTTCATGTGTTCACTTCGTAAGTGGGATCGACCCTTGGGGGGAAGATGCCTGGAGCAGCGTGCACATTTGGGGTGGGGAAGGGGCCTGCTACTCACACTTACAAGTCCTCACGTACCCCGAAGCCAGTCGTGCTGGTCGTGTGCCCTGGCGGTCAGGTCTGAGCCAGGGGAGGAGCGCCCTGGAAGGCTCCTTTGGGCTGAGTGCGTTTCCCAGGGCTGGTCAGCGGAAGGCGCTGGCCCCTCCTACAGGTCGGGCAGAGCCAGTCCCAGCTCTTGCTAAGGCTGAGTGCCCACTTGTGCTTGCGGCGCTGTGTCCATTTCGCCTCTTGGCGCTGCCTCCAGGTTCACGGGCAGGGGCCTCAGGTCGCAGCTCGGACCGTCTCCTGGGCCTTCTCTTCTCTTTCACTCCAGGCGCCACGTCCTGCAGATTCACCAGTCTGGGGGGCTCCAGGCCCCGGGCGGCGTCAGCTGGCAGCTTACCCTCTGCATCATGCTGATCTTCACTATTGTCTACTTTAGCATCTGGAAAGGTGTCAAAACATCTGGCAAGGTGATCTCAGACTCAGAACTCAGGCACCCAGACAGGCACTGACAAGAGGGCATGGTTTCCTTCTACGCCAGACATTCCATGATGCCCAAGCTCCCTTCACCAAATCTGTTAGAAAGTTCTAGAAATGGTCCAGTCTCAAGACCCATTTCATAATTTTTTTAAAAATTCCTTAAATCCGCCCTGGCCTGTTTGGCTCAGCGGTTAGAGTGGTGGCCCGTGGATCAATGAGCCACGGGTTCAATTCCAGCCAAGGGCACGTGCCTTGGTTGCAGTTCCTCCCGGCCCTGGTCAGGTCGTGCAGGAGGCAACCAGTTGATGTGTCTCTATCACTTTGATGTTTCTCTCTGTCTCTCTCTCTCCCCGTCCCTCTCACTCTATCTAATGATAAATGGAAAAATATCCTCGAAAGAAGAATAAAAAAAAGGGGGGAGAGGCCTGGCCAGTTTGGCTCAGCGGTTAGAGCATCGGCCTGTGGTCCAGAGAGACCCGGGTTCGGTTCCCACTAGGGGCGTGTGCCTAGGTTGCAGTTTGTCCCTGGCCCTGGTTGGTCGTGCTGGTGGCAGCCACTCGAATGTGTATCTTTCATGTTGATGTTTCTCTCTCTCTTTCTTCCTCTCTCTCTCTCTCTCTCACTCTATCTGAACAAAAAATGAAAAAATGTCCTCGGGTGAGGATAAATAATGGGAAAAAATAATTATATAAAAAAAAATTCCTTGAACCCATTAGTAGTGTCATAATTACTAATAGTGGCAATAATTTACTGAAAACCCATCGTGGACTGTGTTCAGTGCTTTATATACCCTGGCTACTTGACTATTTCCTGCAGGATACTTTCCCCATTTACAGCTGGGGAGTGGACTTAGAGGTTGTTAGTACCAGTGAGCAGTGGATCAGATACCTGTCTGGTTCTAAAGGCTGCAATCTTTGTTATACCACCCTGCCTCCTAAGTTTACGAGGGGGGGGGGGGTAGGTCTCCTTTCCTGGAGGTTTTCAAGAATAAAAGATCCCATCATCCACGTGGTGACCTGGGTTTCCTTCCTCACAGGTGGTATGGGTGACAGCCACCTCCCCCTACATCATCCTGTTGATCCTGCTGGTGAGGGGGGCCACCCTCCCCGGAGCCTGGAGGGGTGTTTTCTTCTACTTGAAACCCAGCTGGCAGAAACTCCTGGAGACAGGGGTAAGGCAACGAGGAAAACGGCGTGCACCTCTCTGTCATTTCATTAAGTGAAGCGAGTCCTCCAAATAAGACAGGAGCGACAACTGCAATTTGGGTTCAATGGCAAGTCTACAGTGATACTTTAAATCAGAAATATAAGCATGCAAAGTACAGTTGAGGCCACTGGATTGGTTAATGCCCACATGGTAGGAAGAGAAATCACGTTTGTTTGCACTTGCTATGTGGCCATCCTGGAACGAGCCTTGAGAGCTGTTTCTTTGTGTCTGCACAGAGCCGAGTGGGGCAGAGGGCGCTGGCCCTGCCGGCGCCGGGGGTCGCCTGGGGCTCAGCCCTCACCCTGCCTCTGCTGTGTTCCAGGTGTGGGTGGATGCTGCTGCTCAGATCTTCTTCTCACTTGGTCCTGGCTTTGGGGTCCTACTGGCTTTTGCTAGCTACAACAAATTCAACAACAACTGTTATCAGTGAGTATCGGGGGCCCCCAAGCAAAGTTTAAAAATGGGGTAACTGTAAGTCAGCTGGTCTGGAGGAAGGTGATTGAACCGATGGCTTCAAACTGGGCTGGACTAAGGCCATGTTGACACTCTGACCCTCGGGGGTGCCAGAGGTCCCTGACCAATTCACCTGTGGCCAGAGCCTCACCCCGGCAACTCGGGTTGAGAGAGGCCCCATGCCACTTCTGTTTTGTGAGTTTCTGTATATTAAAAAAATTAAAGAAGAGATTCTAAAGCAGATTTACAAAAACTGCAACAGACCCTAAACGTTTGGATTTGACTTATTGTATTTCACAAAATAATTATAATGTGATAATTTGTTTGTGTATATATATACAAAAAGTATAATGATTAAACTATTTTGACCAACACAAAATGCCATAATTTTTGTGGCAAAATCTTATTTCAGAAATGTTGACAAAAGAGAGTATTGAACCAATTATGATTTAAATACTACTCATGGTCTTTAGACTTGGCTTTTTTTTTTGTTTGTTTTTATTTATTTTTCTTTATTGATTTTTAGAGAGAGAGGAAGGGAGAGGGAGAGAGAAACATCGATGAGAGAGAACATCGATTGGCCGCCTCCTGCATGGCCCCCACTGGGGATTGGACCCACAACCTGGTCATGTGCCCTGACTGGGAATCAAACCAGCGACCTCTTGGTGCATAGGTCGATGCTCAACCACTGAGCCACACCGGCCAGGCAGACTTGGCTTTGTTTTAATATTCTATCACAGATGGCAATGTGCAGCAATTGAATTACACTATTCATAAAATAATTGCAGAATTTATTTATTTATTTATTTTGTTAATCCCCCCCCTGAAGATATTTTTTTCCATTGAATTTTCGAGAGAGTGAAAGTGAGGGAGTGGGAGAGAGAGACACACATTCACATACACACAGAGTAACATCGATGTGATAGAGACACATCTATCGGTTGGTTGCCTCCCATACGCACCCTGACCAGGGCCGGGGATCAAACCCACAACCCAGGTATGTGCCCTTGACCTGGAATCAAACACGTGACCCTTTGGTGTGAGGGCCTATGCTCTATCCACTGAATCACACCAGCCAGGGACAGAATTTTTTTTTTTTTTTTTAAGAAATTCAACCCTGGCAGGTTGTTCGGTGGTTAGAGCATCCTCCCTCAGACCAAAGGGCCTCTAGTTCAATTCCCTGGGGTACGGCACATACCCGGGTTTCAGGTTAGCTCCCTAGCAGGAGGCAACCAATAAATGTGTCTCTGTCACATTGATGTCTCCCTCCACACACATACACACTTCCTCCCTCCCATCCACTCTAAAATCCAATGGAAAAAATATCCTCCGGTGAGGGTTAATAAAAAAGAATTCACCTAAGCATCGTGGCCTTGTGTTGCATTGGGACACCAACCAGAAGTCCTGTGATGGGGTCTTCTGTTAAAAAAGACAGAATGTCACTGTGGCAGTATTATAACCTCATTTGTACATAATGTCAAAGTCTAAATCTGGGGACTTCATAAATGTAAGGCCAAAGTCCCCTTCTGGCTCCCACTCCGACCCAGGCCCTGCTTCAGAGCAAACCTTGCTTGAAACCGAGAGGTCTGTGCTATGCTGGTTCGAAACAGGACAGTATTTTAAAACCACCCCTGACCAGCTGTCCCCGCTGCCATGTGTGATGATAACAGCAGCTTGTGCTTCAAGGCTGATCCATCCAGTCTGAGAGGCCAGGCTGGGCGCAGGGACGGGGACCCCAGGACAGGCTTGAAGTCTCGTGAGCTCAGCCTGCTCAACCTGGCCACACCTGGAGACAGATGCTCCTTAGACTCCTGACTTGGAAACATCTCAAACCCCTTGGGTTTTCTGCTCCAGAGACGCCCTGATGACCAGCCTGGTGAACTGCATGACGAGCTTCATTTCAGGATTCGTCATTTTCACGGTGCTCGGATACATGGCTGAGATGAGGAAGGAAGATGTGTCCGAGGTGGCCAAAGACGCAGGTAGGACCTTGGTTCTGTTCAGGTCCCTTGCTCCCATTGGATTGCTCTTATCAATAGCTAACTTTTGAATTATTTTGAAATGTTTCTTTAAAATTTTTCAAAGATTTTAAAGAAATGTGATGCCTTGGAGATGGCAATCGTTTCCAGGTGTTCACCGTGGGGTGGGGATGGGGCAGCTCCCTTGACACCCAGGGCCGGGTCCTTGAACACACCGTGGGCTCCTTCTCTCTCGTCCTGTCTCAGGCCCCAGCCTCCTCTTCATCACATACGCAGAAGCCATAGCCAACATGCCGGCGTCCACGTTCTTTGCCATCATCTTCTTCTTGATGTTAATCACACTGGGCTTGGATAGCACGGTGAGTGGATGGGAGGGAAATCTGGCTCTGGGGAGGAGGAAGGGGTAGGGGGAAAGGAAGATGAGGCGGAAAGGGAGGAGGAAGAGGAACTTGTACCCCTCCCTCCCATCCTGGCCTCCCCAGGTGGTGTTGGCTGCTCCCCCCTGGTGCTCCCCTGCCCCTCGTTCATCCTCCTCGACTGCGCTTCCCACCCTCTGGGCCTCAGAGTCGTGAACGGGACGACTGTGTGTATACACAAGCACAGGCAGGGGCTCAGCACGTGTGAGCTGTTATTATTGGGCGCTGTCCCTGACCAGATGGCAGCAGCTGAAGGTCAGGGCAAGGTCACTCAGGGTCTCGGTGCCCCCCACCCAGCATTCAGCTCAGCGCCTTGCACGTAGTGTGGAATGAGTCCCGGCTTTGAGTTGGCTTTTCTGGTGCAACCAAAGACTCCGAGCCCAAGAGCCCTCACATGAAAAAGTCCTCTCCACATACTGTATTTTATTCTTTTTATTTATTTTTAATCCTCACCGGAGGATATTTTTCCATTTATCCTCAGATAGAGTGGGAGGGAGGGAGAGAGAGAAAAACATCAATGTGAGAGGGACACATCGACTGGTTGCCTCCGCATGACCCTGACCAGGACTGGGGACCAACCACAACTGAAGTGTGTGTTCTTGACCGGAATCGAACCCATGACTGTTTGGTCTGCGGACCGACGCTCTAACAGCTGAGCCAAACCAGCCAGGGCCCACATACTGTATTTTCTTTCCTTCGTGTCCTTAGGGATGGGTTCTAAATGACAGTGTAAACAGGAAAAGTTATTTCCAGTGAGGGCAGGTGAGTAGGGGGAACTGGTCCTGAGCTGCTTGCCTGGTCACTTGGCAGCCTTAACCCCTCCCTCCTGTTTGTTGTCCACATTTGTCCCAAAGCCTCCCCTGTGACCATTTGTGTGTCCCTCTCAGTTTGCAGGCTTGGAGGGGGTGATCACAGCTGTGCTGGACGAGTTTCCGCACATCTGGTCCAAGCGTCGGGAGTTGTTAGTGCTTGGCGTGGTGGTTATCTGCTTCTTCGGGTCCCTGACCACCCTGACTTTTGTGAGTATCACGACCCTCAGCTTTGAGTCAACCTCCCGAGGGCAACAGAATGCTACAGGAAGTCGTTCCTTCCAGCCCCCATGGTGCCCTGGCTTTGGGGCCAAAGGGAGGGCTTATAAAAAGATTTTCCTCAAGGATAAAAAGAACAGCTGTTTCTGGTGGCATCTGTTTGTAGAATCTGGAGGCTCTTGTCATTTTACAGTAGATCCAACTAGACTTCAGCCTTGGCAGAATATCTAGAGACAAACCGAGATTTGCTTTTCCAGTTTACTTCCAGTCCTTGGGGCCACTTTCATGGCAATATTGCCCTGCTGCCCTGATGTGCAGAACATCTGGAGGCTGGCTTCTCATGTTTGCAATGTTGCCTTGTCTCCCCCAGAGAACATGCCGTGGTGGAGAAGGCAGACCTTCTCCAGTGATTTTTTTTCTTTTTTGGAAGCTGAAGCAAACACTGGAAGACTGACGTCAGATAGTACCCACAGGCATCCTGGGCTTGTGTCCAGACTCAAGGCATAGTTGGCAGATAAGCATCTTCAAGGCCTGACCCCAGTGTGTGTGGAGCTGCAGTAGGGTGCTGGGACCCTGAGCAGGACCCAAGGGGTCTGTGAGTTAGGACAGAAGGCAAAACTCTGACCAGTGTGCTTGGTGGGTCTGGTGTTGTCCCAGATTCAGTCTTTTTTTTTTTTATCCTCACCCGAGGACAATTTTTTTTTGCATTTATCCTCAGATAGAGGGAGAGAGGGAGGAAGAGAGAGCAAGAAACATCGATGTGAGAGAGGCACATCGACTGGTCACCACCCACACGACCCCAACCTGGGCTGGGGACAAACTACAACCAAGGCACGTGCCCTTAGTGGGAACTGAACCCAGGACTCTCTGGTCCGCAGGCCGACACTCTAACCGCTGAGCCAAACCGGCCAGGGCCCAGATTCAGTCTTTAGGGCCCGGGATTCTCCAGGATAGACTCCACAGTAGGTGTTCAGTAAACTGAAGAAAGTTGAAAATAGATCAAGGCTCTTTTGAGTCTCTCTCTTAAAACTTAGCGGGAAGAGGAAACAGAAGAAAGTGCTCCATAGGGAGGGGGAGGCCTAGCGGGGGTGGAATCTGGCCCACCCTGAGAAGGCCAGTCCAACACATATTAGGTCCAAGGTGGGAATTCCCGGTATTAGCCTCCGTTCTGACGTTTCTTTTGGCCCCTGTGGTAAAGAGGAGGCAATGCCTTGGAGGACCGGTCACCAGGCCCGTCTCATTCCCAGGGCGGGGCCTACGTGGTGAAGCTGCTGGAGGAGTACGCCACGGGCCCCGCGGTGCTCACGGTCGTCCTGCTGGAGGCCGTCGCGGTGTACTGGTTCTACGGTAAGGCGCTTCCGTCCACCCGCCACATTCCTTTCGAGGTCCGCTGGAAGCCACCAGCACAGAGAAGGGCCGATTTCACAAGAGGGCAGGGCAGTGTGCAAGATGTCACTTCCTGGCGGGTCTGGACGATGAGCTCAGCTGTGCCTTCTCCAGAAACAGGTCATCGCTCCGCACTCTCTACACCAGGCTGCTCATGCCCTTGGGAGGCTGTTTCTTTTTCCCTCTGAGTTTAAACGTTTGCCCAGTGGGGACAGGCTGAAGCGGTTCCCTACAGCTCGCCCAGGATCCTGGCTGGCTGGAAGGCCGGGACGGGACACACAGAACCAGTGCACGGTGAACGCATTCGCAGAGTGGACCGGGTCCTACCCTCACCTGGAGTGTTCCTCAGTTTAAATTTCGCAAGCAGGAGCTCCCTCCAGAACCCCGAGGCAGAGTTGAGGAGTTTATCTTTTAGAGAAGAGGCAAGAATGTTCCTGTTTGGATTATCTGCCCTGGAAAAACCCACTCTGGTCCTGGGATGGAATCTGATAAGGATGAGACCATCAGGAGCACAGACAGTCAGCTGACAGTCCGGTGGCAGGGGTCCCAGGCGTCCCTGGATGGGGGTGGGGAGGGCACAGGCAATGCAAGTGAAGACAACCAGGTTTGGAGATGCCTCTCTTCCTCTTTAAAATCAAGACGAGATTAATTCATTCTGAAAATGCATTTATTTTTCTAGTTTCTATGATAATAAAACAGTGTTAGCATGTTTGTCATTATGCAGCATATGAAGAACGGGGGCCCCATATTTTGAGTTGCAAGTGAGTCCATTTTTGTTGTTAATCCTCACCCAAGGGTATTTTTCCATTGATTTTTTTAGAGAGAGTGGGAGGGAGGGAAAGAGAAAAACATTGATGTGAGAGAGACACATCAGTTAGTTGCCTTTTGGATGTGCCTTGACTAGTGCCAGGTATCGAGAATCTGCAACCCGGGTATATGCCCTCGACCTGGAATTGAACCTTTGACCCTCTGGTCTGCAGGCCAACGCTCTAACCGCTGAGCCAAACCAGCCAGGGCAAGTCCAGTTTTTTTGGTTAATTCTCACCCAAGGATATTTTTCCATTGATTTTTGGATAGAGTGGAAGGGAGGGAGGGAGAGAGAGAGAAACATCGATGTGAGAGACACATTGACTGGTTCCCTCCCGCATGACCCCAACTGGGGTCAGGGATCAAACCTGCAACCCAGGTATGTGCCCTTGACTGAGAATCAAACCAAGACCCTTCGGCCCATGAGCTGACGCTCTAACCGCTGAGCCAGACTAGTCAGGGCCAAGTCCAGTTTTTGACAAAGAAGTTCTCCCACCTGCCCTGCAATTCAGACAACAAAGTTCAAGTGTATGAATCACCACAGACCTGCCGAAGGGATTGCTGGGGGCTCTCAGCGACGCCACCGTGGAGCCACCTTCCTGCCCCTTCTCCATTTCCCACCAGGCGGAGTCTCACTGCTCATGTCCATGCCAGGCGCTTTCACAGCAGAACTTTGATCATGATCTGACACGTGACTGGGCCACTCGGTAGTTAAAATTTTCTCGGTTATATGGCCACAGTCAATCTACGTCTAACAGTTTCATCATTTCTAAATAAAATTTAACTTCTTTTTTTTTTATTATTATATTTTTTTCTTTATTGATTTTAGAGAGAGAGGAAGGGAGAGGGAGAGGGACATAGAAACATCGATGAGAGAGAACATCGATTGGCCGCCTCCTGCATGCCCCCCACTGGGGATCGGGCCCACAGCCTGGGCATGTGTCCTGACTGGGAATCGAACCAGTGACCTCTTGGTGCAGGGGTCGACCCTCAACCACTGAGTCACACCGGCCAGGCTTAACTTTCTTTTCTACAGTAACACTAAAATAAAATATGTGCTGAGATCTTAGAAAGGCAGCATGGGCACCAACAGGGGACTTTAGTCTCTTCCCAAATGTCCACCTGTCCTCCCACTCTGTGCAGAAGGGCATTGCTTGCTATGAGATGCAGTTCTGTGTCAAGTCCCCGCCCCCCTTTCAGCCCAGGTTGGGGCCCCGAGCCTCCCCCCCCTCCCCCCGTGAGAAATTGCAGAGCTCCTCCTCTCTCTGAGTCGAGGGGTCGGGCAGTCCACGTCCTCACACTCCATCCGTCTCTTTCTCTTCCGGCTGATTTTAGGCATCGCCCAGTTCTGCAGTGATGTGAAGGAGATGCTGGGCTTCAGCCCTGGGTGGTTTTGGAGGGTCTGCTGGGTGGTCGTCAGCCCTCTGTTTCTCCTGGTGAGTTATCCTTTCCCTTCTGGCCCTGGGGAAAGAGCCACTCACACACTTATAAAAGACAAGCGGTGTCGAGGTGAAACATGAATACAGAAAAGGGTACAAATCGTAGGTTACATCTCAATGAATGTAACCGAGTGCACGTTGGTAGCCAAAACCACACCAAGGAACAAAAAGACGCTGCAGGCCCCTCTGTGTCCCCTCCCCGTCACCGTGCCCCCCCCGCACACACACACACACACCCCCCGTGGTTCGCCCCTCTGCTGGCTTCTAACACCACGGGGTCCTCCGGGCTGTAGTCACCTTACTGCTTCAGTCCTCCGCTCAGTGATAACGACACCCATTGCTCTTTTAGTTCTCACAGTAATTCTGTGAAGTACTATTGTTCTAACACCCTGTTTTACATTTAAGGAAATTGAGGCTTAGAGATGTTAAGTGAACTGTCCAAAGTCAAATGACAAGAACTGTTCAAGGCCGGGAAAGCATGTATTGTGTGGCTCACAGCAGGGTCCTAGTAACTTTGTGTCCATTTTCTTAAATTTTTTTTTTTTTTAATTTTAGAGAGAGAGGAAGGGAGAGGGAGAGAGAGGTGGAAACGTCGATGAGAGAGAACATTGATTGGCCGCCTCCTGCAGGCCCCCACTGGGGTTTTGGCCCACAACCTGGGCATGTGCCCTGACTGGGAATCGAACCGGCAACCTCTTGGTACATGGGTCGATGCTCAACCACTGAGTCACACCAGCTGGGCTGTGTCCCTTTTCTTAAAGAAGCCCCACACCAAGGTCCTCAAGCATGACCTGAATCAAAAGTAGACTCTCTGTATTGCCAAAGGACCTGGGTGAGAAAGTCCAGGTTCAAGGTTGCCCACTTGCCAGGATGTGTTCAGTGGTCACTGCATCCTCGCTGCATGTGCCCTGTGTGTCCTCCTGGCCACTGCATCCTCGCTGCATGTGCCCTGCGTGTCCTGGCGCCCGTCTGAAGGAGATGTTTGCCCGGTGACAGAAACGCACCCTACTAACATCCCAAGTGTGTTCTGGGGTAGCCTGGGAGAAAGTGACCACGTGTACATCAGCAGGGTCTGAGGTCCTGTCCTTTCATTCATCTGTAATTTTATTTGGGGAGGAAGGCTTTTTGATCTTTTAGAGCCAAAAAGTTTATTAGACTTCCTTCAATCGAGCTCCAGCTTATTAGGAGTGCCTGGGCCATCCATTCCGTCTTAGGACGTCTCTGCCCGTGGCGTACGGCTGTGCCTTCCCTGACTTTGGAAACAGCCCTTTTTGTGATCTGTTTTGCTTTTTCAGGAAAGCCCTTTATTTTTTGTGCTTTTTATACAACACATTAGTGTATGAGATGAACAATATGCTCACCTTGCCTTTGCAATGCTGCCTGTGCTCTCCCCAGGATCCCTCCTTGACTTCCTTCCCTTCCCCTGGACCCGGAGGTTTCCAAAACCAAAGCCCACCCGAGCAGCAGAACCTCAGTGCCCAGTGGCTGTGGTGTGTGCTCTGGGCCCCAGCGTTCCCCCAGATCCTGGCCCGGTAGTTCCTTATCACCTTACCAACTCCCTGTCACTTGGAGATACATTTAAAACATATATATATTTTTATCCTCACCCGAGGACATTTTTTCTTTTTTGTTGTTGTTCAGATAGAGTGGGAGGGAAAGAGAGAGAGAGAGAAACTTCAACGTGAAAGGGACACATAGAGTGGCTGCCACCCGTGCGACCAACCAGGGCCGGGGACAAACTGCAACTGAGGTACATGCCCTTAGCGGGAACCGAACCCGGGTCTTTCCGGGCCGCAGGCCAACACTCTAACCGCTGAGCCAAACCGGCCAGGGCAAAACATACATATTTTTAAATCCAGACATTTTGGTTGTTTTCAGTGAGAGGGTTGGTCTGAATCGCCTCGCCTGTTGTTACTAGAAGAAGCCTAAGTCCTGGCATCAGTGGGTTATTAATTTATATTATTACCAGTGCTTCTCTGTAATCTACTTACATTCTTTCATTTGTTTTTCAAGGGAAGGAGAGACACTGGATTAGTTCCGTGAGGGAAGAAGTCATGTTTGTTTGTTTGCGTTAGCTTTCCCCACACGGGGAAATGATGTCGGGGCTGAAATTTGGGAAAAGCAACTGAGGCACTCGACAGGGACATAAAGCTTAAGGGGGTGCCAAAAGTCTCAACAATCAAGATAAATGCTCTTTTAATGAAATTTTTTAAAAATGAAATTAATGCATAAAAGTCCCTGGTGAACATAATCTCAACATTTTATTTTTATTCTTGATTTTTTAGAGAGAGAGGGAGGAAGAGAGAGAGAGAAATATCGACCAGCTGCCTTCTGCATGCCCCGCACTGGGGACTGAGCCCGAAACCTGGGCATGTGCCCTAACGGGGAATCGAACCTGGACCTCTCAGTTCATGGGATGATGCTCAATCCACTGAACCACACTGGCCGGCCCAAAATAGCAACATTTTGTTTATTTATTTATTTTTATTTTTTATTTATTAATTTGTTTTGTTACAGATGTTTCTGTATTGCCAAAGGACCCCCATCCTTTTCCCCCTTTGACACCCTCCTTCCCTTCCCCCCACCCCCCCATCCCCAGCTTTGTTGTCTATGTTAATTGGTCATGCATACATGCATGTAAGTTCTGTGGTTTATCGCCCCCCCCCCAACCCCCCCTCCTCTGCAGCTTGTCAGTCTGTACCCCACCTCTATGTCTCTGGGTTAATTTTGTTCAGCAGCTTGTTTAGTTCATTATATTCCACAAATAAGTGAGATCATGTGTGATATTTGTCTTTCTCTGCTTGGCTTGTTTCGCTTAGCATAATGCTCTCCAGGTCCTTCCATGTCATCTCAAAGGATAAGAGATCTTTCTTTCTTACAGCTGCATAGTATTCCATTGTGTACATGTACAGCTTTTTAATCCACTCATCTACTAATGGACACTTGGGTTGTTTCTAGATCTTAGCTATTGTAAATAGTACTGCTATGAACATAGGGGTACATATATTCTTTCTGATTGGTGTTTCAGGCTTCTTAGGGTATATTCCTAGAAGTAGGATCACTGGGTCAAATGGAAGTTCAATTTTTAACTTTTGGAGGTAACACCATAGTGTTTTCCATAGTGGCTGCACCAGTCTGCATTCCCACCAGCAGTGTACTAGAGTCCCCCTTTTCTCCACACCCTCGCCAACACTTGTTGTTTGATGATTTGTTGATGGCGGCCATTCTGACAGGTGTGAGGTGATACCTCATAATTATTTTAATTTGCATCTCTCTGATGATCAGTGATGTTGAGCATTTCTTCATATCTCTTGGCCATTTGGATGTCTTTTTTGGAGAGGTGTCTATTTAGGTCCTCTGCTCATTTTTTAATTGGGTTCTTTGTCTTCCTTTTGTTGTTGTATGAGCACTCTATATATTTTGGAAATTAACCCCTTATCTGAAGCATCATTGGCCATTATGTTCTCCCATATAGTGGGGATCCCTTTCCGTTTTGATGGTTGTTTCTTTTGCTGTGCAGAAGATTTTTAGTTTGATGTAGTCCCATGTGTTCATTTTTTCCTTTGTGTCTGTTGCCTTAGGTGTTGTATCAAAATATCAACATTTTAAAGAGAGACAGGATCCAACCCTGTACTGGGAGGACTTACCTCACTCCCCTCACCCTAATCTGGCTGTGTCAGATCCTGTCTTTTTGTTGTTGTTAATCCTCACCTGAAGATATTTTTTCCATTGATTTTCAGATAGAGTGGGAGGGAGGGAGAGAGAGAGAGAAGCATCCATGTGAGAGAGACCCATCGATTGGTTGCCTCCCGCACAACCCTGACTGGGGCTAGGGACTAAACCTGCAGGTACGTGCCCTTGACCGGAAATCGAGCCTGAGACCCTTCGGTCCACAGGCCGATGCTCTAACCATTGAACCCAAGCGGACAGGGCAGGTCCTGTCTTTTTAACATATTGTACTCAGATATTATTTGTCTTGATTCCTGAACTTTTGGCACCCCTTAATGTGCCCAAGGTGCGTGCCCACGTCTGGCCCTAATCCTGGCCCCAGCCTTTCACTGTTTTCATTTCTGCGCACTGCTGGTTGTCCAGCAGACTGTGAACACTTGGGGTGCTGTCTGTGAGTTCTGGTGTCCAGCAAAGCCTCCGCACAGATCTGGGTTCAGGCACATTACTCGTGATTCCTGTGATGTTCGCTTGACTCATGTCCTCTAAAGGCGAGGGCTGCGGGGCGGCAAAGAGGAGGCAAGTCTGTCTCCCACTTCTGGGTTTACTTAACAGATCCCCTGCTCTGGGCTTTTGAAGGCTGCTTTAGGTAAACAATGAGTAGCTTACTAAAAATAGTCTTTGTCACTGGAGCCAAGTTATAAAAAAAGAAAATATTATGTATGAGCAAGGAGAGGCTGGGATGTGCAAAGGGGTGTCCGAAGCCAGGCGTACTGGCCACCGCAGGGCTTGAGGCCTCCCTGAGCTGCTGGGATCTCACACCTGACATCAAGACTAGACGGTCACAGCCGGGATGGCTCCTAACCAGACCCCTCCCCTTCCCCTGTCCCTAAACTATCTTCCTTAGTTGCCAAGTCTGGAGTGAGGAGAGCGAGCCCAGAGAAAGGTCTGTGACTGGCCGGGCTCCTGTTTTGAAAGCCTCCTCCTGAGCCGAGGACAACACTGTTCAGAAGATGGATGCGTGTTTAACAATTTCCCGTTTTATTACCTGCAGACAAAGAAAAAAAGATATAAATAGATGTTTAACCACACAAATAATTTACATTACTGTCTTCTTTATGACCACGAAATAAAATAAAATTAAATCAAGAGCAATAAGTATTTCAGCACAGTGGTTACTAGGCACAAACCGATACTCGCCCTCTCTCCGGAAACTGAACTGAAATAAGAAAGCTCATGAACCGAGTGTTGGGAGCGCATCGTGGAATTTTTCTTGGTCACCATTTTTACTGAATTTTCAAGTGACAAGTGTATCAGCTGCTTTTTCTTTCCATTATCCCCTTCATTTCGAGGGCCTGCGGCAGCCAGCCAGCCTCCGGGCACAGCCAGCCTTGTTGAACCCCAGGCTAAGCAGGGAGCTCAGGGAAAGGGGAGAGAAGGTGCCCAGACCCAGGAGCCCGAGTCCTCCTCAGGTTTTGAGAACCTTATTATATCCCCTGGACATAGGTACCTCCCATCAGACCAAAAACAACCGCGGCTGAGGAATGCAGGAGGAAATGCCAGCAAAGCAGAGAGAACTAGGAAGCCCTAGGACTGGCCGGGCCGGGGAGAGGTCACCCAGCTTACTCCTCCGGTCTGTTAAGAGAGGCACAAACCACTTCTGGGGGATGCCGTTCTCTCCCCCTTTGCCCTGAAGAGGGTATTGTCACTCCCTTGATAACACTGAGGTCTCTGCATCCCCATGTAGAGGCTGAGGTGGGGGGTGGGGAGGAAAAGCAAGGTGAGCACCTGGCTGTTTTATTTTTGCAGAAAAGTAGGCACAGACATCAGTGCCTTTTGTGTGTCGGAGTTCAGTCTAACATAGAGCACATTTTGGGAATTCCCTGACAGCATCTTAGCTTTACATTCGGTGTTCATGATATCAGAACTGTAGCTGCACAGATATCGTTATGATTTTTAAATGTTCCTTGGCATTTCTGTTTTAGTTCATCATTTGCAGTTTTCTGATGAGCCCGCCACAGCTGCGACTTTTCCAGTACACCTATCCTCACTGGAGCATCGTCCTGGGTTACTGCATAGGCACTTCGTCTTTCCTCTGCGTCCCCACATACATAACCTACCGGCTGATCGTCACTCCGGGGACACTGAAGGAGGTGTGTGCGTGTGTGTGTGTGCGTGTGTGTGTGTGTTCAGACTGGTAATTGTTTGGGGAGAAAAGGGTTCTCATGTTAAGTTCTATTCAAAGGAGCTACGTCCACCACATGAAATTCACCTTATATATTTATGTAACGTACACCATGTTGACCTCTCATGGCTGCCACGGTCATCCTAAGGCATTTCCCATCATTCTCAACTAAAGAGCGAAGGAGGGAGCTGGTCATTTGGGAGCGCCATAGTGCACGGCGTGGGGTGTGTGTCGCGTCCCAAACTTACCAGTAACTACTTTACCTCTTGCTTGCCATTGGCACGGACATCAAATCAGTGGTGTCTGGGGTGATACATTTTTAAGTGGAGATTATGGTGGAAAATGTCCATGGTTATTTTTCTTCCCTTTTTTTAAATATTCACCCGAGGATATTTTTCCATTTATCATCAGATAGAGTGGGAGGGAGGAAGGGGGGGAGAGAGAGAGAGAGAAACATTGATGTGATAGAGCCACATCGACTGGTTGCCTCCCACACAACCTGACCAGGGCCAGGGATGAACCGCAACTGAGGTACATGCCCTTGATCAGACTCGAACCCAAGACTCATTGGTCTGCAGGCTGACACTGTAACCACTGAGCCAAACCGGCCAGGACCATGGTCATTGTTCTAACAACAGTGTAACAAGGGCTATTTTGAAAATCATCACTAAATAAGGATATTATAATAATATCATAGTTTTAGCTCAAGCCCCTGGAGCAACACAAACAACAAAAAAGTTGCCCTTTTAGCGAGACTCATTTGAGTAAGGACTAGTGGGCTGTACAAAATTTAACAACAGAACCTTACAATTTGTACAAAATTGTATATTTAAAAAAAAAAAAAATCTTCAGGTAGATTATCCCACTTTGTTATCAAAATACCCTGTCAGGTGGACGGGCGGATATTATTAGCAGACAGACACAGGCTAGGAATAATGCTGCTCAAAATGTGTGTATTTCAGTGACCTGTCCAAGGACACACAGTCCAGGGAGGCTCGGAATCCAGGTCTCCTGACTCCTTTCACTCAGGGCAGGGCCGTTTCTGTTTTGTCCTCCGTTTGCCATTAATCGTTTGCTGATGTAGAAATTGCTGCTAGAGGTTAGGGAGAGGTGAGTTGCCATTTTTTCATCCCATGTTGCTAGAACTAGTAGTTCCGGTCACTTATAAGTCCGTGGGTGGGCGCTTTTGCAGGCAATAAGCTCAAAGGGGAAGAGTGGGATCTGGGGAAAGCTAGCCGGGACGGGACGCTAATGAGCAGAGAACGAGGTGGGCTTGTCTCTGGGCTTTGAGAAGCAAAACTCAAACGTGAGACCCACACACTCATCTCCCTAAAACGTGTTATAAGGAACAGGAAGCAAGAGAATGAGGCAATGAAACATCAGCTCTTCCTGAGAATGGAGTTCATTCCCTTTTCCAAACAGGAAAACTGAATTCTGGGTGAACAGAGCTCTGCACGGAGTTACTGATTTCCTGCATCCAAACCAGACCTGTCCCCGCCTCATTCCTGTCACAGGGCCTTGAACTCTGGTGTTGCTTGAAACACGCTCAGACCTAGAATCATTGACTTTGTTTCTTCAGGTTGTCCTTTATGGCAGTCACGTGGGTCCACTGGCTCTATTGACTCAAACCCAGAGGCCAAGGTCAGGGGTGGGAACTCAGGTTAATAAATGTCAGTATTCTTTGGTCACAGACTGCACCTCAAATCTTGGTCAGCTTTCTTGTAAACTCCCCCTGTTGGCCACAAGCAAACGCCACCCAAAGGTATATAATGAACAGAGCTCAGATCTGTTAGTAATAGAGGTAAGGCTGATTGTAGGGCCTTCTTGACCACAGGCCACCAGGGAGGGAACAGTGGGTTACCAGGACGCATCATGATACAGCCAGTCAAGGACTAGGAGGGAAAAGAGTCAGCTAAGGCAAGTTGTTCACCTTCTCTGGGCCTTACTTTTTCGTCTTTAAATATGGTTTTATTGATTTTTCTAAAAAGAGAGGAAGGGAGAGATAGATATGTCAAGGTAAGAAACATCGATTGGCTGCCTCCTGCACGCCCCCTACTGGAGATTGAACCGGCAACCTGAGCATGTGCCCTGACAAGGAATTGGACCAGGACCTGTCAGTCCACGGGATGATGCTTAATCCACTGAGCCACACCAGCCGGGCTTGTTTTTCATCTTTAAAATGTGCATTGGACTGGATTAACATTTCCCAAATGTTAATATATTTTCAGGAGAAATAGTTCCATGGGGTATCAATAGAAGTTACTGCTGAGGGAAAAGGTTATGTGGCCAAAAAGTTTTAGAGAGCCCTGGCTGGTTTGGCTCAGCTGTTAGAGTGTTGGCCCTCAGATCAATGAGTTGCATCTTCGATTCTGGTCAAGGGCACGGACCTTGGTTGCGATTCATCCCCGCCCTGGTTGGGGTCATGCGGGAGACAACCAGTCAATGTAGCTCTATCACATCAATGTTTCTCTCTGTATCTCTCTCTCTCCCTCCCTCCCACTCCATCTGATGATAGAGAAATATCTTCAGGTGAGGAATAAAAAAAAATTTTGGAGAATGCTGGATCAAGGCAAATTAAATAGGTTCCTTTACTGCAGGACTTCTCAAAAGCTGTAACACACCCTTGTGTGTGCTTAACTCTGAGAGGGATAAAGCATGCCATGGTTTTTTTTGCCAAGAATACCAAGGGTCTATAATTTTTTGTGAATACCATACTTGATGATCTGTAACATTCTATCTATGAGGGAGGGAGGCTTCATGTAAAATTTTGATATGGTCAAAAAAATAAAGACTAAGAGGAAGGTAAGTTTCTTAACTCTTTTGGGCCCTGGCCATGCACGAAGTTGGAGTCTGTGGAGTGAGCCCCCATTCGCTCACCTGGGATTTGCAGCCTGGAAATCTCCAGGTTGGTCATCAACTCGATTAGGCCACTCACAGGAGCCCTTAGTATTTTGCACGAAGACACTGGTCCCTAATAAGTAAGTGTCCCACAGTGATCCGTTTCTTAAGATTACCACCTTGCAGAAGGCCGGGGCTGGAAAATTTTGAGAGCAATAGTAGTCTGGCAACTGAAATGCTGACAAAGTAAGAAAAGGAGGGTGGGCCTGGCATTTGGGGGGAATCAGCAGCCAGAAGGGCAGCAGAACCGGTGGGTGGGGGCCAGGGCACAGAAGCCAGATGTTCTGCTCTACACTGTGGCTCCTCCTTGCCATACACCTTAGTGCTTTCCGCTCTTTCTGTGTGACACTTACGGCTGGTTAGTTAGAGTGATCTGTGTGTCTAGTTCCCAATTAGCAAGTTTACTTCTGCGCAATCAAGTTACATATTCCATTGAATCAGCTTACATACTTCTGTTAATCAGCTTACATATTCACCTGTGGGGAAGGATGGTTTGTGAAATTTTGCTTTCTATGACTTCACATGTCCAAGTAGCCGACGGGCACTGCAGCAACTCCTTTTTGATGGGTTTCCAGTGTGAGAGTTCAGTATTTGAATATTAAGGCCATGAGGAATACAACATGTACAATTTTGTGAATTTCATTAACTATGAGAATGGAACTTTAAAAAAATATGTTTTTATTGATTTTTTTAGAGAGTGAGGAAGGAGGAGAGGGAGAGAAACATCGATGTGAGAAACATCGATCGGCTGACTCCTGCACGCCCCCTGCTGGGGATGGAGCCCGCAACCCAGTCCTGTGCCCCGAGCCACACTGGCCGGGCAAGAATGGAACTGTTTCAATTCTATAGGCCCTGCTTCTTAAAGAACAACAAACTCCCAGAACCAGGACATAAAAAAACATTGAAGGGGACTATGTACTTTTTAAATCCAACATAAAAAGGACACCTACTAGAGCTTCCCCTAAAATCCATAAATCAAGAGGCTTTCAGATCCAGTTTTGCCATCAACGACTTTACTAAGCATCTTAATAAAGATTCTTCTCTGCCCCGGCAGTGCTGCTATTTTTCCTTCTCCGCATCCCTGAGCTGCTTCATGTCACCCTGATGCTTTTACAAGGCGGGCTATATATTTCATACACAAGCCCAAGCATATTTCAGATCTGTCTTGAAGCTTCTGTGTACCTCAGCTGTTTATAATGTTAAAAGTCTCAGCCTTTCCTGGCCGGGGTGGCTCAGTGGTTGAGCATCGACCCACACACCAAGAGGTCACCAGTTCGATTCCCGGTCAGGGCACATGCCCAGGTTGTGGGCCCGATCCCCAGTGGGGGGCACGCAGGAGGCGGCCAATCGATGTTCTCTCTCATTGATATTTCTGTCTCTCTCTAAAATCAATTGAAAAAAAAAAAAAAGATATCCCAAAGGAGCTCTAATTGTTTAAAAAAGAAAAGTCTCAGCCTTTTCCCTGTGATGAGTACCACGTCAGCATGGGATTGCTGTAGGAGTGATTTCAATGGTCACATCTTTTTAAAAGTAATTATGTGATGATTTGCACCCTTGTATGAACTGACCAGTATGCCTTTACAGGTGAGGTCATTAAATCAGTAACATCCTGACTGTGGGCGCGGTGTGCTGTGCCCACGTGAAACCTCCTCCTTCCCGAGAAAACGATGTGTTTTCCCAGGTCGTCAGAGGCATGTTCTAGGCCAGCACAGGTTCTATTGAAGTCTCATCATTTTCTCCCTTTAGTGATATAATGACTTTCATAAGTAGTTTACAGATGCTTATAGTTCCCGAAAAGTCTATTTTAATTTACACTTGAGAATGAATAAATTGGACATTCCTTTCTTAAGGCGAGTCAGTGAGACCATTCCAACTTACTATTAAATGCCACTAAAATGCTATTTAAACTTTGTTGTCATATTAATGTTGAAATGCTTTTCCAATACTGTTAAATTACAAGAATGTTTATGACATTCTGTTTTCTTCCCAACAGCGTATTATGAAAGGTATCAGTCCAGAAACAACAACAGAAATACCCCACGGAGACATCCACTTGAATGCCGTTTAAAACGCTTCAGTGAGAGGACAGTGGCTTCCTCCAGCTCTGACTAGTCACCGCCTTCTCTGAATGACTTTCCAGCACGCCTGACAGTGGAAGGGCCTTCTTCATAGAGACAGTCTCAAAAGACTGGTGCCCAGACTCTCATGGCCGCCAGCCGCTGCTTTCAGTGAAACCTCCCGGACGTATTTCCATGTCAGACTCTATGATGCAGCTGAACGGGACGGTTTGGGATGCGTGAGGGTGTGTCTGAAGGTGATGAAAACCACCCTATAATGTTAGGATTAGGTTTAGAATCAAGTCTGTGAACATCTCCTATATCATTTCTCGTCATGATCATTGGTATCTGACATCTGTTTGTTCATGGATGCATAAACCATGCAGGAGAAAACAGGGATGCTGTCTTGCTAGCCATATATTTTCTGAGTAGCATAGAATTCCATAGCTGGATCTACTAGACCCCTGTAACCCATGTGCTGCTGTGGAGTCAGGAGAGAAAAATGTTTAAGAAACTAAACTGAAAAACCATGTGTACATGTGAGCGTGTGTCTGTGTGTACCGAAGTTTCAGTGTATCCTTATCTCTATTCCAATACTTTGGGCCCATTACAAACTCTATGAATTTCCTCTTCTCTTTCTTACATTAACCAATTCTACCTACTCACATGTGTGTGTGTGTTATTATTTGAAGAGTATAATTACTACCACGTGCTCTGCCACCTTCTATTCCGGGGACACTGCTTGAGCCCACACAGCTTTCTTCATGGGCCGCTTCCTGTCTCTTTCCGCTAAACATTTAGGATAATGTTCCACAGGCAAAGCTGGCCTGTTGCATTAGTCACTGCAGCTTGACCGTGAACTGCTTTGAAGATGGATATCGACAAAAGCACCTTCGGTGTTCAGGTGGCTATCTGATTTCGGCTCTGTATACTTCGCGTGACTTGAGTTGGGCAGTTGAAGTTACTTTATGAAGAGAGGATAAATCCAGTTCTCGTTTCTAGGGTGCAGAGCTTTGGCACCGTGACCTAAACCCAGGTCATCCTCAATCCAAAAGTAATTAGAGAGTAGCCTTAAATGGACGCTCCCCGCACCCCCACCCCTTGATCCTTCCTGGTTGACTACCAGGATTGTGAGCCCTCCAGATAATTTTCAAGATTTGAGTGTAAGTAAATAAGGCTCATTGGGAAAGGGTCAGTTAAATGAATAACCTTTCAAATTCTACATCTAGCCCTTAATACAGATTGAGTAAGGTTGACCTCTCACATGCATGAGTAAAGAAGCAAATTTTACCTTGTGTGAGATTTCCTCATCAAAATCTTAAAGGGAATAAAGCCTAGTCAATGATAAACAACCCAGTTCCATATCACTTCAGTCCTATATATAAATCACAATTACTTCTAACCCTTTAAGAAAGAAGATCCATATAGCAGAGGCCTGGGTTTGTTTGGTTTTTTTTAATCCTCACCTGAGGATATTTTTTCATTTATTTTCAGACAGAATGGGAGGGAGAGAGGGAGGGAGAGAGACACATTGACTGGCTGCCTTCCGCAGCTCCCCAACCAGGGCCGGCGACTGAACCGAAACCGAGGTACGTGCCCTTGACCGCAATCAAACCCGCGGCTCTGGTCTGTGGGCCGACGCTCTAACCACTGAGCCAAACCGGCCAGGGCAACAGAGGCCTGGTTTATTCATTTATAGTTTTTCCTCCCTTGGCCTCCTTTCCCAACAATCTTCTCTGGCCATCTTCTTGTAGTCCCCTGTATCCTTCTATTTCTGATCATTTGCCTTTTCCAGCGGGATATTTTTCTTCAAGATGATAGCGGCTGAGTTTTCTGAACTATTACAGGAAAAGAGGAGGGGGGTTTAAAAAATATTCCACATGGACCTACCTCCATTGTCTTCACTCTTCCATTCCTTCTTGCCACCTTATTCCATTCTCTTGGCTTCCTAGCATGCTTAAAGGCATGTTATGCGAAGGGCAGCGTGTTCAGTGGCCAAGAGCTTTGCAAATTTTAAGAACTTGCTTTATGAAGATATTTGGATACGAACTCTCCCTATCCCACACCCACTTAGGTGTTCTCCAAAGATAACATTTTTTCAAAAGCAACCTTTTCAAACAGAATTAGAATTTTGCCAAGGCAGGTGTTAAGGGAATTGTATAGTTGTTTTGAAAAGTTTTCAAACTTCACTAGACTTTTAAAAAATCCAAACTCTCTGTTCTGCATAGTCTGCATTTACTTGGCCCCTATTTATTAATATTACTGTGGATTTTATTTTAAAGGAAGGCTTAAGAGTAGGTAGACAGACTTTAAAATATCTTTTAAAGAACTTTTACATCTAATGTAGTATTTATATAGAAGTAAAAAATAGAAATGTAGCCTTGGTCAGTGTGGCTCAGTGGTTGAGCATCGTCCCATGCACCAGGAGGTGGCAGGTTCGATTCCTCGTCAGAGCACATGCCCAGGTTGTGGGCTCGATCCTCACTGGGGGTGTACAGGAGGCAGCTGATTGATGTTTCTCTCATTAATGTTTCTTTCTCTCCCTCTCCATTCCGCTCTGAAATCAATATATATATAACTACAATGGAATTGCATTGTAACATTAAGTACTGATGTTAATTTTTTCCTGCTGTTTTTAGTAAGAAATAGGCAAGACACAAGACAGAAGCATGAAGGCAATTCAATTGATTGAGGTCATTTCCTATATTGAGAAACTCCCTTCCAGAAAACTTATAATGCATTTCCAACTTACTCCTTTTGTTGTTTGGGATACATATGACTTGAAACCTAATTCAGCCCTGGCTGCCCCATCTGGAGTGGATGCCAAGACCCTGACAAATCCAAAGTCAATAGAATAGCTCCAAAATCAAACAATGAAATCTCAAAATGAGGCCAAAAGTTATTCTGTGAGATGATTCACTCCCTCACAAGCCTCTTTACTAAGCTTGCTAATTTGGTACCACCAATCTCAAAATTAAAATGTATGAATTGCCATTTAACTCACATGCCCCACCCTACCCCTTAAAAGGGAGGTTATTCTCCTAGAATTAGAATTGTATCCTTCCTGATAAGTAGGAAAGACTGACCTGATTTTTCTATCTGTTGTATCATTGATTTGGAGTTCGCTGTCAAAGCCAAAGTTAAAACTGTGGAATGCAGTGGCTTAACTGTGCTGTTCTTAGACATGGCTGAGACAATGCCAGTTACAGTGGTACAATCCAAGCCCGGTTCCTTTCTCAGTGCGTCTCTTTCCTCCTAAGTCAACATCTGGTGCTGATACCATTAAACACAACAGTAATCAGAGGGTATTTTCACCCTCCCCTTTGTCTTTGTCTTTGTCAGGGAGGGGTGGGGAACTTTCTGAAATAGCACTCTTTTCCCTCATTGCGTGACTGTCTCTAAATTTTTTTAATGTTTTTTTTTGTTTTTATCCTCACCCGAGGATATTCTCCCATTTTTTGTTCAGAGAGAGTGGGAGGGAGGGAGAGAGAGAGAGAGAGAGAGAGAGAGAGAGAGAGAGAAACACCGATGTGAAAGAGACACGTCAAGTGGCTGCCACCCACACGACCCAACTAGGGCTGGGGACAAACTGCAACCGAGGCACATGCCCTTAGCCGGAACCGAACCCAGGTCACTCTGGACCACAGGCTGACGCTCTAACCACTGAGGCAAACCGCCAGGGCTTTAAATGTTTTCATTGAATTTTTTAGAGAGAGAGAGGGAGATAGAAACATCGATGAGAGAGAACATCGATTGGCTGCCTCCTGCATGCCCCCCACTGAGGATCGAGCGGGCAACCTGGGCCTGGGCCCTGATTGGAATCAAACCGGGACCTCTTGGTGCATGGGTGGATGCTCAACCAACCGAGCCATACTGGCCCGGCTGTCTCTGAATTTTAATGAGGGAACAGTATTTGAAAGTTCAGATAACTACATTAGAGGTGATGAAGCTAATTTATTTGTTCTTCTTAGGACCTGGAAATTTCTAAAGAAAGGTGAATTTAAGTTTTATTTTCTCCACTAGAATGAAACAACACCCCTCTCAACTGGTTTAGTAGGCATTTTCCACAATGAACAAGATAAATATTTTAGGCTGGATATTAAATATGTCCGTCCTTTTGTTTTGTGCAGTTGCAATCTATTCAGTATTGTTTCTACATTAAGTGTTTCAAAAAAAACTAACCTTTTCAAGAGAAGGTTATTTTTTGGGAAATGATTCCCAACATATTTTGATCGGAATTTCAGGTGGTATTTCTCTTATCAACACATCACAAAATCCATGTCAAAGTGCTGCTCTACCTTCAATGCAAGTTTTTTGTTAGTTTTTTGTTACTAAAATAGATTTTCTTCCCTGGCCAGCTCATTTGGAAACTGTGCATTTGTGGAGCACCTCATCAGAAAAAAAGGTTTTCTTTGTTCTTTCCTCATTTGAGGATATTTTTCTACTTATTATCAGGTGAGGAATACAAAAAAAAAAAGAAAACTTGATACATGAAAAATGCATATTTTAGCACATAAAATTAAAGAATCTTAAGAATTTGCAGTTATTTCTCCAATGGCATTAAAATATAACTTGATTTAGGATCAATCAGGATACTTTGAGTGTGGCAAGTACCAATGATGTGCTTCAAATTCTAGATTATGGTTAATTGGATTATATAAATGATATTTCTTTTCCCTCATTTTTACTTTCTTCTTCCACAATACTTACAGATATGAATAAGTAAATTTCTTCCACTATTCACCTCTGTCAATAGTGGGAATATGAATTTACCAATGTTTTTTTTTTTACATGAAACCTTTTAAACTTTAGCGGAATTAAACATGAGTTTTATTTGTATAAAAGCAGAGTCCCCTCCTTAAGATGCATAGAATCCCCTGATATGCAGCAATTTAGTTACACATGCTCCAAGTTAGGTCGCGAGACATCAGTAAATGTCTTATGTAGTGAACTCTTCCTGTAATAATTCTTAACATCACAATAGATGTTTTCAGTCTCATTTAAAAAAAATTTCCAGCCCTGGCCAGTTTTGCTCAGCGGTTAGAGCATCAGCCTGCAGTCCAGAGAGACCCGGGTTCGGTTCCCGCTAAGGGCATGTACCTCAGTTGCAGTTTGTCCCCGGCCCTGGTTGGTCGTGCGGGTGGCAGCCACTCGATGTGTCCCTTTCACGTTGATGTTTCTCTCTCTCTCTCTCTCTCTCTCTCTCTCCCCCCCTCCCACTCTATCTGTATAAAAAATGGAAAAATGTCCTCGGGTGAGGATTAAAAAAAATAAATAAATAAAAAATAAAAAAAAGTTCCAAACTCTTAAGTTTAAAATAGAAATCTTAATTTTAACTGAATATTATCAAAACATTTATAGACCCCCTAAAATATCACTGCATACCATTTGCAAATATTTAGCATCAAAACTACCTAGAATTAGAGATGAGGAGCCTGAGGGTCAGAGGGGTTAACTGATTTGCCCAAGTTCACACAGTTGGAAAGTTCCAGAACAGCCTTATGCCTAGGTTTTCTGATTGCTGGCCAAAGGTTATTGAAAGGGTTAATAACGTTTTAAAGGGTAAAGGCAAATGCTTACAAAAGGTGGAAACTGTGAAAAAATGGGTTGCTTGCGTGACCTTTGCTTAGTCTTCTGTTGATTACGTGGATTATCTGCAAAGACAAAGAATCACCCAGCAGATGCAGGATGTGATACCAGACCGTCCGACTGCAAAGTGGCCAGACAGAGCACGTCAGGAGGAACTGTCCGAAGACAGAAGCAGAGTATATAACCTACACCCCAATTGTTATTTGAGGCTGACCCCTTTTTGGGCTCAGCTCACCTGCACCCAGGCGCATGCAATAAAGTGGTTTTGCTCTACATTGGCCTTGCATTATGGATTTGCTCTCCTGCCAGCTCAGACCTTTTAGTCATTTGCATGTCTATCTTTAAAACCATCGTCTATAAAAGCCTCAATACACAGATCCTAAATTCAAAAGAGAAAATCATGAGGGATATATTTTCAACAGACAAGGGCATGCCTACTGCTGCATAACAACAATACAACCATCAAAATCAGGAAAATAACATATATATATATATATATATATATATATATATATATATATATATATATAAAACCACTGTCTAATCTCAGACCCCATTCTATAAAGCCCTTTTAGCAAAGGGATCCATTCCAGAGTCACACTTTTCATTTATTGTCATGTCTCTTATGTTTCCTTCAGTCTGGAAGTTTCCCAGTCTTTCCTTTACTTTCATGAACTTGACACTTTAGAATATTATAGGACAATTATTTTGTTGAATGCCCCACAATTTGATTTGTATGATGATTCCTCATGATTAGATTCAGGCTGTGTATTTTTGGCAGAAATATCACAGGAGTGATGTTGTGTTCTCATGCATCAGGGGGAACGCGATTTGACTTGTTCCCATACTGGTTATGTTAACTTCAATTACTCGATTAAGGTGGTGTCTGCCAGGGTTTCCACTGTATTCTTTTCTTTTTGTAATTAATTAGTATTTTGAAGGGAGGTATTACTCTGAGACTGTGCAACTATCCTGTTCCTCATCTAATTTTCAATTACTCATTTTTTTTTACAGATTCTTATTTTATTTAGTAGATTATAGTCTATTATTATTATCAATTATTTCAATGCTTAAATTGTGCCATATTTAGCCAGTGAGAGTCCTTTCAAGCTGTTTCTGTGTCCTTTTGACACGCCCCCTTAATTCTTGAAAAACTCCCTTCCCTTCCGGAGTAAGATATTTCAGTATCATCTTACCCTTTCTCTGCCACAGCCACTTCTCCAAGAGGCCCTGATTTCTGTTAGGGAAGAATGTATTTAGAAACCAAGACCTAGGTGCTAGGTTAGCTCATTGCTGTTGGGGTGTATAATACCAAGTCCTCTCACTGGACAGAACTTAAGTATGTTTGTATCTTTGTGTGTGTGTGTGTGTGTGTGTGTGTGTGCGCGCGCGCGCGTGTGTGTGTGCATACACACATTTGCACCTATAATTATTTCTCTATCGTGAAAACTAAGAGTTCACACCATTATCTCCAATTCCAACACCAAATGACAAAGCTCGTTCTAGTTTACTCTCTTCATCTTTAGAACCCCTTCTAGGGCAGTGGGTAACCTGGCTCCCATTATCCTGAATATATGTATTTATTTGTTCAGTATCCCTGATGTAAGCAATATTCTATTGCTACTGCCACTGCCCTCTACACAGAAGCCTTCTTTTACCCCATTCGGGTTCTGACAACTCATGCTGGGACTGCCCCCTGTACAAATGCCCTTCTTGCTTACTCTGCTCAGACTGACAACCCTTGCTGGGCATTCTTCCCCACCGCCGCCCACTGCCTTCCCTGCCCCACTTGGGCTCTGACATCTGCATGGGCCTCCTCTCTGCACAGATTACGCTTCACCCCTTTGGGCTGACACAACTATTGGCTGCTCCTACACAATGCTCTTCCTCACTGTGTTTTAGTGACACCCAGCTCTGGGCCATAATAGCTTTACCTGGTTCAGCCCCATTTAATGGCTTTTGGACTGAATTGTTCAGGATGGTAAAAAGGAAAGAGGATCAGTTTACATTAACAGTTACAATTATAGCCTAAAAGAGCTATCATTTTCTCAGGGGGCAGAATGAAGGAGGCAGTCAGCAGTACAGTGGGATGGGCAGAGTTTGGACAAAGCATTTTCCAGGGCAGAGACTTCAGTATTTAAATTGATGTCTAAACTCTTTTTTCAAATCCCACAATCTCTCTTATCACCATTGCTTTCATTCTTCTTTAAGGCTTTGTCTTAACACAATTAACAAAGAGCTAGCCCATAGAGCACACAACCGCCGATGTGCTGAAAGCATGAAAATACATTTCATGTCACTCGTCTAGCCTGATTTCCCTCCATCGTAAGTGTGGCTTATGTCATACATTTGTCACAGCAAAAAACTCTTCCATATCTGTGGAAAGAGCGACCAGATAGGATTGAGAAGACAAGGGCTCAAGCCCTTTCTCAGCCAGTACCAAGCTAAGGAACCTTAGATAAGTCACTCAACTCTACTGCCCTGTCTCCTCCTGGGTAGTAATAATACAACAATGATGATAAATACTAATATTTATTGTGTCCTTACTGTCAGGCACAGCATTATATGTATTGTTTCAAGCAATCCTCAAAGCAATCATATAAAAGAGATACTTCTCCTGTTTTACAAATCAGAAAAAAATAAAGTTCAGAGAATTTCATTTGCCCACGATTATGCTGCAAACGGTAGACTCAAGACTTCCAATTCTCAGCTCTTAAATGTGTCATAATGTCTTAAAAACATTTTTTTATCTTTATTGTTGAATGTATTACAGATGTTTCTCATTTCCCCCCATTGACCCCCCTCCTCCCCATTTCCGCCCCCCTTCTGCCTTTTCCCACTGTTGTCTGTGTCCATTGGTTATGTATATAGTTCTTTGGTTTATTTCCTCCCACCCCCCAACCCCCTTCTCTTCGAGGTTTGTCAGTCTAGCAACCAATTTGTTCTTCTTAATCCCTTCACATTTTTCACACATTCCCCCCAACCCCCCTTCCATCTGGCAACCAACAAAATGTTCTCTGTATCTACGAGAATGTTTCTGTTCTGCCTGTTCATTTTGTTTGTAGATTCCACTGTCGAGAGCTATGTATTCATTGCCATTTTGTTTGTTTATATATTTTATCTTTTTCTTCAAAAAGACCCTTCAACATTTCATATAATAACGGTTTGGTGGTAAAGAACTCCTTTAGCTTTTTCTTGTCTGACAAAGTCTTTATATGGCCATCGATTCTAAATGACAGCTTTGCAGGATAGAGTAATCTTGGTTGTAGGTTCTTGCTTTTCATCATTCTGAATATTTCTTGCCACTCCCTTCTGGCCTGCAAAGTTTCTTTTGAGAAATCAGCTGACAGTCTTATGGGAACTCCCTTGTAGGTAATTATCTGCTTTCCTTTGCTGCTTTTAAGATTCTCTCTTTGTCTTGAACCTTTTGCATTTTGATGATGATGTGTCTTGGTGCGGGCCTCTTGGGGTTCATCTTGTTTGGGACTCTCTGTGCTTCCTGGACTTGTATGTCTGTTTCCTTCACCAAGTTAGGGAAGTTTTCTGCCATTATTGTTTCAAACAGGTTTTCGATTTCTTGTTCTCTCTCTTCTCCTTCTGGTACCCCCAAAATGTGAATGTTGGCACGCTTGAAGTTGTCCCAGAGGCTCCTTAGACTATCCTCATTTTTTTGGATTCTTCTCTCTTTTTGCTGTTCTGATTGGGTATTTTTTGCTTCCTTATATTCCAAATCAATGGTTTGCTTCTTGGCTTTACCTTCTCTACTATTGAATCTGTGTAAATTATTCTTTATTTCAGTTAGTCCCTCCTTCATTTCTGACTGTGCCTCTTTAATTTCTGACTTGTCCTTTTTATGCTCTCGAGGCCCTCAGTAAGTTCATTGAGCATCCTTATAAGCAATATTTTGAACTCAGCATCTGTTGGGTTGCTTTTCTCCATTTTGCTTAGTTCTTTTCCTGGAGATTTGTTCTGCTCTTTCATTTGGGACCTGTTTCTTTGTCTCCTCATTTTGGCTGCCTACCTGTGTTTGTTTCTATGTATTACCTAATGAGAGGTATGGGGCTAGCTGAGACCAGATGCTGCTTGTTTGAAAGAATTTAGGAAAACCTGAAGCAGGATTTAAGACAGGCCAGTCCTATGGTGAAGCAATTGGCAACAGCTTGGGTGGGCCTGAAAGTTGGGTGGGGCGGGGCCTCAGGGAGTCAGCAGGGCGGGGCTACCAGTGTGAGCCAGGTTGCTGGAGTCCCATATAATGGCGGCTGTCTGCTGTCCCAGGGCAGGGCTCACCAAAGAACAATGGCCTCTGACAGCACGTTTGTCCCAGAGAAAGCCCCCTCTCCAGCCCTCGCTCCAGTGCCAAACATCTCAGTTCTTCCCTGTATGTCTCTGGTGCCCCTCGAGCTGCCTCCCCTCCAAGCTTAGAGGGAGTGAGTTCCATACGTCTGTGCACAGGCCCTTTAGGGAGCTGCCTGGGGCTCCAGCCGCATCATCCTCCCTGGGCCTCAGTTTCCGCTGGTTTTTCCAGCCAGAAGTTATGGGGATTCTCTTCCTGGCACTGGAACCCTGAGCTGGGTGTCTGGTGTGGGATGGGGACCAGAGAGGACCTTCCCATTAAAAACATTTTAAATTGAAGAGGTTATGTTAGATGTCTAAGAGTATTCCAATGTAAAAATTCTAATTATAAGAAATATTTAATAGATACTAAGACAAATGAAGTTAAAGTATTATACAGGGTGGGGCATAAGTAGGTTTAGAGTTGTGAGTACACAAAACAGTTATTCTTGTTATTGATTAATTATTGTATTATTTTCCATACCAACCACTGTAAACCTACTTTTGCCCCACACTGTAGCAGGCATGGGCATACAAAATTGAGACTGAATCTTCCCTCAAGCAATTAATATACTGTCATAACCATAATGCTGTGATACTTAAAAGCACAGAATGCAAAGGAAAAAGAAGTGTTGCTAAAACAGATGGGTATTAAAAGAGGCTTTCTAGAGGCAATAACATAAGTTTCACAAGTGTTAAGAGTTAGGAGAAACATGGTCTTCAGGGCAAAGCAACTAGCGTGTGAGAAGGCACGGTTGTCATGAAACAGCATATGTATGCTGTTTGATTACAAGTTGGTATGATTGAGGGAAGAGTAAAGGAGAGGGAGAAGAAAAATTAAGATGTTTTGAGTCATTTATGTTTTTATTTCCTTAAAAAAATTTTTTTTCCTTTATTGATTTTAGTGAAAGAGGAAGTAAGAGGAAGAGAGAGATAGAAACATTGATGAGAGAGAATGTTGATTGGCCGCCTCCTGCATAACCCCCACTGGGGATCGGGCCCACAACCTGGGCATGTGCCCTGACCAGGAATCAAACCAACGACCTCTTGGTGCATGGGTCGATGCTCAACCACTGTGCTACACTGGCCAGATGAGTCATTTATGTTACAGTTGTCCCTCGCCACTTCATGCTTCGACATTTGCGGCTTCACTCTATGGCAGTTTTTCAAATATATTCATTAAAAAGTTGATCGAGACAGTGAAAATGATACAGCGCACGCTTGGTTGTCTAAGTCAACTATACACCCCTGCATTATAATTAAAATTAAAATTACTGTACATATGGACTGTAGCCTATGTGTTCGAGCACCCCCACAAATCCTTCAATGCCAGGTGCAACCGCTCGACCACTCCGTGTGTGTGGCAACAACTTTCTTCCAAACAGTCAGGTGTGGTGAAACCAGGCTAATCAAAGCATGCTTTGGCTATCCTCTCCTCTTCCTATGCTGACCACTGATTGGCTCAGCCTCATGCTAGTTCGTTTCTCTCATACACGCTTCTACATCGCTATGCATCAGAAGCATCTTTGCTCTTGTAAGTGTTCATGATTTCTGAGAACTTTTATCTAAACCCCACGATGGCTCCTAAACATGCTGCTTCTTCTAAGCCTTCTGACGATGAAACTAAGTGCTGGAGGAAGATGCTTACCATCCAGGAGAAGGTGAAACTCTTGGATATGATCAAAGATGGCAAGTAAATCATAGAGGTTGCCCGCCATTATGACTTGAATGAGTCTACTGTTCACTCCATCCGTAAAGATGAAAAGAACATCCGTGCAACGGCTACTGTCTCTTTCAACAAGAGACAGTACAAATTGTAGTAAGTTCATAGTGAAAACGGAGTCTGCCCTAGCCACTTGGATCAGCGACAGCTGCCAAGAAAAACATTCCATTGGATTCGCTGGTCATCTGGGGGAAGGCGAGGCAGCTCTATCAGCACTTTACAGTGAACGAACCTCAACCAGGACCCTCTTCTGCAACATTCAAGTATTTCACGGCGAGCAAGGTTGGTTCGAGAAGTTCCGGAAGAGGTATCATCTGAAGAGTGTCGTTCTCCACGGAGAAGCTGCCTCTGCTGACCAGCCTGCAGCAGAGGACTATGTGAACAGCACGTTCCAGAAGATCCTTGAGGAAGGCGAGTATCATCCAGAACAGGTGTTCAATATGGACAAAACAGGACAGTTCTAGAAAAGCATGCCTTCCCGGACATTCATTTTCAAGGATGAGGCCAAGGTCTGTGTGAGTGAGGAGGAGAAAGAGCAGCCAGAGGTTCCTGGGGGTCTGGAGGAGGAAGTTGGCCTTATACTTGAGTGTCTCTCGCAATTTGTGAGAACTATTAAGGATGTACAGGACATGATTGGTGAATGGGACTCACAAATGATGCGTGCATTGTGGTTCCAGAATGCACTGATGGAGCGATAGAACCCTACAAAAGCCTCCTCACACATATGAAAAGACAGCGCCAGCAACTGCCTATCACGATGTTCTTCAGCCGGCACCCAGACACCCACTGCCTACTCCTAGTCCTTCTTCAGTGGAAGAAGACGACTATGCACCTGCTGAAGAAACCGCACCACCTGAAGACTCTCCTACTGAGGTTGTGCCCTCAGAGGAGCAGTAACCTTGCTCTTCTTTGCTGTGCAGTACATCTCTTCATCTTCATCACTTCATCATCAAACAAGTCGCACTATTTTTATAGGTTAGTGGTTGTGTGTAAGAACTGTGTGTGTGTGTAATTAAATGTACAATGATATTTGTAACATCTAATATGTCTTATTTTCTCTTATTTTGTCTAATATATTGAGAAATACAAGTGTAATGGTGACTAAAGGGTGTTATTTCATGTCTAAAGGGCTCTAACAATGTTAAAAAACGTATTTAGAAGGTCGTAAACACGTTTTCTATGCTCGAACTGCGAAAATATTAAATTTATAAATAAAGAATCCTACTTCATGGAAATTCATTTGTCGCAGTAGAGTCTGAAACTGATTAACCGCGATAAACAAGGGCTGACTGTATTGAAAATTCAGTTAGCTGGTTACCTATTAATAAAAGTTCTTTAAGTACATTATTTTAGACCTCATATATTTAAAAGAACACATATCTGGCAACAAATTCAATGAATCCCTTATTCACACTGGTCCAAATAATATACTATCAAAGAACTGCTGTCCTGTGCATAAACCACTCAACTGATTGACGTCTACATAGATTCTTCCTGTAGAAATGACTAAGATGAACCAGGATGGCCAACAGTTCCTCTAACTCATGTATTAACAATTTTAAGATCACAAAAATGTTTACTGTAAGATGTATTATGCACACAATATATTTACAATAAAAAGAATAGAATGAACATGCCCTGGCTGGTTTGGCTCAGCAGTTAGAGTGTCGGCCTGCGGTCTGGGGAGACCTGGGTTCAGTTTCCGCTAAGGGCACATACCTCAGCTGAAGTTTGTCCCCGGTCCTGGTTGGGTCGTATGGATGGCAACCGCTCGATGTGTCCCTTTCACATTGATGTTTCTCTCTCTCTCTTCCCCTCCCACTCTATCTGAGCAAAATATCGAAAAATGTCCTCAGGTGAGGATAAAAAAAAAAAAAAAGAATAGAATAAACAGCCAAGTAACCACCATTCAATTCAAGAAACAATAGTCTAGCATCTAGAAGCCCATATCATAAATGCTATCTTCACTTTTATTTTATTTATTTATTTTGTTAATTACCCAAGAATATTTTTATTTTTTTTAATCCTCACCCGAGGACATTTTCCCACTTTTCCGCAGATAGAGTGGGAGGGAGGGAGAGAAAGATAGGGAGAGAGAAAAAAACATTGATGTGAAAAGGACACATTGAATGGCTGCCTCCCACACAATCCCAACCAGGGCTGGGGATGAACTGCAACTGAGGTACGTGCCCTTGACTAGAATCGAACCTGCGACTCATTGGTCCACAGGCCAACGCTCTAACCGCTGAGCCAAACTGGCCATGGCCCCAAGGATTTTTTTTTTTATCCTCACCTGAGGACATTTTTCCATTTTTTGTTCAGATAAAGTGGGAGGGAGAGAGAAGGAGAGAGAGAGAGAGAAACATTGACGTGAAAGGGACACACTGAGTGGCTGCCACCCACACAACCAACCAGGGCCGGGGACAAACTGCAACCGAAGTATGTGCCCTTAGGGAAAAACGAACCTGAGTCTCTGAACTGCAGGCGGACACTCTAACTGCTGAGTTAAACCGGCCAGGGCCCCCAATGATATTTTTTGCATTGATTTTTAGAGAGTGGGAGGGAGGAAGAGAGGAACATCGATGTGAGAGACACATCGATTGGTTGCTTCCTACATGCACCACAACTGGGGCCAGGGAACCAACCTGCAACCGAGGTAGGTGCCCTTGACTGAAAATTGAACCCTCGACCCTCAGTACATGGGCCAACGTTCTAACCATTGAGCAACACCTGCCAGGGCTTGACTGTTTTTTTAAATCCTCCTCAGGGCTACGTTTTTTATTGATTTTAGAAAGAGGAAGAGGGACAGAGAGAAACAACAATTGGGTGCCTCCTATATGTGCCCCAACTGGGAATCAAACCCACAACTTAGGTATTTGCCCTGCAGGAATTGAACCTGAAATTTTTTGGTGTATGGGACAATGTTCCTACCAACTGGGCCTCCCAGCCAGGGTTTGACTTTTGTAATGATCATTTCCTTTCTTTTCTTTAGTTTTGCCATGTACCCATGTATGTCTATACAATATGGTTTTGCCTATTTAAAATATAAACTATATGAATTACTTTTTGTTTCTTACATTACTGTGAAGTGTATCCAAGATGCTGTGTGTAGCTCTAGTGTGTTTGTTTCACTGTGTTGTGTATATATACACACCAGATTCATTCACTATTGATAGACATTTAGGTTGTTTCCAGTTTGATGAAAAACACTATTATAAATATTCTTTTTTGGAAGAACACGAGTTATAGAAAATGTGCAGCATCAATGTTACTAGATCAAACCAAATTGTTTTTCGAAGAGGTTGTACAGTAAGTCCTCGCTGATGTGGTCAATAGATTCTTGGAAACTGCAACTTGAAGGCAAAATGACATACAACAAAACCAATTTTACCACAGGCTAACTGATATAAACAAGAGGTGAGTTCCTACACTTATTTCTGGTCACAAAAACATCACCAAGCTGCTCAACAAAGACCGAAAACACTTCTAATATTAAAGAAACAAATGTGAGCTACATACATTTAAGAAAGATGAATAAAAACAAGATGATTGTCCAACTTACTTATTCCAGTTCAGGGTCTCGGGTGGCTGAAGCCGACCCTGGCGGCTCAGGGCACAGGCAGGCACCAACCCTGGGCAGGATGCTGTTCCATTGCAGGGAGCACTCACACAGCCACTCACTCAGATTCACCAACGTGCACATCTTTAGGATGTGGCTCCGAGGAAACCGGAGCGCGGAGAGAAAACCCACGCGGACATGGGGAGAACCAACCAGCCGGAAATCAAATTTTTCCCCTCATCAATGGTATAATGAAATGACATTGAAGGAAACATTATTTAAAGACCTGCTGCATTAATTAATCTGCCACTGACAGCACATACGGCTTAGTACTTGCTCCACAAACTCTCCAACACTTGGCATTGTCTCTATAAACATTTTTGCCATTCCTGGTGGATGTGTAATGGTGCTCATTGTGGATTTAATTTGAATAAATTTTCATTCACTGTTGAGTCTATTTGATATCCATATGGAAAAAAATTTTATTTATTATACCACACACACAAATTTATTCCAAGTTGCATGGCAGATCTAAATGTAAAAAGTAGACAATAATGCTTCTAGAAGATTACTGTCCAGAACTTTCTGCAATAATAGAAATGTTCGATTATATCTGCACTTTCCTTTATAGTAGCTGCTGGCCACACATAGCTATTGAGCATTTCAAATGTGTCTAGTGTGCCCTGGCCAGTTTAGCTCAGTGGTTAGAGCGTCGGCCTACAGTCCAGAGAGACCCGGGTTTGGTTCCCGCTAAGGGCACATACCTCGGTTGCAGTTTGTCCCCGGCCTTGGTTTGGTTGTGTGGGTGGCAACCGCTCGATGTGTCCCTTTCACATCGATGTTTCTCTCTCTCTCCCTTCCACTCTATCTGAACAAAATATGGAAAAATGTCCTCGGGTGAGGATAAAAAACAGAAAAAAAAAAACACAAATGTGTCTAGTGTGACTGAGAAACTGATCAATTTTATTTTACTTTTGATTAAGTTGAACTTTATCAAAATTAAAGATTTGTTCCATTAATAGATACCATTAACTGTAAGCAACACTCTGTGGCAGATGATCAAAACCGTCTGACACAATCTGAGCTTGTTACAGCAACAAGGTTTAACTTATTCCGATGCTCTCTTCTAGGGGACAAGCCGTTATACAGACTTAGATGGTGTTAAAATATACTGTTAAGAGAGTAAAAGGCAAGCCAGAGGTGGGAGAAGTTACTTGCAAAGATAAAAGACCCCTATCCAGGATATATGAAGAACCAGTATAGGCAAAAGAAACAGACTCTTTAAAAAGGAATTATCCATCCCTGGCTGGCATGTCTAAGTGGTTAGAGCGTTGGCCCGCACACTGAAGTGTTGCAGGTTCAATTCCTAGTCAAGGGCACGTAGCTGGGTTGCAGGTTTGATTCCCAGCCCTGGTAGGGGTGCGAGTAGAAGGCAACCAACCGATGTCTCTGTCACATCCATGTTTCTTTCTATCTTCTCCGCTCTATCACTCCCTTCCACTCTCTCTAAAAACCAATGGAGCCCTGGCCGGTATTGCTCAGTGGTTAGAGCATCAGTCAGTGGACCAGAGAGTCCCGGGTTCGGTTCCCACTAAGGGCACGTACCTCTGTGGCAGTTTGTCCCCAGCCCTGATTGGGGTTGTGTGGGTGGCAACTACTTGATGTGTCTCTCTCATATGGATGTTTCTTTCTTCCCTCTCTCCCTCCCACTTGATCTGAAGATAAATGCAAAAAATGTCCTCAGGTCAGAATGAAAAAAAAAAAAAAAGGAAAAATATCCTCTGGTGAGGATTAAAAAAAAAGTAGTAGTACTAATGCCAATATGATAGCCATTAAGGGAACCAAAAATAAAACGATGAGCTATCACCCTGGCCAGTGTAGCTCAGTTGGTTAGAGCGTCATCCTGTGCACTGAAGGAAGGTTGCAGGTTCAATTCCCAATCAGCACATGACCAGGTTGCAGATTTGATCAGGGCGTGTGTATGAGCCAACCAATCAAGGTTTCTCTCTCTTTTTCACTTACTTCGTTTCTCTCAAATGAGGATTAAAAGAAACATGAGATATCCCACCCACCAGAATGGCTAAAATTAAAAGATGACAAAAGATAAACACTGAACAGGTATAAGTAAGAATGTGGAGCAACTGGAACATTGAGTATATTTTGGTACTATTTCTGACAGTATCTATTAAAACTGTTGCGTACTCTATGAATCAGCAATTCCATTCCTAGGAATTACTCAATCAAAACATAAATATGTGCATACTAGAAGACAAGTACAAGAATGTTCCTAAAAGTATTATTTATAACTCTAAACAGAAAATAAACTCCATGCCTATTAATAATAGATGGATAAATGCTATACAATCTAGAAAACAAAATTTGTGGTGTTAAAAGTCAAGGGGGGAGTAGGCTATAATAGGGTTTGAGGGGAGCTGCTGCTGTGTAAATCCATGAAACTATATACTCATGATACATGCACTTTCTTTACACATTATACTACAATTTTCAAGATTAAGAATGTTCTGTAACTTGGCACAGACTTAATCAGATGTGGAACTTTGTTGTATGAAATAGAGCTTTTTGGCTATAGTGGCAGAAATCCAATTCAAACTGGGCCAAGAGAAAAAGGAAAAGTATTGATTTAAGTAGCTAAAAAATAACATGCCCTACTAGAACCAGAGATTCAAAAGCAATCATTAGGTCTTCATCTTTCACTCGTTTCTGCTCTTTTGTGTGAGCTTTATTCTATCAGGCAGGCAGACACTCCTCCCATGCAACTCTGGACTCACCTCATGCTCACGTTGGTGCCAGTGGAAAACGTTAAGTCTTCTACTAGCATTCCTAGCTTGAGTCACATACTTTTCCTGGAGCCTTTTCAGCCCCATTTGAATCACCAGACTAACAGTAGTTAAGGGGTACTTTCCTGAGGGAAGATCAAGGCACTGTTCTCAGAAAAGGTGTGAATGAATTCGAGGCAAAAACATCTATGTATCTGGGGAAGAAGAAAGAAGAAACCCTTAATTTATAGCTTCTCCCTAACTTATGTCAAACTTAGTAATACAGTTGACCCTTGAACAACACAAGGGTGAAGGGGTTAGGGGCACCAATTTCTCACACAGTCAAAAATCCATGTACTGTATAGCTTTTGACTCCCGCAAAATTTTACTGGTAACCTATTGTTGACCAACTGGAAGCCTACCATTAACAACATAAATGGTCAATTAACATATTTTGTATGTAATATGCCTTACATACTGTATTCTTACAATAAAGCTAGGGGAAAATGTTAAAACCATAAAAAGGAGAAAATACATTATTTACTGAAAAAAGTATGTATATAATCAGACCCACACAATTCTAACCTGTTGTTCACGGGCCAACTGTATTATAGTTTTTGCTAAAGCATCCAAGCTGCTTTGTGAGTCTCTGAACTTACTGGGAAAGAGAAATCGATAGCTTCTCACCTTATCCCTCAGACTAGTCTCTCCCTCCTAGACTATGGTTAAACTGATCTTCCCTAAATATGGCTCTAGTTTTAACCCTAACAGAGGCACCAAATTCTCTATCCAAGTTGAGCCTGTACTCCTGGTCTTCCACAATGTCATCCTAACTTTTTCAAAGTTACATTATACCACATCCCTCCATACATGCGGAGTCAGTGCTTTGTAAGTGTTACTATCACTGATCTACTTTAAAGTATTAGGATACAACTGATATTTAACGTGTCAGTCAGGAGATACTGACACATAAGCTTTCTTGTTACTTGTCCCTTCTGGTTTTAAAGGTGTAATAAAATTATTTATAAATGCTAAATTTGATCCTTAATGTTGTTTTGTTTTGTTTTTTTATCCTCACCCGAGGACATTTCTTCCATTTTATGTTCAGAGTGGGAGGGAGAGAGAGAAACATCCATGTGAAAGAGACACATCGAGTGGCTGCCACCCACACAACCCAACCAGGGCTGGGGACAAATTGCAACCGAGATATGTGCCCTTAGTGGGAACCAAACCTGGGTCTCTCTGGACCGCAGGCTGACGCTCTAACCGCTGAGCCAAACCGGCCAGGGCTGTAATTTTTTTTTTTAAAGTCAATATATATATATATTTTTTATCCTCACCCGAGGACATTTTTCCATTTTTTTTTTTTTCAGATAGGGTGGAAGGGAGAGAGGAAGAGAGAGAGAGAAACATCGATGTGAAAGGGACACATCAAGTGGCTGCCACCCACACAACCCAACCATGGCCGGGGACAAACTGCAACCGAGGTAGGTGCCCTTAGCGGGAACCGGACCTGGGTCTCTTGGGACTGCAGGCCAACGCTCTAACCGCTGAGCCAAACTGGCCAGGGCAAAAGTTAATATTCTTATTAAGCTAAGTTTATTCTAAAAATGTGGTAACTCTTTATGATAAAGTAAGTATGAGAGATAAATAGCACTTTTTTTAAGGCCATTTTTCAAAAAAATGTATTTTTGTTACAGATGTGTCTCCTTTCCCCCCCAGACACCCTCCTCCCTCTCCCGTCCCCCATTTAAGGCTTTTTAAAAAAATCTTCACCTGAAGATACGTTTTCATTGATTTTTTTTTTTTTTTTTTTAATCCTCACCCAAGGACATTTTGGCATTTATCTTTAGATAGAGCGGGACGGAGGAAGAGAGAGAAACATCTATGTGAGACATACATCGACTGGTTGCCACCGGCAGAACCCCCACCGGGGCTGGGGATGGGCTGCAACCAAGGTACATGCCCTTAGCAGGAACCAAACCTGGGACTCTCTGGTATGCTGGCTGACGCTCTAACCACTGAGCAGAACTGGCAGGGCTCAATGATTTTTTTTAAAAAAAAGAGAGAGACAGTGATATGAAAGAGAAACACTGATTGGCTGCCTCCCCTAAGTGTCTGGACTGGGAATCGAAGCCACAATCTTTTAGTGTACAGTAGGACGCTCCAACCAAGCTACCCAGCCAAGAAAAATACACTTTAAAAAAAAAATTTTTTTTCTTCCTTTATTGATTTTATAGAGAGAGGTAGTGAGAAGGAGAAAGAGAGAGAAACATCGATGAGAGAGAACATCAATTGGCTGCCTCCTGTATGCCCCCCACTGGGGACTGAGCCCACAACCTGGGCATGTGTCTGGGAATTGAACCAGCAACCTCTTGGTACATGGGTCAACGCTCAACGACTGAGCAACACCAGCCAGACCAAATACACTTTCTTAATGGGAAGACTTGTTAGAGAACCATTTTCTCCATACCATTCATCCATTTTCCATGAATACATTACTTACAGTTATTTAGTTTCAAAGACTTAGTGTAGAGATTATAGCTTTATTTTGACACATAAAGGGAAGTTGTAATAAGCTGTATTATATTTTTTAGAGCATTTAAAACAAGACATGTTCATAAATAGGCCACCTGGATCTTTAGCTAATTTCATTTAGGCTAAATGTCTCCATTTTTTCACACTTAGTTAAAACTGATTTATATACACAACCAATTTACTAACTTGTGAGAGGGTCACAGAATTAAAGTGATTTCTAATGAGGAAAAAAGGAGGAATTGTGGCATAAATGACATTTTTAAAAAAGAGCATGAATTAAAGTACAAACATATCACCATTTTTATTTTCATTTAAGCCAAGTATGCTTGAACTTAAAAGTTAAACAAGATGCATATCTATCCATATTTTATACTTTAATACAAATTTCAAAACATAAAGTATAACAATATTCTCTCTGTTCAAATTCACTTAATTTTATCTGAAACAATATTTATAAAATAAACAGCTCCTACAACAAAACCATTAAGAGAGTTGTTTACATTACTTTTTGATTACAGTGGAGCTAATTTTCTTTATAAAGTACCTACTGGGATTCAGCACACTCTTTAGGCTGCTTGAGTATAACCAATATGGTATTGATAAGTAAATATTACATATCAATTCAGTCAAGATAAAAGGACTGACTTTTAACTTAATACTAAACCAAAAATAAACTTTGAAAAATATATTTTACCATTGTTAACACACTCCTTGATGTGTTCAAACAGCGTATTGATGTGTTCAAACAGCACGTTCCAGAAAGTCAATCTTCTTCTTTCTCAATATATGTCTTTGCATTAACCCGTGCCATTTGCCTGGCCAAGTACCTGTCTCTAGCTGACATTACAGTTTCTTCATTGTTCCGTTTTGCAAACTTGTTCACTGTCTCGTGTACTCCTTCCTGTTTTTTGCCCATCTCTTGGCATTCCTCTGTGATTCTGTGCTTTGCTTCCAGCGATGTTTCAGAACTAGAGAGTTTCTCTGGGATTCTTTCATTGTCCTTTTCCATGTTTCTCATTTTACCGGATCTTTCCTGGTCATTACACCTATCCTTTGTCCTAGAATTAGGGCTGCTTTCCTTTCTGTCTCGCATTCTTTCTGAAGATTGAACACTCATTTCTCGTTTTTCTCTATCTCTGTTTTCATATCTTCCTTTCCTTGCTTTCATATGTTCTTCCTTTTCTTTGCTTTTCTCTTCCTTCTCTCCTTTCTTATTGTGTCGGTCATGATCATTTCGTTGTCTGTCTCTTTCTTGTTCTCTTGTAGGATATTTCTCTCTGTCTTTCTCCCTTTTCCATTCTCTGTCATTTCTTTCTCTTTGGTCTCTTCCCCTCAGTTTATCTTCTTGTTCATGCCTCTTCCAGTGGGAATCTCTATGACTGGCCTCTCTATGCCTATGGGAATCCTTCCTTTCTTTTCGGTAATCACGGTCAGTGTAATAGTTCTCCTGGTCCCTGGATTGTCTCTCTTGGTGCTGATCTTCCTTTTTCTCATGTCCTCTTGACTTGTAACTTTTTATGTAGCTTTTGGTACCATGTTCTCTTTCTTCACTAGATGACCGTGAGTGGGTTTGATGCCTGTGACGCCTGGAGTCGTTCTCAGGGGTCTCTATGCTCTTTTCCCTTCTACAGTTCACTTTAGTATTTTCTTCCATTTCATCCTCCTCACTGTTGTTAGCATCAAAGTCACTGTCTGCATCTGGGTTTTCCTCCACTTTCACAACAGTTTGGAGAATGCATTTCTCATGTGGTATTCTATCCTCTGAACTTACTTCATCAGAATAACCCCTTGATTTCTCTTCCTTTATCCCAGACCTTTAAAAAAATAATATAACACTAAATGCCACATTATCATTTATAGTAAGCAAATAAAGTGTTCATATAATTTTTCTCAATATTTAAATCAATAAAACTACAATTATGAAACTACTACTATATTAGTTCAAGTTGTAGCTCTCTGTAAGATTTTTATTTTTCTTTGTATAAAAATTAAGAAGAGTTTTGGAGCCCTGGCCAGTTTGGCTCAGCGGTTAGAGCATCGGCCTACAGTCCAGAGAGATCCGGGTTCAGTTCCCGCTAAGGGCATGTACCTCGGTAGCCATTTGTCCCTGGCCCTGGTTGGTCGTGCGGGTGGCAGCCACTCGATGTGTCCCTTTCACGTTGATGTTTCTCTCTCTCTCTCTCTTCCTCCCTCTCCCTCCCACTTTATCTGAACAAAAAATGGAAAAATGTCCTCGGGTGAGGATTAAAAAAAAAAAGAAGAGTTCTGGAAATAGATGAAAATACATTTTTTCACAGCAAAATGGTGGCAAAATCTAACTAGAAATATCACTAAATAAACCCTCTTATAATTAAAAAGGCACCAGCATCTTGATATACTCTTTGGCACCTATCACAACAAAATGAAACATGAATCCATCCTATCATTATAATCAGCAACACTAAAATTGTTTACATCATCTACAATTTCCCCGCTGATAAGTGTGGTTAATTTATTTACATTACTCACACATTCATTCTTATCACTTACTAATCATACTAACAGAGCAACAACTATGGTTCTCTAGGAACTGACAGTACAACTGTCTTGGCTAAAGTAGTCACCAATAATTAGGAATTGTATTAGGCTCTGAGAAGTGTAACTATTAAGTGACATTATGGAGACTTATGGTTGGCCTCACAACTATTCCAGATGACACTGTAATAAAAATGCTCATTTTTCTGTTCAAAATCTCAATTTTCAAATATACCTTCTTAGACTCATCTCATCAATTTTTTAATCAAAACCTAGCGGTTGGGGGGTGGGAAGTATAAACCTAATTCCTTCTCTTAATCCTTAATTCCAGTCTCCTGTCTCCCCTTTCCTCAGCAACATAAGACTCAGATCCTCTTATCTGAATGTTTCTGTTCCCAGAAAATTTACTTAAATACAAGTTTAGGACTAATTCTCCCTTTTACCTTCTATATATTTATGGCATCATTTCACCATTCATACTTAATACTTTATAATTTTATTCAAAAAATCCTCTAGACCAGTACTAATAGAAATGTCTGTAAGTGAAAATGTCCATATTTGTTCTCTTAACATGGTAGCCACTAGCAAAATGTGGCAACTGAGTACTTGAAATGTGGCTATGACCAAAAAATTTAAATTTAATATTAAACAGACACATGTGACTAGCGGCTACATATTGGATAGTGCACTTCTAGCCTTTAATATGTGAATCTTACATTTTATGGAGGCTAGGTCCTATTTATAAAAATAAACCACATCTTTTTTTTATATACTACCTAAATATGCATGTAAAATTACTGCAGAATAAAGACGATCTTGAACTAAATCTACATGTTTTTAAATTAAGAAACTGAATTTCTAGCCAATTAAGTCAGGTTTGGCTGACAAAACAATATGCAATGCTGCAATCCTCTATCTTTCAGAGGGTTACAATCACAAATCATGAACAATGTCTTTATTCTAAATATTCCATATGCCACGTCTCACCTAGCTTCACGAAAGCTGCACGTAGGTACTTCCTCTTCACCAACTGCTTGATTTAATAGATGCCTATAAAATCCACTGAGATCTTTCTGCTTGGTTACATCCAAACGTGCTAAGAGAGGGAAAGCAAAAGTGAGAATATACTCAACAAGGCAAAAATGCAGCTGTTTTACAGATATAGAGTATATAACATATACAGTGTGTAAACTATTGTCTAGATCAAGAGTTGGCAAACCAGGCCCTGATTCAGTTTGATTCAGTGGGTAGAGTGTTGGCCTACCGAAGGAAGGGTCATCGGTTTGATTTCCAGACAAGGGCATGTACCTGGGTTGCAGGTTCAATCCCAAGCCTCGGTTGGGGTCTTGTAGAAGGCAACCAATAGTCTCTATCACATCAATGTTGCTTGTTCACACGTGCTCGCTCTCTCTCTCTCTACCCCCTCCCCTTCCACTCTCCCTAAAACTCAATGAAAAAATATCCTTGGGTGAGGATTAACAAAAAAAAAATTTAAGAGTTGGCAAACTATAGCCTGTAGGCCAACTTTGGCCTGTTGCCGCTGTAAATAAATTTTTACTGGAATGTAACCCTGTTCATTTGTTTACATATTGTCCAGGGCTGCTTTTGCGTTATAAAGGCAGGGTTTAGTAGCTGCAACAGAGATCATATGGCACACAAAGCCTAAAATGTTCATTATCTGGTCCTTTACAAAAGTTTGCTGACTGATGCGCTAGACAAACATACAGTACGTGCATACACTCAGTCTTACAGATTTGGTTTTCTTCCACTTAAAGCTGATTAGCATTTGCCAATTAAGCTATTTATAAGTACATATATTTCACTCAAATCTTGAGAAATGACCATGAGTAGAAAACACTGAAGTAAAGCTATGTAAATTTGTTTGGCATTTGCACATCTTTGTTCTTTCTTGAATTAATGTTCCAAGTTGATGCTCTTGGGTACTGTTACTCTAATTTTCCCATATCAGAAAACATAACTAGGATTTAAATCTGATGATATTGCTTCTACAAGTGTCGTTGTATTAAGCCTTGTAATGAGTTTTTACATTTGGAATAATTTTCCAAGGTAATGACTTGTAATGACCATAGTTTTAAGCAACAAAACAAGACATGAGTGAAAAGGTTACTAGAAGTACTAGTTATTGAGTGCAACTATTTTTAGTAAAAACCTCCTCTGTTTTATAATACAACATAATATAACTTGTACCTTCAATTCCTATACATAAATTATGACCACAACATTATAACCTGAAAGTTCAGTGACAGAAGAAAAGGTTAAATGCGGCAGAATTCTGCTGCTTCTGCTTCCTTCTACCCCCTCCCTCTTCCACTTCACCTTCGAGTGCAGCAGCCCTCTTTTCTCTTTCCTCCTCTTCAGCTCTCTCTTGTAGTTTTTTCTTATAAGCAGATGTCACAAATGCTTCTTTATCATCAAATTCTCCCTTTTCCATTTCTCGTTCTCTCTGTATTTTCTTTTCCATTCTTTTTTCCTGTTCCTTTTTTCGGATCTCGACTGCTTTTAATAAGTTGTGAATATACTTGGGCTAGAGGGGAAATATAAGATTTAGGAAAGAGTCAAAGATAATAATTGTTAATATTTTTTATCATGAATTTATTAAGAAAGAAATGTCTAGTCCAAATAGGCTCATCATTGTCTCAAAAAGCAATATACATTAGCAAGATTGAAACTAAAGTTCTTTTCAATAAAAATGTAAATGTAAAATAAAAAATATTCAAAGTGCTACTTTAGCATTATTTTTTAAAATCTCAAAATAAGTAATTTTTTTCCACTGTTTTTCTTACCCTTTTTACTGGTACTGCCTTAATACTTCTTCAACAGATATGTGAATCATAAAGGTTCCTACTAGTTTTTCACATTAGTTGTAATACAATTATTTAAAATAGTAGCTTTAATATATCATTTTACATTACCACTTTATTTGTAGATACTGTAAGATGCAAAGATCCTTAAAAATTAGTCTATGATTATGAAAGAATAAGAAAATCTGAACTTATTTTAACCCCCACCCTTAATTATTTTTCAAACTAAAAATCTAATCATGATATGTGTAAATGATTCAGTTACCAGGTAAGAAGCAATAAAACAAATGAGAGAATGATAAAATACAAATAAGCACGAACAAGAGCAGAACAAACATTTTCTAAGAAAAATATTTCAAAAAATTATTTGCGCACTGGCTGTTGTAGCTCAGTGGTCAGAATGTCAGCCCAAGCACTGACACAGGTTTGATTCCTAGTCAAGGGTATGTATCTGGGTTGGAGGTTCAGTCCCCGGCCCCAGTTGAGGCGTGTGCAGAAGGCAACAGATTGATATGTCTCACGTTCACGTTTTTATTTCTTTCTCTCTCTCTCCCTCCCTCCCTTCCCTTCTACTCTCTCTAAAAATCAATGGAAAAAGTATCCTCAGGTGAGGATTAACAAAAACAAAACAAACAAATTTATTTGCAAATGTTTTAAGGCAAAACCCAAAATTTATAAAATTGTAAGATTATTCACTTGCTCCTGATGGAATACTAAATGTATGGCTTCATGGGTTCTACATCAAATCTGTAATATCTGCAGGTAGGGGCACTTCACACTTCAAATGCCTAAAAGCTTTTTCTCAGATCATCTTCATGCTGAAATAAGATTAAGATACACAATGTAGGTCAAGGTCAAAGAAAGTTTGTATTTTCAGCTACAAACCTTTCGGTCTTTCCCCAAAATCAATTTAGGATTATTTTCTTCTTTTTTTTTCTGCATTTCATCATAAATACTGTCATATTCATATACAGTGGAATCTTCTGCAAGGGCTTTCTGAATTTCCAGTTTGGTCTTAAAAAATAAAATTAAACATGTTTCAAAATATAAATGAGCTAACAGCACAAAAAAGTCTAATTTTCTTGAGATAGAATCATATCATAAAAATTATATCAATCATTTTTTTAAGACAAAAAATATAAACATCAATTCTGGAGCCTGGCTGCCTGAATTTGAATCTTGGCTCTATACTTACTTACTAGCTACTTTGAGCAAGTTTGTTTAATCACTTTGTGCCTGTTTTCCTTACCTAAAAAAGAGAGAATTGCATCTACCTTCAAAGTTGTTCCAATAATTAAATAACTTAATAAACTTAAGACACTTAGAATGGAGCATCACAAAGACTAAGTGTTCAATATACACGAACTATTATTATTTATTCATTTGTACATAAAATTATCTGCATCCATAGGTCAAAAATTCCAAGGGATGTAAAGTACGATATAGAGTACATAAAACTAACTTTGGTTTTAGATGCCTGTGGTACTTCATATAATTTTTAGTTGAGTTACCAAATAAAATGTTCAGTTTTCAAATGGTAGGAAATACTTTTAAAAAATCTCCCAACAAAGCAAAAAACTGGGATATTTTTGTAATTAACATTTTTCAATAAAGTCCTCTGTCTTTGGTTTATCGTGTTCTATCTTAAATGTTCTTCCTCCTGCTTTCATGCCATCAAAATCTTATCTGGAGCTTCAGGGCCAGCTCAACCCTATTTTTAAAATTTTTGTTTTTTTTAATATAATTGATATACAATAATATATTAGTTTCTAGTGATTAGACATTTATATCCCTTATGAAGTGATCAGCCTGATAAGTCTAGAACTTCCTTAACTGAACAAGAATTATGTACCAAAGACCTATAACAAATATCGTATTTAATAAAGATATATTACAAGTTTTCCCAATGAAACAGAGAATAAGATAATGTTGTCCTCAGTTTTGTACACTTGGGGTCAGATAAAAGAATAAAATCAGTGTGGCTCAGCTGGTTGGGAGTCCTCCTGTGGAACCAAGAGGTCGCTGGTTCAATTCCCGGTTGGGGGAGGAGGCAGCTGATTGATGTTTCTCACATTGATGTTTCTCTCTCCCATTCCCTTCCTCTCTCTCTAAAATCAATAAAAACAAATTAAAAAAGGAAGAAAAAGTGGTCTATTAGATAAATAAGTATACCATTTCTAAAAGTATTCTCTTAGATTTAGTAAATGGAATCAAACTAGTATTCATCATAGTAAAAGTCTGAGATTAAAGCAAAAGACAAGAGCTGAAACAAGCAAGTGGGGACTGAGGTGAAAAGTAGGTAGTATATGCGGAATTTCAAAGCAGCAGCAGGCAGGAGAGAGGTACAGGAACTGTAGCAGTACTCCCAATTTCCAAGCATCTATGAAAAAGCCCCATTGAAGAGAAAAAATGGCTTTGAACAAGTCAGAGTTGAGAATACATTTAGATTTGGGATTTATGCTTTAAGTGAATAAGAAAAGGCAGGATTGAAAAATGTTAAAAGAACACTAAAAAATAAGACACCTTTATGACCTTGGAGAAGTTACCAGAAGTTGAACTTGATGGTCTCAAATCCTATTAAGTTCTAAAATTTGGATTCAAACCAATCATTTATGTTAAAGAATCAGGTATTATTATGATTTTATATCTATACTCAATCATTTTGAGGCTGCTGAGTTACACATCATACCCCACTATGAAACTAAGATATAATTTTAAAATAATAACTAAATACATAATTCTGTGCCCATTCCCAGGAAGGGAGTAAAACACAGTGGCTAAAAGCTTGGGCCCTGCAATTTCTCTGCCTTGTTCATTTACTAAATATAAGACCTCATGAAAGTCACATAAATCTGTTTTGCTTTCATTTCCTCAACTACAAAATGGTGATTATAAGAGCATCTATCTTATAGAATTGTTGTAAGAATTAAAGATAATTCTTAGAAAGTAATTTACACTATAATGTCTAGCACACAGAGAGTGCTTAACAAATTTATCCTTAAACCAGATTCTACTTAGACAAGGGAAAAATAGGTGCCAAAAAGTAAAGAAAATATTTCAGGCTTATTTCTGCAACTAACTGTGCAATGATAAGAGTTATTTATCCTTTTGAAATTTCAGATTTCTTAATCAGGACCATGAAGAGATTTGTGAGAATTTCTAAAATAATGTATATATGTTAAAAATGCTTGGAAACATACAGCACTATATATAAATAGTGGTGCTAGCCAGTCTATTAGAAAGTATTTGATGTTCCCCTTTCTTGGTAGATGAATTCCAAATATTATAAAATTGTGAAATCACTCTGGTTGTAAAGAAATTTTTTTGGCAAACTCACTAGCAGGAATTATTAAACCTTATAATCCACTGTCAAACTGCTGACTCATGTGAAAACAGAAATAGGCTTAAACTATAACACAGCACTAAAGAGCTAATTTATTCCGTGTTTTCCTTTAAAATTTATAAAAACCACAAATCTATGTAAATCAAGAAACATCTTAACATATTTTCAAAAATAAGGGTCAAGATAAAATTATTTCTTTATACATACCTATTCTGTTTTGTCTTAACACCTAGATACCAAAACTGATACTTAAAAATGTGAGCTGAAATACTTCACATCAAATGCATTTAACTCATTCTTTGTCCTTACCTGTTTCATTGCTTGCTTTTTAGCAGCTTCCCTCTGAAGGCTTTCACTCACGGAGGTCTAGAATACAGAAAAATATTGTCAGTGTTTAATATGTCTTCAAAATTCTGGTTGGTAACTATTTCCTTACTTATCGTTAAAAATAGAAAGATAGCCCTGGCCAATTTGGCTCAGTGGGTAGAGTGTTAGCCTTTGAATCAAAGGGTCTCGGGTTTGAATCCCAGTCAAGGGCACATACCTGGGTTGCAGGTTTGGTTCCTTCCCCTGCTGTCAGGATTGTGCAGGAGGCAACCCATCAATGTGTCTCTCTCACATTGAAGTTTTGGTTCCCACCTGCCTCCCACCTTCCCTCCTTTCCTTTCCCCACTTCCACTCTATCTAAAAATCAGTGGAAAATATCCTCAAGTGAGGATTAACAACAACAACAAAAACAAGTATTATGAATTAACATTATCAAGGTCTTTTCCCTAAACTTTGAGAAACAAATGAATTTTCATTGTAACTCATCAGATTAGGCTATAAGGTGCAAGAGAAAAATAAAATAGTACTGGACAAAATGAGGTGACAGGTTTTTTAACCCCAACTTTAAATTCACCACTAAGTCATTCAACTTCTATGGATGTTAATTTGTTTTGTGTGTGAGTGTGAATGTGTGTGAGTGTGCATGTATTACGTGGAGGTGGATTGGTCCCTTCCAACACTTTAATGGCAACATCCCCAGCAACAAAAGCACATTATTTTAATATTCACCATTAAACATAGTATATCAAGCTTTTAGTATATGCTTAAGGATATAGGCAATCAAAACTATCTGAGGTTATAATCATTCAATAAATATGTACTGAAACGCCTACCATATCTGGCATTGTTCTAGCCCTGAAGATATCATAATATCAAGAACAGTCTTTGTCCTTGAGAGATAAATGGTCTGAAAGGGAAGACAAATGACTAAAGAGATAATTACAATATGAACGTGATAAGCAATATAATAAAGGAATAAAAAAGGGCTATGAGAGCAAAGGGAAACAAAATGTATGAGGAATCATGAAAGCCTTCCCTACAGAGATGTGGCATTAGACCTGAATCACAAAGAATTTAAGAGAAGGCAAGAAGAATATAATCAGAAACAGCAGCCACATGGACAAAATTAAAAACTTACGGCTAAAAAAAGAAATATAATTATCATATGTAAGTAAAAATGTTTCCTTAAAACTGTAAGGCTTGCCCTGGCCGGTTTGGCTCAGCGGTTAGAGCGTCAGCCTGCGGTCCTGAGAGACCCGGGTTCGGTTCCCGCTAAGGGCGCGTACCTCGGTTGCAGTTTGTCCCGGGCCCTGGTCGGTCGTGCGGGTGGCAGCCACTCGATGTGTTCCTTTCACATCGATGTTTCTCTCTTTCTCTCTGTTCCCCTCTCTCCCTCCCCTCTACCTAAACAAAAAAATGGGAAAATGTCCTCGGGTGAGGATAAAAACAAAAAACAAAAAACTGTAAGGCTTTGTAAACATACTAAGCAACACTAAAATGTATGCTTTACCAGGGTGAATGTTATGGTGTGTAAATTATCTTTAAAAAAAGCCCTGGCCGGTTTGGCTCAGCGGTTGTTGCGCCGGCCCAAGAATCAGAGTCTCAGGTTTGGTTCCCGCTAACGGTACGTACCTTGGTTGCAGTTTGTCCCCGCCCCAGTTGGGGTCTTGTGGGTGGCAACCGCTTGATGTTATCTCTCTCACGTCGAAGTTTCTCTCTCTCTCCCTCCCACTCTATCTGAAGATGAATACAGGAATGTCCTCGGGTGAGGATAAAAAAATAAAAAATAAATAAATAAATAATAAAGCTACCAAATAAACGTATTTTTAATTAAAAATATAAGCCTGAGCCCTAGGACTATAATTCTGTACACCAGCAGTTCTCAACCTGTGGGTCGTGACCCCTTTGGGGGTCGAACAACCCTTTCACAGGGGTCGCCTAAGACAGAACAGTAGCAAAATTACAGTTATGAAGTAGCAACGAAAATAATTTTATGGTTGGGGGTTACCTCAACATGAAGAACTGTATTAAAGGGTCGCAGCATTAGGAAGGTTGCAAACCACTGCTCTAGACTATTGGCATTAGCTGTTTTCAACTGTATAGTATCAATTGGTGCTTCCTTTGTTTTCCATGGCAACAAAAAAATAAAATAAAACCTAATTCTAATTCCCTATGACCATGGAGACAAAGTTAATACAAAAGTGCCATACAAGTGCCCTAGCCAGAGTGGTTCAGTTGGTTGGGCGTCATCCCATGCACGAGAAGGTTGCCAGTTCAATTCCTGGTCAGGGCACATGCCCAGGTTTTGGGCTCTATCTCTGGCAGGAAACATGCAGGAGGCAGCAGACTGATGTATCATTCTCACATGGATGTTTCTCTCACTCTCTTCTCCCTCTTCCTTCCTCTTGCTCTAAAAATCAGTAAAAAAAAAAAAAAACTTTAAAAAAAGGTCATATAAGTAATATAACACTAATAAATTAAAAGAAGTGTATGGGCAGCCCAGCTGGAGTGCCTCAGCTGGTTGAGCATTATCCCATGCACCAAAAGGTTACTGGTTTGATTCCCGGTCAGGGCTCTACAGAAGGCTACCCGATAGATGTTTGTTTGTTTGTTTCTTTCTTTCTCTCTCTCTCTACCCCCAGTCCCGCTTCCTCTAAGCATGTCCTCAGGTGATAAAAAAAAAAGTGTATAGGCAAAGAACTAAAGACATTTTAGATAGTAAATTGACTCCAAAATAGAGAAGATGTTGGTAAAAACAATAGTACCTAACATTTATATAGCCAGATGCTATTATTACACGTTATTATTAAAATAAAAATTTTCTTTATGTGATATAACATATATTCACTAATTAGAGTATCAATTTTAAACATTAAAATATTAAATATGCCGCCATGGCTGGTTTGGCTAAGTGGTTAGAGTGTCAGGCTGAGGACCCAAGAGTTACAGGTTTGATTCCTGGTCAAGGGCACGTACCTCAGTTGCAGGTTCGATACTCAGTCCCGGTCCGGGTAGTGCAGGAGGCAACCAATGATGTGTCTCTTACATCAATGTCTCTCTCCCTCCCTCCCGCTCTACCTAAAAATCAATGGAAAAAATGTCCTCCGATGAGGATTAAAAAAAAAAATTGCTAATAAACATCTCATGAAATTCTTTTCAATATATTTTTATGTCTTTCCAATTCATATAAATTAAATATATGTATCTTTTGATCACTAAGTTAGTAATATCCTCAGGACTGACTAGAAGACTGAGTCTCCAAATGCTGGACTTTTACTTGCTTTTATTATTTTGCCCATCTCTCCTCCAGTCTGTCACAGTTCACCTGCTGTCACTTTAAAACTGGTCGCTTCAACCTACACTACTGAACTTGAAAAGATAAACCACAAGCCTATTACTTTTTAGTTTTATATAATGTAAAATAAGCAGACTGGAAAGGGCCTCTCCAACATAAAGTATACAGACTTTGAGACATCTCAAGAGACTTTGTTTCCATGTTTATAGGTGTTTAGAATAAGTCTGACCTCTGAAAAAAAAATCAGATGTTATTCTTATAGGGTGAGTACATAATGGAGGGAGTACAGTAATTTTACACATCTTATTCAGAGACTTATATCCCTGGAGTTCCAATAGCATCAGTGGATAAAGAGATAACTTTGAACCTAAGCTGAAAAAATTCAGGGAGAATTATCTCCTTTTGAAGCTCATTTAATTCCCAGTTTTCTAACTAAAGGAACTGACGGTGACTATTAAAGGAGATGACTACAAGTGCCAACAACTTGTTTAAATACATACACACAAAAAGTTAAAAATGAAAGTAGCAGTAAATCTTTTACTTGTTTCTTTAAGAGTAATACTATATAAAAATCAATAAATGTATTGACATTTTAAAATCTTCTACATAAGAAACTAGTGTAGATCTGTATTTGAGATAAAAATAACCAGTAAAAAATTTTAAAAACAGGGTCAATAAGAGTTTACATTTTAGCCCTGGTCGGTTTGGCTCAGTGGTTAGAGTGTCCGCCCACGGACCAGAGTCCCAGGTTCGGTTCCCAGCCCCGGTTGGGGTCATGTGGGTGGCAGCCACTCAATGTGTCTCTCTCACGTCCATGTTTCTCTCTCTCTCTTCCTCCTTCTCTCCCTCCTGCTCTATCTGAAGATAAATGCAAAAATGTCCTCGGGTGAGGATAAAAAAAGAAAAATTAAAAAGAGTTTATATTTTAAAGGTCAAGTCTTACCAAGTTTTTAGAGCTAGCCTTAAATTAAAACTCAGTACAAATTTTAAAACTCAAGTTTTAATTTAGTCTGGTTTCCATAAAAAGGAAGGATATGTGGAAGAAGATAAAAATGACAAAACCAGATCCTCATCTTATTGAATTCACCAAGAGATGAAATAGATTTCATATAGGTGCCCTATGAATAAAATAAAAAATGCAACATATCAGCGTCTAACTTTAGATTTCTTTATGGTTTAAGAAAGGAGTATGAAATAATGATCACTAGTGAAGGCTCCAGAATCTGACTGAGTTTCAGTCTGTTCACTCTCTCCTATGTTATTTCAGGTATGTTACTCATCTATGTAATAATACCTACCTCACAAGGTTGTTTTGAGAATTAAATGAGATAACATTTTAAAAAGTATTTAGCAAGTATCTGGCTCAAGAGCTCAAGAAAGGTTAAGAACATAACGCTTGAAGAAGTGCTTGTATTTAAACAAATTAAAATTAAACTATGAAAAAATAAGAGCTATACTTTTTTTTCCTTGAGGTATTACAGTTAAACCAAAGTGTTCACCAGAAGAGCATGTAAACTATATTCTATTTTATAGTATATTTGTCTGTGTGCCTAATAAAATGGTATTTGAAGTTGGACAGTATGATTCAATTTGCATCTATGGAAATAAGAATATCTATTCTGTTAAATATTTAAAAGGTAGTACATGTCTCCTTTTGAGTGTTAAGATTCCTTAGGGTTTCATATTCCATATATCATTATACAGGAAAATGGAGGATGCATACATGTGAATCCTTCATAGCTATGGGAGATATGGCATAGCTAGAAATCAGTTTTCTGGAACTGACAGTAGCATTACTACAGATTAATTATACAATATACTGCTCCAAAGCATAGATTAGAAAGAACTCTTCTTTGAAGGAGTTCTATGCTGTGCTGCTCTAGTAACTGGATGGTAGAACTTGATGGCAAAGGTCAACTGAATGAACACTTGCCTTTCATAAATGCCTTGGAGTGGGAGTTCTTGCTCAAGAAGCATATATTTTTAAACTTGATTTTGAAATAATTATAAATTCACAGGAAGTTGTAAAGAAATGTACAGGGAAGTCATTCACCCAGCCTCCCACAATGTTAACATCTTGCATAACTGGAGTACAATACACCAGGAAGAAGACATTGGTACAAACCACAAAGGTTATTCCTATTTCACCAATTATGCACACACACATTTGTGTGTATAGGTGTGGCCCATGCTATTTTATAACACAGACAGCTTCTTGTAACTACCACTGCAATCAAGATAATAAACTGTACCATCACTACAATACTCCTTTGTGCTACCCCTTTACAACCACACCTGCCTCTCCCCTCCCATCCCTAATTCCTGACAACCACTAATCTATTCTCTTCCTATATAATTATTAGTTACTTCATAAATGTTAAACAAATGGAATCACTTTGAGACTGGCTTTTTACACTTAGCATTATTTTAAAGGAATGTATTTTTATTAGTATAGACATTACAAAACATTTCACTTCTTACCAAAAAATATTCTCTAGCCTGCATGTGACCTAAGGAAAAATAGTTGTTAAAAATAATAATTAAGCCCTGGCCAGTTTGGCTCAGCGGTTAGAGCGTCGGCCTGCGGTCCGGAGAGACCCGGGTTCGGTTCCCGCTAAGGGCACGTACTTCGGTTGCAGTTTGTCCCCGGCCCTGGTTGGTCGTGCGGGTGGCAGCCACTCGATGTGTCCCTTCACGTCGATGTTCCTCTCTCTCTCTCCTTTCCTCTCTCTCTCCCTCCCACTCTATCTGTACAAAAAATGGAAAAATATCCTCGGGCGAGGATTAAAAAAAAAAAAAAAATAATAATAATAATAATTAAGCCCTGGCTGGTTTGGCTCAGCGGTTAGAGCATCGGCTTGCAGTCCCGAGAGACCCGGGTTCGGTTGCCGCTGGGGGCATGTACCTCAGTTGCAGTGTCGTGTGAGTGGCAGCCACTCGATGCATCCCTTTCATGTCGATGTTTCTCTCTCTCTCTCTCTCTTCATCTCTCTTCCTCCCACTCTATCTGAACAAAAAAATGGAGAAATGTCCTTGGGTGAGGATAAAAATAAATAAATAATAATTAAGGTTGAATGTGACCAAACTACATAATACAGTGGTTAACTGATCAGTTTCAAAATTAGCAGGCAGTCAACTATTCTATTTTATGTCTATAGGCTAGGTAACAGAATAATACAATTATTTATTAATACTTTCTAATAAAACCACAAATTAGCATTACTTTAAACTTAGGAAGACTAAAATTATTCTCTGTAAGAGCCCTT